>NW_012113141.1:5044099-5062237 GCF_000951035.1 Colobus angolensis palliatus
TTTGCTGAAGATACAACTAATTATTACATTATAAAATATTTAATCCAAGAATATAAAATAAAATAATATTCCATTTTCCTATAAAATTGCACGTATGAAAAAGGTATAAAAGAAAATGCTGTCAAGGCTGTCATGAGAAGGGGCCTCTTGTACATCACCAACAAATGTGTCTTGGTAGCTCTTTCTGGAAGAGACCACCGTGTGCAGCTACTCCCTGTTCCCTCCAACAGGATTCTCAGTCCTTCAAGTCACAGCCACAGATGAGGACAGTGGGCTCAATGGAGAGCTGGTCTACCGAATAGAAGCTGGGGCTCAGGACCGCTTCTTCATTCACCCGGTCACCGGGGTCATCCGTGTTGGCAATGCCACCATCGACAGAGAGGAGCAGGAGTCCTACAGGCTAACGGTGGTGGCCACCGACCGGGGCACCGTTCCTCTCTCAGGCACAGCCATCATCACCATCCTGATCGATGACATCAATGACTCTCGCCCCGAGTTCCTCAACCCCATCCAGACAGTGAGCATACTGGAGTCGGCTGAGCTGGGCACTATCATTGCCAATGTCACGGCCATTGACCGCGACCTCAATCCAAAGCTAGAGTACCACATCGTCGGCATTGTGGCCAAGGACGACACGGATCGCCTGGTGCCCGACCAGGAGGATGCCTTTGCTGTGAATATCAACACAGGTACAAGGGCCTGCACCCCTCCCACCTCCCTCCTGGCTCCCAGTCCTGTCTCCTTACTCCCTGCTTCCCCCTTCTTTCTCCTTTCTCTTTCTTTGCCGCTCCGTTGCTACTCTCTTCTCTCCCCTTCCCCTGGAGGGAAACCAGATCCCTCCTTCTCTTTTCCATCTCTCCCCTTGCTCCTTCTTTCTCTGCTTTCCCTTTCTCCTCCTCCCTTGAGCAGCTCCTCTGGCCTTCCTGATTCCCTCACCCTACCAGTGTATGAGAGCACCTGTCTCACCACACTCATGCCAGCATTAAATACGATAACATTTTCATGTTGGCAGTTTTAAAGGAAAGTAATACCTTGTTTGTTCTTTTGTTTTTGGTTTTGGTTTTGGTTTTTTTTGAGATGGAATTTCGCTCCTGTCGCCTAGGCTGGAGTGCAATGGTACGATCTCGGCTCACTGCAACCCCTGCCTCCCAGGTTCAAGGGAGATTACAGGCATGCACCACCACACCCAACTTATTTTTGTATTTTTAGTAGAGACAGGGTTTCACCACGTTGGTCAGGCTGGTCTTGATCATGCTGACCTCAGATGATCCACTTGCCTTAGCCTCCCAAAGTGCTGCGATTACAGGCGTGAGTCACTGCACCCAACCGTGATACCTTGTTTAACATGCATTTCTTTACTAACGAGGTGGCTGAATACTTTCTTCATATGTATGCTGGCCATTTAAATCCTCTGCAAGTTGCATGCAGATCAATGATTTTCTTATGCTGTCACAAAACTAGCAGAACCATGGCTTATCTTTCACAATGTATGCAGCTTATTGTAATGCTGATGGTTTTATCATTTTCCCCAAAGTTCAGTGTTTTCTCCTTTGGGGAGTTAGGAAAGGGACATGAATGTGATTGGTGTACCTCTTGGAAGGCCCAGAGGAGTGATAGAGAAATCAACATGGCTGTGACAAAGCACTAAAACAGCAGTAAGATATCAGTTTTTCACATGTGATTAGCAGACTTTAGGATGCTGGACAATGTTGATATTGATGACAGTGTGGGGACATTGAAACCCTCATGCACTGCTGTAGGAGTTGTGACTGATTCCACTGTCTGGATAGCAATCTAGCATAAGGTACACTTGTACCATCATTACCCAGCATATGTTCCAGAGAAAGTCTCAGGGCATTAATGAAACTTTCTGAGGATGCTCACTGCAGTGTTATTGGTGATGGTGGAGCTGGGGCCATGCAGGTGTCCATTTCTGGGAGACTGAAGAGTAAAATATTGTGGGCGCACATCATGGAGGTACCAGCCAGCAGTGCCAGCAGTGAGAAGCAATAAATTAGACACACACAGAGCAATGTAGATGGATCTTAATAATAAGTATTATTAGAAAAGGATAAGAAATGGGATGAGATATATGTCACTGCACCATTTCCATAAATGTAAAATACATACAAAACAATACATGATTTTCAGGAATACTTTTATTCACAAAAAACATACTTCAATACATGACAAGGACTGCCTGAAGGAAAAGGAAAGGAGAGCGGAGTATGGGGATGAAAGGGAGTAGACGCACACATAAAACAAGAGAGGTGCCGGTGGTCATAGTGTGCAGCCAGCCAAAGAACATGATGACCTCAATCTGCATTTGAGGCCCAAAGGGAAACAGAAGAAGAAAAAAACACGAGCACTAGGAGAAGTTACACAGAACCAGCTACATCCCAGATTAGCAAAATTCCTGACTGCACGGGTTGGTCAGGACCATGGAGAGCTGCTCCACGTCCCTGCTCAACTTGAGGCTCTGCTCAATGCCCTACTGCTTTTCTCTTTCCTGTTCCCCCTTCCTCCAACTGACTCTCTTCTCTATTTTTCTTTCCAGTGTCTTCTCTGCCCCCTCCTCCTCAGCCCCCCCCACTCCTCCCTTGCCCACTTTTCTCCCTTTCCTTCTTGCCAGAGCCTCAGCCCCTGAGCTCTCCACTCCAAATGGGCTTCCCCTTGCTCCCCTGGTTTCCTTCCCAGTGTCTCTTCCCCTCCCCACTCCCTGTTTCCACCCCTCCCTCCCCCAACCCCGTCAGCTCTGAGTCCCCACCGTCCTCCCTGCCCTGCTCTGCTCCATCCCCGCTGCACCCTGAACTAACTGATGTTAACCCTCTTCTCTCTTCCTCACGGCTGGCAGGCCCACAGGTTTGAGCTCTGTTTCTCTGTCACTTCCCACCTCATCTCTTCTCTGCCTCACCCCACTGCCTTCCTCCATGCCCACCGCACCCCCACCACCCTTCCTGTCCTGTGGGGCCTGGGCCAAGGCCGTGGCCCAGCCTTTGCAGACTGAATGCAGCCGCCCTCTCCCCATCCTCGCTCCCCAGCCTGGGGGACAGGGAGCGAGAGTAGGAAGAGGAGGAGGAGGAGGAGGCGGCCCAGGGTAAGTGACTACCCCATGGCTGGGGACCCACGGAGGACAGAAGCCCAGCAGGGGGATCTGCCAAGGGGAAAGGGAATCTCAGAGACCCCCGTACCTGAGAGGGAGAGGAAGTCTCACTCTGGGATGAATCTAGTGGAAGGAGAAGCCACCAAGCCCTCTAACAGGCAGGAACAAGAAAGGTCCCAAGAAAGCCAGCACTGAGGTCAGCCAAACTAGGTCTGTCCAGTCCCAGCCCATGCTTCTAGGGGGTTCCTCTCTGATTTGGGGAGCAGGCAGGGACTGTGGGAGGCAGTGCATAGAACAGAAGGAAACCCCTTGCTAGGACTGCCATGGAACCAATGCTCCTGTCCCACAATCAGTCCATGTCATTCCCTATTTAATCAAGACAAAGGGATGGACCTGAAGTATCCAGATGGTCCCACCACTGTCCCCTCCAGGGAACCCCTCAGGGCTTTTCAGCTACCATGACTTTCTTTTAAACGTGATCTCCCTAGAATCTAAGCATTTTTAAAATTGTGATAAAATACATATAACGAAATTTACCATTTTAGCCACTTTTTAAGTGTAGAGTCCGGTAGTGTTAAGTACATTTGCATTGTTAGGGAATACAGCAGTTTTTAAACAAGCAATTACATAGCTTCTGTGTGCCAGGCACTGTTCTAAGTACTTTACAAATGGAAGCTCATTTTGTTTTTCTAATCCTCAAAATAGTAGGGGATTGAGAAAAGGATGGGTTGACAGTCAGTAGTGTAATTATCTTGTTTTACAAACGAGGACACAGAGGTGCAGAGAGGTGACATAACTTCCCCAACATCACCTGGCTAGTAAGCATCATAGGAGGGGCAGAACCACCTGCCCTCAGCTTATGAGGAGTCTGTGGGCCCACCCCAGCCACAGGTCCCAGAATCCACTGGGGACCATCAGCCTCTGTGGGGAGTGGGAGGGTTTGGCCAGGACCACCCCTGGGAAGGGCAGATTTTAGGGAGTTCTTCTCAGGCTGAACCTGGCCTGGTCTGGTCCACAGGATCTGTAATGGTGAAGTCCCCCCTGAACCGGGAGCTGGTTGCCACCTATGAGGTCACTCTCTCAGTGATTGACAATGCCAGCGACCTACCAGAGCGCTCTGTCAGTGTGCCAAATGGTAAGGTTCCTTGCAGACATCTCTCATTGGTCACTCAGAGCCAATCAGGGCAGGGGGCAGGTGGGGAATAGGCACTGGTCTGTCCCGACGGAGGGAGCAACAAGACCCAGTTGCTCCAGGAGCCAGGAGTCAGGCAACACAAGAGGCATGAAAGGTGGCAGCCACTATGAGGCCCAGGGTGGTGATAGCTAACATAGAGCTCAGCAGTGGAGGATCCAGAAGCTCAGAATTGTGTGTGATCTGAACCCCCAGGCTCAGAGTAGGAAGGAGGCTTGGTAGAGACTGGAAAGGATTAAGAAAAAATGGTTTGACAGAGGCTTAGGTTCAGCCAGCAGAACTGGTAATCAGGATGTGGCTAGGATGTGAGATGGGAAACCCATGATCTTATAGGAAGCCACAGGGTTAGCACAGAGGAAGCAAAGAGTGAGAGGAGGTGACCTTAGGCCACAGACACTGCTTTGAGGATGCAGGCACTTACAGTGGAGAATGGAGGGGCCTAGTGTTACCTTCTGCCAGTCGGGCCCAGGCCACCCTGCCTGCAGCCTGAGGCATGGGCTGGGAGGGGGAGGCAGAGGGGTGGATTTTGTGTGGGCAGAGCGAGAGTTGAGAGGGGGAAGTGGGATGGGGTGGCCTCAAGTTGCCTCGGACATGAGGCAGAGACAGCTGCTGTGGGGGAAGCCAGGCCTGGCAGATGTTGACTGCTTATCTTCACAGCCCAGAAGGCCACATTTTCCGGAAGGAAGGGCAGACTTGGTCATCTCTTCCATGTCAGAGGCTCAGATGGTTAAGGGCCCAGGCCGGTTACATAGAGGGGACAGCTCAGACAGGATCTAGGATCTTAAAGATGATCTTACCCTACGTCATTAAGCAGGTTAGGAAACCAGGGCACAGAAAGGGCCAAGGGCTCCACCAGGGTCACCTAGCCCTTCCTCTTATGGAACAGCAAGTTAGTAGACCACTGGAAAGGCTCTTCTCCTGCAGCCTGAGGATCAGGTCAATCCTCAGGGGGCCTCCAGGGGGCTGTGGGATGCTGCCATGCTCTCCCAGCTTGGCTGAGGCTAAGGAAGACCTGGTCCAGCCACACTGGTGTCCTTCCCCTCTCCCTCACTCCCGGCCTCCACCCCAGCCAAGCTGACTGTCAACGTCCTGGACGTCAATGACAATACGCCCCAGTTCAAGCCCTTTGGGATCACCTACTACACGGAGCGGATCCTGGAGGGGGCCACCCCCGGGACAACGCTCATTGCTGTGGCAGCTGTGGACCCTGACAAGGGCCTCAATGGGCTGGTCACCTACACTCTGCTGGACCTGGTGCCCCCAGGCTACGTCCAGCTGGAGGACTCCTCGGCCGGTAGGTCAGAAATCTGTCAGAGGAGGGCTGGGGGCATATATCTGTGCTTGCTTAGCCCCCAGGAGGGACCATAGCCTCTCTGTGGCCCCTCAGTGGACTGGGCCAGATCCAAGATGGCCGACATTCCATGCCAGATTCCAGATGGCCAAACCAGGGGAAGGGACAGAGTGCTTACTCCTGGGTTGGGATGGAAGCCTCTTGATGTCTGCCAGAAACCTGGGATATCCCACCAGCCAAGCTCCTACTATTAGTACCACTGAGGGAGCAGGAAGGCCAAGAAGGAGGTGTCTCCGGTCCTGGGCTAGTTGATGTTCATCCCTGTGACTGGGAGAAGCTTTTTCACCCTCCATAAGAAAAACTGGACACCAGTCCCTCCCTGCTGTGTGCCCTGCTGCTGGGCAGTGCTGCCCAACCACCCTCCTTCAAGTGACCACACCTGGCCCTCGGAGTCCAGGTCCTTCCCCTCATACTTTGGAGAGCTGCCATGAATGAGCCATGGCCAAAATGGCCATGGGAGCCTCTGTGTCTTAGGAAAGGTCATTGCCAACCGGACAGTGGACTACGAGGAGGTGCACTGGCTCAACTTTACTGTGAGGGCCTCAGACAACGGGTCCCCACCTCGGGCAGCTGAGATCCCTGTCTACCTGGAGATCGTGGACATCAATGACAACAACCCCATCTTTGACCAGCCCTCCTACCAGGTGAGTGGCCAGGCCATAGACTGGGTCCAGGACCTGTGGCCATTCCTTGGGGTCTTTGGGCGTCTTCCTCTCCCACCCTGCCAGCCTCTAACCCACCTGGAGGTGCTCAGCCCACGAGCAGCTTGATGCCTGCTTCAGTGAGTTCTAGGGCTGTGCTCGGGCTCTGGGACTGACCTTGGCCTACTCTTTCTCCCTGCCCACTGGGCTCCAGGAGGCGGTCTTTGAGGATGTACCTGTGGGCACAGTCATCCTGACAGTCACTGCCACTGATGCTGACTCAGGCAACTTTGCACTCATTGAGTACAGCCTTGGAGATGGAGAGGGCAAGTTTGCCATCAACCCTACCACGGTGAGCAGTGATGGAGGGCCTGGAATCTAGAAGTGGGAAGGACTCAGGGTCAGAGACTGAGCAGCCACCAAAATTATTGCAGTGATCCCTCTGGGTCTTGTCACCTGGACATCTGCAGCCCCAGAGGTTCTTTAGCCAAGTCAGCAAACCCCGTTCTCAGAGTCCCAGACATTTGTCAGACTGCAGCCTTTCTGTCCCAACAGATGTTGAAGGAAGTGGCCAAGTCTTTTGGAATGAGCTCTTTGTGGGACTTCTGAGATGTGTCCTCTGCACACTAAAAATGCATGATTGAAGTCCATGGGGCTACTTTTTGAGATAGTCAGAAAAGACGCATGGGAAACACTGCAGAAAGTGGGCACAGTGTCTGAGCACCTACTGTATATATGGCCCTATACTCAGTGCTGGGGAAGGGAGGATGCCCCAAAGGGTGCCTCCCACATGCTTCCTTGAATCTCAGACCTGTGGAAGAGCCGAAATTCAAGAGAAAAGACGGGTGATGATTTCAAATGTCTGCTAATTGGTTCAAAGCTGTTATTTTCAGTATAGAGAGAGAGCCCTGTGGCCTAGGGCTCGTTGGCCAGGCAGGGCCTTCCCCAGTTGCTGGGGCTGGAACTGGACTTTCCCTTCCACTGCCCTGCTCTGCCTACATCGTCTGGCACTCTGCCCTTTCAGCAGGGTTCACTCCTTCCTGCTTGGTATGAGCCATCAGACATGGTTCCAGGCCTGGCATTAAGACAATTGAACATTTATGGGGTACCTACTATGCTATTTCCTGGTCAGGCAGGTAGCTGCAGGCTGGGCTGGTCACCCCATCCCCAGGTAGGCTGGGGTAGTGAGAGCAAGAAGAGCCACTAGAATGGGAGCTTCCTGGGGGCAGGAGTTAATTGTCTCTTTTGTTCAGTGTCAAATCTCCAGACCCCATACAGCATCTGGCCATAGTAGGTGCTCAATAAATATCTTTTGAATGATTGAAGGACCTAAAGCCACCCTCTCCCTACTAGGGTGACATCTATGTGCTGTCTTCTCTGGACCGGGAGAAGAAGGATCACTATATCCTGACTGCCTTGGCCAAAGACAACCCTGGGGATGTAGCCAGCAACCGTCGTGAAAATTCAGTGCAGGTAAGGGGAGCTAACCTGGGCCAGGGACAACAGGCACTGGGGTTGTGGAGGCAACAAGCAAAGCCTCTAGCGAGTGGACTGCTACAGATTGGGAGCAGAGCCACCCAGTCCCCTTTGAGACACAGTGACAGAAAGGAGAAGGCAAGAGGGTGACTGGATGGGTTGTAGCCCATGACTGTGGCCTAGGAAGACAGGGACCCTCTGGGAGAAATATTTGCCAAACTGCTATTTGGCAAAATATTTTGGCAAATAGGCAGCTAAACATACCCGGGTGTAACCCAAATAATGTTTGGGGCTCCACATGGCCCAGTATCACCATAGTGTCCCATTGAAAGAAACACAGTCCAGAAAGCAAACATAATTATGAAGGAATCATGTTTATTTACGTCTCTCTCTCTTCTTTTTTTGTTTTTTTTTTTTTGAGATGGAGTTTCGCTCTCGTTGCCCAGGGTGGAGTGCAATGACGCGATCTGGCTCACCGCAACCTCCACCTCCCGGTTCAAGCGATTGTCCTGCCTCAGCCTCCTGAGTAGCTGCGATTACAGGAATGCGCCACCACGCCTGGCTAATTTTGTATTTTTAGTAGAGACAGGGTTTCTCCATGTTGGTCAGACTGGTCTCGAACTCCCGACCTCAGGTGATTCACCCGCCTCAGCCTCCCAAAGTGCTGAGATTATAGACTTGAGCCACTGAGCCTGGCCTAGTTATGTCTCTTAAAGAATACTAATGAGGGCTCCAAGTCACAACCCCATTCCCATTCCAGTGTCCACACAGCTATTCTGAGGCCAGCATCTCACCCTCTCGGCTCTCAATCCCCTTTTCTATGCAAAGTCCCAGGCCTCAAGGTTTTGCTTCCTCTTTCTCTCTCCTCCCTTCTTCTGCCTTTGGCAGACCTATCTTTCTGTACGTAGTACTCACTTCTCCCTCACAATAAACTCATCATCTGAAGGAAACTCTCTTGAAAGGTCGGGGGTGTGAACAGCTGAATGGGCCAAGACCACTTCTTTTTGGCAGGTAGAGAGGGCTGGGAACACACGCACACATCCGAACCTCATCCCTGTCACATATGCATATGCTGTGTTGGGAAAAGCACAGTATTTGGGGTCAGAAGACTCAAGTTCCATGAGCTGAGCACACTACTTTTGTCAGTTAACCTCTCTGAGCCTGTGTTGTCAAATCTGCAAAGGAGGGTACAGATGTGCAATTGGGGACATGAGGTGGTTTGAAAGTGCTTTGTGCACTGAAAGGGGATCTTTAAAGTCACTGCTGTTGGCCAGAGCATGGTGGCTCATGCCTGTAATCCCAGCACTTTGAGAGGGCGAGGCGAGGGGATCACCTGAGGTTAGGAGTTCAAGACCAGCCTGGCCAACATGGCGAAAACCCGTCTCTACTAGAAACACAAAAATTAGCCAGGTGTGGTGGTGCATGCCTGTAATTCCAGCTACTTGGGAGGCTGAGGCAGGAGAATCGCTTGAACCCAGGAGGTGGAGGTTGCAGTGAGCTGAGATTGCACCATTGTGCTCCAGCCTGGGTGACAAGAGCAAAACTCCATCAAAAAAAAAAAAATGAAGTCACTGCTATGAAGGGCTCTGATAAGGAAGCAGTTCAGGCAGGTCCCAGCAACCTGGGAACAAAGGCCCCATGGTTTGCTGTGTCCATAAGACCTGCCCTAGACTGGGAGGTCAGTTAGGGAAGCCAAGTCTCAGGCCAGACACAAATCCCAGTCAAGAGAAGCCTTGGGGAGTGGAGGAATGCCACCAAACCAGCACTAAGGGACAGAGATTAGAGCCAGATTTATAGGGCCACTGTGGGGAGTAGCAAGGAACAAAAGTAAGAGATGTGAGGGGATAAGGGGTTTCTGCCTCACGGCCCAAGTGCAGATTACCTGTTAACCACTGTTTTAGTTGTTGAGTGTTTATTGAGCTAGGCACTGTGCCAAGGATCTAGGATTGTGCAGCCAAGGAAACTGAGGCTCCGGGGGTTAAATAAGTTGCTTCAAATCAGACTCCAACACATTAGAAGATATTACCTCCCTCCCAGGCTGGTGCCTGTCCTTCCTCTATCCGGGCTTACTCCTGTATGACCAGGTCCCCTGTGGCAGCCCCATCCTGCTCCTCACCTTTAGCTTTGACCTCCCTCCACCCAGGTGGTGATCCAAGTGCTGGATGTCAATGACTGCCGGCCACAGTTCTCCAAGCCCCAGTTCAGCACAAATGTGTATGAGAATGAGCCGGTGGGCACTTCGGTCATCACCATGATGGCCACTGACCAGGATGAAGGTCCTAATGGAGAGTTGACCTACTCACTCGAGGGCTCTGGCGTGGGTATGTGGCCTTCCTTGGACACCCGTGATGCCTTGCGGGGTGGGAGGGGCAGGCCTGCCACCCCAGGCCAGGAGTAGAGGGAAGGGTGGGAAGGACGTCTCAACCAGAGCTACTCTCCTGCTCCCACTGCCAGAGGCCTTCCATGTGGACATGGACTCGGGCCTGGTGACCACACAGCGGCCACTGCAGTCCTACGAGAGGTTCAATCTGACCGTGGTGGCCACAGATGGCGGAGAGCCCCCACTCTGGGGCACCACCATGCTCCTGGTGGAGGTCATCGACGTCAATGACAACCGCCCTGTCTTTGTGCGCCCACCCAATGGCACCATCCTCCACATCAGAGAGGTACTCCTGCCCCCAGGGCCTCCTGCCCACAGTATTTCCTTCTTCCAGCTGTGGCCTAGAAGAGTGGAAGCACCACGCTCTAAAGGTGGGGAAACTTGGCTTCAGGAAAGTAGCTCCAGGAAAAAAAAAAGAAAAAAAAACTTTTTTAATTAAAAAAAGTTTATTGAGGTGGGGAAGCTAAGGCCAGAGAAGGAAGCAGACCTGTCCAGTGCCACACAGGGTGGTATTGAACAGTGGTTAGTATATAGGCTGTGCTAGGAAAAGATCTTTGGTTAGGCCGGGCGCAGTGGCTCATGCCTGTAATCCCAGCACTTTGGGAGGCCGAGGCAGGTGGATCATTTGAGGTCAGGAGTTCGAGACCAGCCTGGCCAACATAACGAAACTCCATCTCTACTAAAAATGAAAAAAAAAAAAAAAAAAGCTGGGCATGGTGGTGCATGCCTATAATCCCAACTGCTCAGGAGGCTGAGGCAGCAGAATCGCTTGAACCCAGGAAACAGAGGTTGCAGTGAGCCGAGATCGCACCACTGCATTCCAGCCTGGGCAACAGAGTGAGACTCTATCCAAAAAAAAAAAACGTAGTTGAAGTCTAACTCTATCGCTTCTCAGCCCAATGACTTTGAGCAAGTGACTTCTGTAAGTCTATTTTTTCCTCTGCAAAACAGGACTAATAATAAGTAAGTACCCCATCTCTTGCTCCTAGATGTCTACCAAAAAGGACAGGCTCCTCCACAACCCACTTCCCCCATACTTGTCTCAGAATAAACACACACGCCCCTTCCGTCTATCCGTTGTTCCTGCTGATACAGTGTGGAGACAGCCTAGGAGCTGAGAATGAGCATCAAAATAAGAAACAAGGGGAAGTGGCGAGGTTCTGGAATCTCTCCAGTTCTTCCACTTCTCAGTCTAAATTGCCACATAAAGATAGGGGAAGTACTCCTTTGTCTTCTGCTCTCCCCGTTTCTTCTAAGTACACAGGCCCAAAGTGCTCCTTAGTGGCACCATCAGAGTATCTCCCACTTGTTCTTTGTCCCCCAAACTCCACCCAGGCTCCACATCTCAGAATGTCCGTGCTAAGTCCATCGTGTCACTCTATCTCCTCTTTGAGGTCCTGAGGGATAAAACTCTCCCAGGACTAAGCTCAAAGAAGCATTGTGCCTTTACCATGTGTTTTGCTTTTTTACCTTGTGTCTAGTGTCTCATCAGCAGTGATTGAGCAGTCCGTCCTCTTTGCTGTGCCCACCAGGGAGCTCAGAGTGGTCAGCCCATCTTGAGTGAACCTGCAGGGACTTAGGGCTTACACCTTGCTTCCCACCCCTCAGCTTTCATCTTCCTGCCAACCAATTTTTTTCTTTACCCCAGTTTTTTAACTTGATCAATCTTGTTATAATTTATGTATTCTTGTCCCCTGCATCAAATCTCTTTTGTGAAATGAGGCAGGGTATAAATTAATAATAACCTAGTCCTTTTTCACACCAAAGGCCCCATTTATGAAGACTCCCTTCAAGGGTTTTGCATTTGGAAAGACTTATGTCTCCTGAACAATCAGCATGTATTAATTATCTGTATGTCGTCCTACTTTTTATTAATTAGACGTAACTGCCATTTAGAACTTCCAGTTGTCATGATTTGTAAGATAAACAACGAAACCATGCTGAGCTGATCATTTTTCAACTAAAAGCAAAGAAACATGCCCTTTATTTTGCCCTGGGCAGCTTTGTCGTGGGTCAATGTATGATTTCAATGAGGTTTTCAAGATCTTGGACTTAGCTCAACTGCGTTCAGAAGACTGAGGTTCAGGGGAGTGAGGTGGCATGTCCAGGTTCCGGGCAGGTTAGTTACAAACTAGACCCTGGTGGCCAACCCCTATCCTATCCACCATGTCACCCTGCCTGTGTCCCCCCCATTTTCAGGTACCCCATTGAATGGATGGTGTTGTTTGGGGACACCCAGAATTCCTGTGTTTGGGGTAGCAGAGAGAGCAAGACTGATACAGGACAAAGGGTGGCTGTGGCCTCAGCGCTTAGATTCCCTCTGTCCCCTAAACCTCAGCATGCAATGAATGGGACTGGAAGGGCAGAGTCAGCTCCTGGGAAGATGGTTACCCTGGGAAGGCTTGAAGCATGGGGTTCCCAGGCTGGACTGTTAGTGCACAGTGGCCTTAACTTGGGTTGGGGAGGAGAGAAGAGGGACAACAGCTAGCAGAAGCCCAGAATCCAGGAGAATCCAGCCGAGCAGGAAGGTGCTCCTGGCAGGTGCTGTAAGCTGTTGAGGACATTCTGCTACCGTAGGAGAAAAAGCGAGGGCTCCCTCAGGGCCTGGGAGCTGAGATTCTCTCAGGGGTCCAGGAGCCTTCCTCCCCACGCTTCCCACAGGAGATCCCGCTGCGCTCCAACGTGTACGAGGTCTACGCCACGGACAAGGATGAGGGCCTCAACGGGGCGGTGCGCTACAGCTTCCTGAAGACGGCGGGCAACCGGGACTGGGAGTTCTTCACCATCGACCCAATCAGCGGCCTCATCCAGACTGCGCAGCGCCTGGACCGCGAGACGCAAGCGGTGTATAGCGTAAGGGCGGGGCCCGGTGCGAGGGGCGGGGCCTGGGGCGGGGCTTTCTTCTGGGCGCTTTCCTGCACCTCGCCTCCTGGAAAGTCTCTGGGGGACCTGGCCACCGGGAAGTCCCCAAGCCAACCCCCTCTCCCAGTCTTTTCCTTTGACTGCACTCTTCCGCTCCTAGCTCATCTTGGTGGCCAGCGACCTGGGCCAGCCGGTGCCATACGAGACTATGCAGCCGCTGCAGGTGGCCCTGGAGGACATTGATGACAACGAACCCCTCTTCGTGAGGCCTCCAGTGAGCTCGCCCACCTCCTGCGCTGGTCACACCTACACAGGGACTCACCTGCCTGCAAGCACACACGCGCACACACTTTCCTATATACACTGTGCCAGAATACACATTTGCCTAGACACGGAAACATCTGTCTGCTTGCACTTCATGCAAGAACAACTATTTATTGAGCAGCTGTGTTACACTATATTGAGCTATATTGAGCGATGGGAAAAAAAAAAAAAGGCAGACCAAAATGCCTGACTCATGGAGCTGATAGCCTTGTCTTTGCCTGCACACACACACACACACATACACACACACAAAGCATGAAAATCAGCTCTGATTTTGTTTTGTTTTGTTTTTGAGACAGAGTCTTGCTTCGTTGCCCAGGCTGGAGTGCAGTGGCATGATCTTGACTCACTGCAACCTCTGCCTCCTGGGTTCAAGTGATTCTTCTGCCTCGGCCTCCCAAGTAGCTGGGATTACAGGCACCCGCCACCATGCCCAGCTAATTTTTGTATTTTTAGTAGAGACGGATTTTTGCCATGTTGGCCAGGCTGGTCTCAAACTCCTGACCTCAAGTGATCCACCTGCCTCGGCCTCCCAAAATGCTGGGATAACAGACGTGAGCCACTACGCCCCGCCCAGCTCTGATTTATTGATATGGGGCTGACATGAAATCTGACAGCAGGGCTAAGGGCCCCTCCTGTGGACTCCAACTCTCTTGACATGGTTGTTTTTTCTTCTTATGTGCACATGGGATGTGATGTTGCTTGGAGACTGTTGAGTGTGAGTGCATACACGTGCATGTGCATATAAGAGTAACGTGTGTGCTCCTCTCATTTAAGCACTCATTTGGGTTCTAGGCAACACTCTGTGAGGGCAGAGCTCAGGTCCCCAGGCCATGCTTTGCTCCCTTGAGGTTACAGTGGTTCTACTCACCCCATAAGGCCTGGACAGTAAATTCCCTCAGCACATACATAGTCACTGCCCAGGGCCCTGAAACAGGGACTGGAAGCTTAGGCCTTCCCTTGGCACCCTGTGAAGACATCCCCCTCCCTCCGCAGAAAGGCAGCCCCCAGTACCAGCTGCTGACAGTGCCTGAGCACTCACCACGCGGCACCCTCGTGGGCAATGTGACGGGCGCAGTGGATGCAGATGAGGGCCCCAACGCGATCGTGTACTACTTCATCGCAGGTGGGGCCGGACAGAGCTAGTGCCCTGATTATCCTGGAGCTAGAGATGACCCACACATGCCCTGCCCCTGGCCCTGCCCCCTCACCCTGTGCCATGGTCCCACCCTCAGTCGGCAACGAAGAGAAGAACTTCCATCTGCAGCCCGATGGGCGTCTGCTGGTGCTGCGGGACCTGGACCGGGAGCGAGAAGCCATCTTCTCCTTCATAGTCAAGGCCTCTAGCAATCGCAGCTGGACACCTCCCCATGGACCCTCCCCAACCCTCGACCTGGTTGCTGACCTCACACTGCAGGAGGTGCGCGTTGTGCTAGAGGACATCAACGACCAGCCGCCACGCTTTACCAAGGCTGAGTACACTGCAGGTGCAGGGACTGGAGCCTGGGCATGAGGTGTGGGGTGGCCCCTGCTCTGCAACTTACACTACCTGCCTGTTCCTGCAGGGGTGGCCACCGACGCCAAGGTGGGCTCAGAGTTGATCCAGGTTCTGGCCCTGGATGCAGACATTGGCAACAACAGCCTTGTCTTCTACAGCATTCTGGCCATCCACTACTTCCGGGCCCTTGCCAACGACTCTGAAGCTGTGGGCCAGGTCTTCACCATGGGTAGGGGCCTGGCAGCACATGAATGGCCTCTAGCCACGACCTCTCAGTCACTGCATGGACTGTCATCTGGGGGGAGATGGGGTCTGGGGGAGCACGAGAGAATATGGGTGACCCCCCAGCCAGCCACGCCAATCCTATTCATCCATCTATTCAGCAGTCCATTCTCCAGTATATCCACCTGTCCACCTCTTCATCTACCCACCAGCCCTTTCTTTTCATTCTTTCTTCTTTTCAACTCATCTGTCCATTACTTATCCATCCATCCATGTATCCACACTTCTGTCTGTCCATCTATCCTTCCATCCATCTGTCCATCCCTCCTTTTATCCTTCCATCCATCTGTCCGTCTGTCCTTCCATCCATCTTTTCTTCCTTCCATCTGTCAATGCATCCTGCTTTCATTCATCTCTCCATCTACCCATCTTCCCATTCTCCTTCCCATAATATTTGCCTGTTTTTCCAGTTGTGCACCTCGCCCTCCCCTATGTCAGGCATTGTGTTAAGACTGGGGCGCCAGGATTCAAAGCACACGCGTATACCTATGAATGTGCATGTTTGTTTGTTTGTATATTGACCTGTGTAGATGGCTGAGACTCTCTGGGTCAGGCTCTAGGAGATGCCCCTCTGGGTGTCCCGTTACCTTATTCCCACTCCCAACCCCTTCCCCCTTCTTCTCCATCTAAAGACTCCTCCTCTGTATGCCTCATCTGTGGCCTGGCATTCAAGGCTCACTAGATCTTCCTCCTAATCCCTCTTTCTGTTCCACAGTCACCTGCTATCCTTAAAGGCCCTGTGCCCAGCCTAGCTAAGCTGCTTAGCATCCCTTCAGCCTGCTCTCTTCCATCCTCCCCTGGCCTTTGACCCCTCTGCCTTCATTGCCTGGAATGCCATTTTGGCCCCTTCTTTGCCTTCGGATGTCCATCCCCCACCCTTCAAGGTCTAGTTCATGTGCCACCTCATCCAGTTACACAAGCAGACACCATCCCTTTGGCCTCTGAGCTCTCACTGCTCTTATTTTATAAATCAAGGCACAGAGAGGCTCAGTAGTTTGCTTGAGGTCACACAGCTAGAAAGTGACAAATTTTGAGCCCAATCTCTTGTCTTTTAAGAGAAGACTATGCTGTACCACCTGATCATCTCTCTTCTATGGGTTTTGTTGTTGTTTCCTTTTTTTTCTTTTTTTCTTTTTTTGGCGATAGAGTCTCACTCTGTTTGTTGCCCAGGCTGGAGTGCAGTGGTGTGATCTCAGCTCACTGCAGGCTCTGCCTCCTGGGTTCAAGTGATTCTCCTGCCTCAGCCTAACAAGTAGCTGGGATTACATGCACACACCACCATGCCCGGCTAGATTTTGTATTTTTAGTAGAGATGGGATTTCATCATGTTGGCCAAGCTGGTCTCAAACTCCCGGCCTCAAGTGATCCGCCCGCCTCAGCCTCCCACAGGCGTGAGCCACCACACCCAGGCTTGTTTGTGGAATTCTGAGGTACATGTGTTCGAAAGAGAGAGGAGAGACAGACAGACACTAAGGGGGCTCAGAAATGGTCCTTTGCACCCTAGCATGGGACAACAGAGTCACAAACTTGTCATCTGCCCTCCCCCATGCTGATAACCTGCTGAGACCCGAGCCTCTGCCACTTCAGATGGGCATCGTTCCCACTTGCCTGTCACCTTTGCTCTCTGCTGCACCCTGTGGGCATTTGTGCTGCCTCCCCTAGATGTGCCCACCTACCCCAGGGCTCATGCCCCTTCCTGGGGATTCAGGGGCACTGAGTCTCTGAGCTGTGCCCCACCTTCGGGCTTCCTGCAGGGAGCGTGGATGGCATTCTGCGCACCTTCGACCTCTTCATGGCCTATAGCCCCGGCTACTTTGTGGTGGACATTGTGGCCCGAGACCTGGCAGGCCATAACGACACAGCCATCATCGGTATCTACATCCTGAGAGACGACCAGCGCGTCAAGATCGTCATTAACGAGATCCCCGACCGTGTGCGCGGCTTCGAGGAGGAGTTCATCCACCTGCTCTCCAACATCACTGGTGCCATTGTCAATACTGACGATGTACAGGTGCCTCATGGACCCACCTGGGGCTGGGGCAGTAGAGGGAGACGGGGAGGCCAGCCACAAGGAGAGACAGGGCATTGTGCAAAGGCCAGGGTGTGAAAGGCAGTATAGGCCCCACTTAGTCATTTCCTAGCAGTGCAGCTTTGATAAAGTTCTCCCAGGTCTCTGGGCCTCAGTTTCCTCCTCCATAAAATGGGGTCAATAATAAATAGTACCTGGCTAAGTGTGGGTGAAGTGATTGGCCCATGCCTGGCCCTCAGCAAACATTCAGAGGGCTCTATTCACAGGGAAGGGCAGAAGGGGCTCCTAGAAGAGGCCTGCCCATCCCTGTGGCCCCCTGCTGTGGTAGCCACACCCTACAATACCCCTTCCCATCCAGTTCCATGTGGACAAGAAGGGCCGGGTGAACTTTGCGCAGACAGAGCTGCTCATCCACGTGGTGAACCGTGATACCAACCGCATCCTGGATGTGGACCGGTGAGTGGGGGCCTGTGTTTGGACTGTCGGCCTATCTGTCAGCATGCCTCCCTGCCCTGGAGTAGGGGAGAGGACCCACCAAAGGAGACACAGACCACACCATCAGGCCCACTGTGTGGAGCCACCTCCCAGAGGGGGCAGGGCTAGGAGACAGAGCAGAGTTTGGGGGTATGAGCAACTCTGTCCCTCTGAGCCTCCCTCTCCACATCTGTAACATGGGAGTATTCAGGCTGTGCACAGTGGCTTACACCTGTAATCCTAGCCCTTTGGGAGGCCAAGCCAGGTGGATCACCTGAGGTCAGGAGCTCAAGACCAGCCTGACCAACATGGGGAAACCCCATCTCTACTAAAAATACAAATATTAGCCAGCGTGGTGGCACACGCCTGTAATCCCAGCTACTCAAGAGGCTGAGGCAGGAAAATCACTTGAACCTGGGAGGTGGAGTTTGCAGTGAGCCGAGATCATGCCACTGCACTCCAGCCTGGGCAACAGAGCAAGACTCCAATCTCAAAATAAATAAATAAATAAATAAATAAATAAATA
>NW_012113141.1:5063057-5090528 GCF_000951035.1 Colobus angolensis palliatus
TCTTCTCCCTGCAGGGAATCGCGGCTTCATCGATATCATGGACATGCCTAACACCAACAAGTACTCCTTTGATGGGTGAGTGGGGTAGTGGCCCTGCCCAGTCTCCTGCAGGGAGTCCTCCCAGGACCCAGCTGGGGAGAGCTGCAGTCTCCCAGCACTGGGGCTGCTGAAACCCAGGCTGTGGGCGCCCCCTGGTGGGTGGGCCACCCTCCCTCCATCCTCAGAGTGGGCCTCAAGTTCCAGAGGGTGCAGACTTTGGGCAGTGGTTGCAGGGTGAAGCCTCTGCACCAAAGGCAATTCAGACGGACATGCAGTCCTGGTTCTAGCAGGATCCCAGTGTAGGCGCATGCACCACAGATGCCAGGGCCTCACACCCCTAGTCAGTGAAAGGCACTACATGGCCAGGGAAATGGGCAGGATGTGGGGCGAGGCTGGAAGGGCACCTGTCTAGTCGAGTCTTCCCTCCCTCCTCACTCTTTTCCCTCCCCAACTGCAGAGCCAACCCTGTGTGGCTGGATCCCTTCTGTCGGAACCTAGAACTGGCCGCCCAGGCAGAGCATGAGGATGACCTACCGGAGAACCTGAGTGAGATCGCCGACCTGTGGAACAGCCCCACGCGCACCCACGTGAGCCAGAGGCGGTCAGGCATCACAAGGGGCAGGAGTGGAGGGGCTGGGTCTTTGCGACCTCTGGCCAAGGAGCTGGGTTCTTTAAGGGGTAGCCCCCTCCCTTGTGCATGTGTGTAGGGTCTGCCTTTGCTCCAGCTAACGTCCCGTCTCCTCAGGGAACTTTTGGGCGTGAGCCAGCAGCTGTCAAGCCTGATGATGACCGATACCTGCGGGCTGCCATCCAGGAGTATGACAACATTGCCAAGCTGGGCCAGATCATTCGTGAGGGGCCTATCAAGGTGAGCCCTCCCCCCAGGCTCCATACCCAGTCCCCTGGCTGCGGTTGGACCCCACTCCAGAGAACACAGGGCGGTGGAGACCTCCAGGCTCAGCTAGACCCACCCTCCACTGGGGCAAGAACACCAGGGCTGATGGGGGGCTGCTCCAGCCTGTAGTGGCCTTAAGGGCAGGGCTCAGGAATGAGTCCATGTATGTCTGGGCTGGCCACCGTTTCCAGGCTCTGCTGCTCATCCTCTGCCCTAGGATCACCAGGATCAGATTTCTGTGTACCCCTGACTCCCAGAGGGAGTGGGCGAGGGGTGGGGCAGGCAGGGAAGGGCCTTGGCAGGGGTTAACCCTTTCCCTCCCCCAGGGCTCGCTGCTGAAGGTGGTCCTGGAGGATTACCTGCGGCTCAAAAAGCTCTTTGCACAGCGGATGGTGCAAAAAGCCTCCTCCTGCCACTCCTCCATCTCTGAGGTAGCCAGCTGGGTGGCCGGGAGCTGTGTGCTGTGCCCCAGCCTGGGGATGCTGTCTCTTGCTGTCCTGCTGTCCTTCTCTATGTCCCTGGAGCTCTGCAGCCTGGACCAAAGACGGCAAAGGGTGGGGGCCAGGAAGTCAGACAGCAGGCTCTGCTTTCTGGGCTGTTGGGGGCTTTCACAGGAATGGGGTAGGCTCTAAGGCAGTCTTTCTCAGATTAGAGAAAGACCTCAAGAACATACCTTTGGGGGTGATGTCACTTTAAGAAACTCAGCTGGGCGCGATGGCTCATGCCTATAATCCCAGCACTTTGGGAGGCCGAGGTGGGCGGATCATGAGATCAGGAGTTCGAGACCAGCCTGGCTAACATGGTGAAACCCCATCTCTACTAAAAACACAAAAAATTAGCCAGGCATGGTGGTGGACGCCTGTAATCCCGGCTACTCAGGAGGCTGAGGCAGGAGAATTGCTGGAACCCAGGATGCGGCGGTTGCAGTGAACCAAGACCATGCCACCACATTCCGCTGGGTGACAGAGTGAGACTCTGTCTCAAAAGAAAGGAAAGAAAAGAAACTGGCCATCGGGGTCAAATAGGCCTACATATGTTGGCCTGTAGTGATTATGTCAACACTTACAAAAGTCAGGCTTTACCTAAAAATGAATTTCCAGCTGGGCCCACATTCTCAACAGGAATAAGCTAGTCGAATAGCCTCATGCAGGACAAGAGTGCCAGTTTCAAGTCTCCACCCCACCTATTTATCCTCTGCAGCTTGTCCTGTTGACATTTTCTGCCTGGACACAATTAGAGGTGATCTGCTTGAGGTCAATTTGGCAACAAACCCAGATACCACAGTTGCATCCCAGGATTTTTATAGAGCACCAAAGTTAATATATAAAATTAAAGATTCTCGGCCGGGCGCAGTGGCTCACGCCTGTAATCCCAGCACTTTAGGAGGCCGAGGCGGGCAGATTACGAGGTCAGGAGATTGAGACCATTCTGGCTAACACAGTGAAACCTCATCTCTACTAAAGAATACAAAAAATTAGCCGGGCGTACTGGCGAGTGCCTATAGTCCCAGCTACTCGGGAGGCTGAGGCAGGAGAATTGCTTGAACCCAGGAGGCGGGGGTTGCAGTGAGCCGAGATTGCACCACTGCACTCCAGCCTTGGCGACAGAGCAAGACTCTGCCTCAAAAAGAAAAAAAAAAATTAAAGATTCTCATCCAGGTGTGGTGGCACACACCCGTAGTCCAGCTACTCAAGAAACTGAAATGGGAGGATCACTTGAGCCCATGAGTTCGAGGCTGCAGTGAGCTTTATGTTGCTGCATTAGCATGGGCAACAGAGAGAAACACTGTCTCTAAATAAATAAAGGCCAGGTGCGGTGGCTCACACCTGTAATCCCAGCACTTTGGGAGGCCGAGGCAGGTGGATCATCTGAGGTCAGGAGTTCCAGACCAGCCTGGCCAACATGGCATGCCTGTAATCCCACCTATTCGGGAGGCCGAGGCAGAATCACTTGAAGTCAGCAGGTGGAGGTTAGAGTGAGCCGAAATCATGCCTCTGCACTCCAGCCTAGGTGGCAGAGCGAGACTTCATCTCAACACACACACACGCAGATTTTCACAAGAAGCCGATCCTCCCGAGAACCACTCTGCAGCACCTTAAGCATTCATTGTTCCCCTTCCCACACAGTTTGAGAAACAGTCTGACAGGCCTGCTGAGGTAGGAGCCCAGGGTTCAGCCACATAGCCGGTAGGTCTCTGGGGCCATCCACCTGCTCACCCTTTTGGCATGGCCCTGAGCATAGGGGGGTCCCGGCCTCTTGCAGCTGATCCAGACTGAGCTGGACGAGGAGACACGGGATCACAGCCCAGGCCAGGGTAGCCTGCGCTTCCGCCACAAGCCACCAGTGGAGCTCAAGGGGCCCGATGGGATCCATGTGGTACACGGCAGCACGGGCACGCTGCTGGCCACCGACCTCAACAGCCTGCCTGAGGATGACCAGAAGGGCCTGGGCCGCTCGCTGGAGACGCTGACCGCTGCTGAGGCCACTGCCTTCGAGCGCAACGCCCGCACAGAATCCGCCAAATCCACACCCCTGCACAAACTTCGCGATGTGATCATGGAGAGCCCCCTGGAAATCACAGAGCTGTGACTAGACAGGGAAGCCTCGTGGGTGTAAGCAGCACCTGTCCACTGCCCCCTCCCAGGGAGCAAGGGCAGGGACAGGGTCGGTCGGGGAGCTCCTCCCAAGGCCAGGCCTGGGGGACAACCTTGGCTTGGCCCTGGCGGCCTGCATCAGCTGCTCAGATCCCACTTTTGCCAGATGCTCATTCAGCATCTGACCTCTACCTTCTTAAGATCTGTTATTTTTATAAGAAAACCAAACAAAAATGCTAAGCGTCTAAGGACAAGGTAAGGAGGGTCACTGGGGCCCAGAAGTCTGGGGACCAGCTCGGCTCAGGCTGAGCTGAAAGAGGCCAACAGGCCCTCCTCCCTCCCGGCTCCACCCTGCAAGCACTATCCCCTCTGGCTGAGCAGGCGCAAGGGAGGCCTGGCGCGGGCATCCCCTGCTGGCCGGACACCCGACTCCAGTCCAAGCCCTGCTGCATTTCCGCCACATTCCTGCTGGATGTCCAGGTGGAGGTGGCATCCCCACATGGACAAGGTCAATGTCAATGAACAAGCATTCTCTCCATTTCACTGGCTTCCCAAATGTGCCCAGCTTATAAAGAGAAGTGACTGATGTTCCCTTGGGTTTTGAATGTGGAGTGTTCGTGTGTATTCCTTTTTAAAATTATTAAGTTATTCCCTCAATAGTTTCCCCTTGGTTTTGTTTAAGTGGTACTCACTACAAGTTTCTGGAATGGTTTGTTTAAAAAGCAAGGCAACTCTCAAGGAACTGGCAACGTGCTCTGACTCTGGCCTCTAGGGAGCAGGGACGGGGCGGATGAAGGGCAGAGACGACCTTCAGGGGCGCCTGACCTACTGCTGGCCCTGAGTCTTGGGGAGGACCAGGTGGGATTTTTCCTTTATCCACTTTGCTTTCATTCTCTGGCCAAGAGGGGTCATGGGAGTGCTGGGCCCCAAAGGTGTCATGGGCTCAGAGCTCATCAGAGAGGAACACACTCTTCCAGCTGAAGAGTCACAGAAACACTTAAGCCCAGATTTGGCTAACAGAATTTTATTGTTAAATCACAGAAATTTTAGTGCAAAACAAAACTCACGAAGTCCATTTAATAGCAACTGCGTATCCTGCTGGCTTTGCTTGCTGTCTCCTGGCAACCAGAAGTGGACAGAAGCGTGGGTGCCCAAGTGAGCTGCAGACAGCATCCAACCCACACCCCAGCGTCCAACCCACACCCAGCAGACCCCTCAGCATGCTGCCCTCTAACAGGAGCCACAGGCCTAGAAGCTCGCCATCCACATTTATTTGAAAAGAAAGGTCAAAAGGAGCCTCTGTGAGACAGGGGAGGGGTGCAGGCTGCAGCAGCGCCTCAGCAGCCAGGGACACGTAGGCAACACGAGCAGACACAGCACAGCCACCACTGTCCACACGCTCACACAAGCCAGGCCCGCGGGGCCTTTGGAGAGCTAGCAGGTTACATTCAGGCAGATGGCCCCCTTCCCACCCAAACCCACAGAACCCCGAACAAGGCATCACCAGGAAAGACACGGGAAAGCCAAATCACAGTTGAACCAGGGACAGAGAACTCTTGGCCCCACTGAGGTCCCAAACCACCAGCAGCTGCTTCCAAAATCCCTGTGCTATTACAGCGGGGATTAAATCATTTAAAAAGCCCGATTATTCCAGGCTTCGAATCTTTCATATAAAACTGCCTTTGTTTTGCTGCTTTGTACAGCTGAGAGGCCCAGGAAAGGGGAGAGGGTCCCTGACCAGGGCAGGAGGCCACCTCAGAAGCCCAGGCCTACCAGTGCCCGAGCACATGTCAGGGCTCAGAACAAGGCCCCAACCAAGAGGGTTGATGGCCTCCAGTCAAGAAGCTGTGGCTCATGCCAGCAGAGCTCTCTCCTCCTCCAGCAGGCGCCATGCAAGGGCGGGCTAAAAGACCTCCAGTGGATCAACATCCATCTAGCAGAGAGAAAAGGGGCACTGAAGCAGCTATGTCCACCAGGGGCTAGGGGCTCCCTTGCAGACAGCAATGCTACAATAAAGGACACAGAAATGGGGGAGGTGAGGGAGCCCTATTTTTGTAACAAAGTCAAATAGATCTGTGCGTTCATTCTCCCAGACACACAAGTAGAAAAAAACGAATGCTGCGGTTTCTCCAAGCTGGTATTCCTCCTCCTAGTTCCACACATGGCGTTTGCAATGCTCGACAGCCTGGTAGGAGAGAGGAAGCTGAGTTTAGTCTTCAGATGACAAACTCCATTCCCCGCCCATCGGTGTATCAGATACCACCCCCAAACGGGACCTCTTCTCTTGTCCTAGGTCAGTTAGACGGCACCAGATGCTGAAGACCCAGGACAGGATCTCACTTAAAAACAGGGAACACATGGCCATCAGAGTTTTGGGAACTTCTAAGACACGAGTCCAGAGCAGCAGATGCCTGCAGTAGTCTGCAGATGAGTACCCACGCAGGCAGGGCTCAGGACCCTTCACCTGCCTACACCCGGCACCCAGCGTCCTGCTAGCAGCCTGCACGCTAATTCCCAGGCAGAACCTCCTCGCCTGAGTTAGGCTACACACTAGCTCGGGCCCTGAGAAGCGGACCCACATTTCCCCAGGACAGCAGCAGAACCAGCCGTGGGGTGGGGCTGGTGGTGGAGATGAGCTGGAGCCTAGCTGGAGGAAAGAGCTGGACATGCCAGAATGGGGGCCCCCTGCCCCTCCCTGCAGTGGTCCAAGATGACACAACCGCCACTGACATGGTCACAAGGAAGTCCGGTGAGGAAGGAAAAGTTGCGCAAAGCAACATTAAGTAACGGACCGGACCAAACATCCCCACCCAGGGAAGCAGCACAAGTCATCTAACTGGTGGCTGCCAGGCCAGGCCAGGCCAGGCCAGGGCCACAGTGCCCTAGGGCTGCTGGGTAGGGGCCAGCTCTCAGGGCCTTGAGTGAAGAGACTCAGGCCCAGCTTCAGCAAGGGCAAACATGTTCCGGGGGACAGGACCTGGGCAAAGATCTGGGCAATGAATCCCACAGACCTTGTGCAATCCCTGGAGTGACCTTGTACAAGTCTGACACTGTCACAAGGGAAATGAAGACAAGAGCAACAAAGCAGAAGCAAAAAAATCCACCCCACCCTTCACTAAAAGAGTAGAGTTCACCCTGTCTTTTCTGGGGGACCATGAGTAAGCCTAACCACCTCTCTGAGCCTCAGTTTTCTGACAACGTAAAAGCAGGGTGGAGAGTTGATCACTGGGTTCCCGTTAAAGCAGGATTCTCCCACAGGCTACCCCAGGGCAAGACAGGCTGGTGGCGCTGGCTGCTGGGCTACTCACATTGCACTGGGCTGCTGTCTCTGTGTTCTGGCACCAGTAGCTTGGGCCCCATACACACTTCTCAGTTCCCAACAAGGGCTTACGGGCTGACGGGCAGGCTCCAATTTTCTATATGGTGAGAAAAGGAAAAAAGAAAGGGGGAGAATGAGAGCTGCCCAATGTATCCCTTTCAAAACTAAGAAAACAGTTTCCAGAAGGAGCTAGAATCAGAGCTCCACCACGCTCTTTCAGAACATCAGAGTTGCTGAGGAAAGCGATGGGGCTTGGGGGACTGGCTCCCTACCTTCTTGGCTCTCCCACAGCGGAACCCAGAGACTCCACCGCATGGCCAAGTCTCGGAGCAACCCTCCCGGGTCTCTGCAGCCCCCCAGGTTACAGCTGCCCAAGAGGACCCACACCACCCAGTGAGGCTCACCAAGCACACGAAGGAAGGATCCATCACCTCCACCAGGATCTCGATCAGCACAGGCTCGTACTCTGCCACAAACTGATCACACTGTAAAGGAAAGCGGGGACACAGGTCCAGCCCTGGGGGTGTCCAAGCACAGTGGGGCACAAAAGGCCAGGCAACCTGGATACATTCTTCCCTGAGAGCCCCTGGCATTCCCAGCCCACTGGGTCCTGGGGCCTCCCTTCCCAGACACTCTATCTACATTTGGCCTCTACTTCAGGTTGCTTCCCCCAGTGGCTCCTCTTAAGCCAACAAATCACCTCCAAGTAAAACTTCATTGGACTCCATGCCCGGAGGCAGAAACAGCTGGTTTTCCATCAAAATGTACCCCAGCCTTGGCATACTTCATCAGGTTCTGTCATGCTGGCCTACCGCAGCCCAGGCCGAGGCATACCTGCTTCTGGTAAGGGTCGGGCAGGAAGCTGCAGCCTTTCTCAAGAGCAGCCAGGATCTCCTGCTTGGTGCTGTTTTTCTCCAGGTTACGATCCAAATAACCCACCAGCTTCTTGCACACTTCGCAGAAGCCACCGTCCTTTGGCTGAGTCACATGAACTACACAAGAGGGCAGCGGGCTCAATGCTGGCAGGGCCCTCCCTGACCCAAGAGGGGCACCATCCTCTCCCACACCACACCCAGCACTCACCGGTCAGCGCAGGCAGCCGCGTGCCAGAGCAGAGGCGCAGCATGCTACACACCAGCTCAGGGCTGACCTCCTGCAGCAGGATGGACAGGATTGAGCTGCCGTACGTGTCCACCACCTCCTGGCACTCTTCCGACAGGGACTTCGGCAGCTTCGAGCACATTTTGTCAAAAGCGTCGAGTATTTCTTTCTGAAACACAGGAAAGGATCGTGTGAGAAGATGGGAGGCTGGGCAAGGGTTGGGGAGATTGTGAAAATACTAACATGACCAGGAAACGAGTCAATGGTGGGTGCCGTTTCCACCCCCAGAAAACTACCAAACCACAGGTGAGGACTGCCTTCCACGAGATGGGGACATGGCTGTACACATGCCAAGGCTGGGCCAAGCCCTCCCTCCTATGGGACTTTCCCACTGGGACATTCAGGCTCGGGAGGCAGAAGAGGGCCTCTCTCTGCCAGGAGGACAGCATACCTCAGTCTTATTGTTGTCAATCAGCTTGGACACCTCCTTCACCAGGAATTCACACACCTCACAGTAAACATCAGACTTTGCTGGGACCTCGTGCTTCTGTGGGAAGAGTAGAAGGAGAGTACTTTAATGCTGGGACTCACAGTCCTTGGTCTTGCTCCCCTAAAGGAAAGGGGATGCAGAGACCAGGGTGGGTTAGCACATCAAGGGCCACTGCCTACTGAATTCCAGATGATGTGTGGCTTCTAATATCCAAGATAATTCCCTATTTTTATATGGTGGGAGACCCACCTGCCTCCTTCCCTAATCTTCTACCAACACCACCTCCCCCTAACCCCACCAAAACAAAACCCAGGAATTCACAGTTCAGGAGCTAGAAAGTCCCTTGTCCACCCCAAAGAGCTGTCCTGATGATGTTTCAGTTACAATCATTTCATCACTCAGGGTTCATTTTGGGGAGGATGAAGGACCAAAAGCAAAGGGAGGGGCTCGCTATCGGTCCACTATCTAGAAGGCAGCATGGTGAACACATTTCAGGTCTGCTCGTGTGTCTGCCATGTCTCATTAGCACTTGAGAATGCTCTTCTAGAACCCACCTTTAAAAAGGCAATACTGTCACAGAAGATGTTCTGTGGCAGTGGAAATGTTGTCTATCCCTGCTGCCCACTATAGGCTCTAGCTACCTGTGCACTGAGCACCTGCAATGTGGCTGGTGGAGCCAAGGGGCTGAATTTTTAATTTTGCTCCATGGTATTTCATTGAAATTTAAGTAGTCACATGTGGTTGGAACGCGAGCTATAATTCTTCACTTTCTCTGGCCGCACTTTGGTCAGCGGGCTGGCGCTGAGGAGCACCCTGTGGAGAAGAAGGCAGGAAGCAGGGCTTCCTGGATTCCAGCTGACACTTTGGCCTGGCCCCTGGGCCACACACTCTGCACATGCAGAGAGAAGATGGCAGAGAGAGACAAACAGCTGGCAGTCAAGTGCTGTGGGATGTTCTAGAACAAGAAGCGTGTACATGTGCCATGCGTTAAGGCATCACACAGCCCGGGTCTTGAAGAACTAGGATGTAAGCCCCACGGGCACAATGACATCATCTGCTCAGCACAGCCCCTAACACACTGCCTGGCCCATAATAAATGCCAAATACAAATGTATTATGGGAGGAAGTAGTCTGACCTTCACCAAGTGAGGTGTTCTAGTTAAACAAAACAGACACCCACACGGATTTAGTATATAGGCTGCAGGCCCAGTGAGGCTTCCGCATACTCTGAGGGGTGTGCTGGGAACATCCAGTCTGTCAGGGCCACAGGATGGGGAAGGACCCAGACAGTGCATGTGAGAAGGTGAGGCTGGAGCCAGGTACCGCAAAGTCACCTTTGAATGGCATGCTGAAAATACTCAGGCTAATGATCCCACGACCATTAGGGTTTACTACCAAGGAAATAAAATGTTTTCAAAAGAACTCAGGGGTGGGGGCTGCACTAGTATAGGGGATAGCATAAACCAGTGATCACAAACTCAAAGACCTTCAGGAGCCAGGCAGGGAACCTAAAGAAACAAGTGACTTGTAGGATGCAATGTGACACAGCAGGGAGTGGTGTGGCACTGCACAGTCCTGGCCAGTATACACAGTGACACCAGGTACCTTAATGGGCTCCACCAGTTCCAGGGCAGGGATGACATTCTTGGAGGCCACTTTGGCGGGGACCAGAGTCTGCATGGGCATCTCTTTCACCTCATCACAGAACCCAACCAGCGCACAGATCTCCTTGGGTTGCTGAAGAGAGCACAGAACAACCAGTCAGCAGCAAGCCTGCGCCCACCGCCCCTTAGTCCCAGTCCAGCCAGGGGACAAGGAGCTGGACAGCACCCTGGGCCCAGGTTGAGGCTGCCTCCCTCTCCCCCTCCCGCAAGGGGGCAGATTCCAGATTCCATGTTAAAGGGCTTGTGTCTGAAGCAGTGCATATGTGCCAGTTACATCTCAGGGAGGAGACCACACAAAGCTCCCAAGGGACATCGAACACAGCCTCCATCCAGGGCCACCACGAGGAAGGGAGACTCCCCAGCACTTTCCACATCTCCAAGGACACCCGGTCTGCTCTAGAATGTGTCTTTTCAGGTCACTCTAGGTAGGAACTAAGCTATGTTTTTTTCTAGAGGGGGAACTACCATGCCCGTAAACTAACAGAAAGCCAAATGTGTTAGAAATAAAACCACACCGGATCTTTCAGCGGCAGGACCATTTAAAATGATGCATTAAGGGGAAATGCTGGCTTTTTTAAAAACCACATTCTATGTTCACAACTGCACACAGTGCACATGAAAACCCAACCCCTCAAATGGATGAATCATTTTAAGCCACAAGGTCTCCAGATTGCTCCCCTTTCACCATTTAGACACCAAACACAGAGCACTGGACAGTCTAGAATCCTGACCGTGATGCTCTGACGGCCAAGAGCGAGACAAGTGTATACACTCTGTATACCGTGGAAATAAATGCAACCAGCAACTAGCTCTGAGCCTGAGTGCATCTGCCTCCCAGCACCAAACCCTAAAGCAGCAGGAACAAAGGTGCTAAAAACGGGACCTGTTAAGGGAAAAGAGCTAGACCATGACCATGGCTCATCTTGTTTTAATATCAAGAAGGCTCGAGAATTAATAAGACTGGGGGAGTCTGGAAAGCAAATCCCAAATACCCTGTCTTTGGCACACCTTAAGAATGAAAAATAAATAAATAATAAGAATGCAGAAGATACAGCAAGCTTTTTAGAAAAAAGTAGATGCCAATATTCAGGAGGTATAGGGCTGCTTCGGCCTCCATCAGCTTTGTTCCAACTCTCTGAGGAGGCCTAGGTAAAAATTCAAGCATTTCAACCCAAGTCCTCTCCCATTAGACTTCAAAATACCTTCAAAAAAAAGCTCCAATGCTAATCCCAGTGGATGGATGCCAATGCTCAGAGGTGGCAGTGTTCAGGATGGCCCCAAAGGACACTGACTCAGAGCAAGTATGGACTGGGCACTTGGTTCCTGTAGCATGCCATCTGATGTGGCTCTAGATCCCAAAGGACCCTGTTACCCAGAGGGGCAGAAGCCACAATCAAGAGATTGTTTCCAATTCTCTGGATCCAACAGCCAGGAACAGTCTGCTGGCTGTCTGCAAATGTTTGCTCATGCAGCTGAAGCATTTCTGTGGTTATGAAAGACAGCACTAAAGACATGCAATGCCTACTTGCATTGTGACAGACACAAGGTGCCCTAGGGAAGCCAGACCTACACTGGACTTCCTAACCGGCCTATGTTAAAGGAGGCTGAGGCACCTCCTGGGCCACCCATGGTTCCCCATCGTCACACTGGTGGCCTGCATGTACATATGCTGTATATGGATCATGACCAGAGCACAAGGCTCTGTTGACTTCATTTTTCTGGCCCCCTGAAGGGGAGATGAGATTCCCCAACACCTCAAGGGCTGAATTACAGGGGAGAAATGCAGAAGCCCTCCCCAGCCTATTAACAGACAGGTACTCTGCCTCTCATAGCCATTCCTTGTATCTGTCAGAGCTAATCACGCCACACCCCCCCACCCAAAAAAAAGCAAAGTAACTAGAGGAAGCAGCAGACCACTACTACAAGCAGATTCCCCGACACATACCTGATCCTGCTGTTGAACAAAAAAACAGGAAATCGGAGGTGAAAATAAGAGAAAGGAAAGGACACAACAGTTAAGAAAAATTAAAACAACAATCAAGCAGTTAACCAGGTGTAAGGATGTCCCAAGAAGTTCAGGGGAAATGCTCCTGCGGTCAGATCTTAGCAACCTACCGTGTTCCTGCTATCTTGTAGACAAGGGGGCCCTGAAAGCTTTCCTGGCCCTGCAGGGATAGACCATTTGGGGGCTGTCCTGCTCATGTGTGCACCATCTCCAGGTCTTAACACACTAAATCACACTCAAAACACTGTGCAGCAAGAGCCCCAGAAAATGCCACTTGATGAAGGGTCTCCATCCTCAGGAGCCCACGCCAGCCCCAGGCCTGCAAGGCTTTCCCACAGGTTAGTGACCAGCAGCACCAGCGAACAAGACACAGGGCTGCCCCAGGAAGCGGGCTGTGTTATAAACACCGAGGGGTCAGGGATCCTAGGGCAATCTACCGCAGGTGGCCGAATGCCAGCTAGAAGGCCAATTTAACAACATATGCAAAGCCTCATGCTTCCATTCAGCAGTTTCATAATAAAGGCAGGGATATGCATATAGGTATGCATTTGGCTATAAGGAGATTCATCTTCCCAAAGGCAAACCTGAAAATCTAGACATATCCAGCCACCGTGGACCGGTTATATAAATTCTCTATGTACACAGGTGATTATTATGCAAGCACTTAATCATTTGTACAAGAATATTCAATGGCCAGAAGTATTCAATGGGCAGAAAAGTATTGTCCACATTTCTACACAGTGTAAGTTTTATAATGAGAAAAATATTTTAAGTTAACTATAAGGAAGTACTTCACGAGGTTAAGTCCCGTCAATGCTTATCTTTACCTACTTTAGGTGCATGTCTTTGTAAGCTGCCTTTAACTGTTTTTAGAACATGGTAGGGTGTGAGTAATAATCCCAAATAAACTATTCCTCCTCCTTGGCTTGCTTGAGTGGTTAGAACAGGTCAGAGAGTCAATCTTTCAGGCTACTTGGCCACAAGCTCTAGCTGCAACTACTCAACTGTGCTGCTGTAGCACAAAACAGGCATCACTGTGTTCCAAAAAAAACACCCTTTTTGTACAAAACATGACGGGCCAGTTTGCTGACCCCTGGATCAGAGAACAAACTCAAACGATGGTATGTCAATCTCAAGTAATCAGAAAGTCAGCATGACAGACAGGGAAAAGGTGCCCCCACCCCCTCAGCCCCGCCAATCAGATGTAAGGAGGCAGTGCCTGTTCCTAACGTCAGCAGGCCACCCTGCTCTGCGTGGACTAGCGAGCTCATTTCCGGAATGGGTATTCTTGATTCTAATGAAGGAACACCCGCTACCACCTGAATGCCTCCAAAGCCAGCTCAGGAGTTACCAGCTCAAGCAGCAGCTTCAGCAGACACTGCTGCCATGCACGGGACAAACTCTGGGAGGCAGTATTCCCCCCACTCAGGCTGCAACACAGCCATTCTCACACCTGGCTTAGTTAGAGAGCACTTGACTTCTACAGATCCCAGGGCTCAAGCCAGACCTAGAAACCTGGTGGCCGGCCTGAATGGACAGAGGCAAACAAACTGCCAGGAAGCCACCAGGGCAGTCCTGCGGATCAAGATGCTTCAGCCTCTCCCGTGACAGGGGAGGTACTGAGATTGCAAGTGGAGAGTCTCCTAGCCAGAGGGTTCGATTTAGCCCAATTCAGTACTCTAAGGTAAAAAAGGGAAACTAAACCATATAATTTTCAAAATTGCTAGAAATAACGAAACCTGAAAAAGAAAGAAAAATGCTAACAAGGGGCCTCCGTGCCACCTACCATGTGCATCATCATCTGGATAGCAATTTCAGAATACTGGCTGATATAGTTCTTGCACTGGGGAGAGAAAAACAGATTCCTTAACAAATCACTGCAACAGTGCACCACAAACCAACCAACTTTTCCCCCAGCATTTCCAACAGCGTCAACTGGTGACTAGCAAGCAACTTTCTAAAGTAGAATTTTATAAATGTCTGCTCTGGTCAGTTTTCATAAGATGAAAATAACCATTTGGTTATTCTATCATTCACAGGAAATGTGTGCAAAAGATGTTTTGAAAATGTTTTGTAAGGGACCTTAAAGATTCCATCCTCCTGTCTCCTTTATCTTACAACCTCACTTGCCCCAGGATCATACACAGCAACTATTCAGTGGCAATTTGGAGAGAAGGCAGCTAGGAGATACACTGTTAAGGAACTGGAGCTTACTTTTCAAAGCCATTTAGACAATCTCAGATGGCATTATAAGGCTTAAATCCAGTAGAGTCAAGTTATAATGATTTTTAACTGCCTATTTTCAGACAATCTAGATACTTCCAGTAGACTCCACAGACTTGCTCCTTGTATTTGGGGAGCTTCTACAGAGACAGGACCAAAGGTAACATGACATAACCTCTCAGAGAGGGTTCAATTGGGAAACTGTTTAAACGGTGTTATGCAAAGACACTTAAAATGAGGCTACAGGATTCTGAGACTTTCAACATCAGTGAGTGTTCACCTGATTGACATTCCTAACAGAAAGTCAGAGAGAAACCCTCAGCTGGACATGGTGGCTCACTCCTGTAATCCCAGCTACCTGGGAGGTTGAGGAGAGGACTGCTTGAGCCCAGGAGGTAAAGGCTGCAGTGAGCTACGATTGTGCCACTGCACTCCAGCCTGGGTGACAGAGCTAAACCCTGTCTCAAGAAAAAAAAAAATGGAGACGGCCTCATCTCCTAGAGCCAGCCACTCCACCCAAAAGCCTCTCTAGACCCCAAAGGACAGAGAGATTACAACCAGCTCCTCAGCTGCCGGCCTAGCAGATTTCTTCAGTTGTCAGGTACTAAAACTGGCATTTTGGTTTTACACATCCACCTGTGATTAATAATCTTGGAATAGGGTCCCAGAATGAAACCATCTAAGTAAGGAGCTAACAAAATGAGTTTCTGAGCCCACAGGACTAAGAGAGGCTTCCAGGTGAACCATGGTCAGCAACCATGCTTGCTGCAGGAGCACAGTTAGAATTCTGAGTGTCACATACATTAGCCAAGCTTTCAAAAATAGGGTAAAGGCCGGGCACGGAGGCTCACGCCTGTAACCCCAGCACTTTGGGAGGCCAAGTGGACAGATCACTTGAGGTGAGAAGTTCGAGACCAGCCTGGCCAACACAGTGAAACCCCATCTCTACTAAAAATATAAAAATTAGCTGGGTGTGGTTGCATGCGCCCGTAATCCCAGAGGTTAAGGCAGGAGAATCACTTGAACCCAGGAGGTGAAGGCTGCAGTGAGCGGAGATCACACCACTGCACTCCAGCCTGGGCAACTCCAGAGTGAGACTCAGTCTCAAAAAAGAAAAAAAAAACAAGGGGGGGGGCCGTAAAAAGTGTTTCTACAGTGTTCCTAAAACACAGGGTGCCTGGAAGGAAACAAAATCTTCCCAGAAACAGTCTCCTACTTTTTGTCCCCAGTTTTATTACATATCCAGATGCCATTAACCAAAACAGATTCAAGTCTGTACTACCTATTCAAGCTGCTTTCTGGTTAAAAAGAAAACCATGTTGTCTGAACGCCCTACTCCAGCCTCCAGAGCCCAACTCCCAGACCCAGACCATCCTCAATGCACAAGGACACAAGGCTCACCATGTCGGCCATGCCAGGGCCCAGGCGGTCACACTCCTCCTTGACATGTTCCACCAAGGCCTGGACAAAGGTGGAGTTGGTCCGTACAGCAGTCTGGATGTCGGTCACCATCTGAATGCAGTCCTGGCAAACGTCCCCATTATCCTACGGAAGAGGCAGTTAGGTTGGCAACTTAAGAGGATTCAAATTCCTAGGAAAACGTCCTTATATACTCAGGGCTACAGCATTAGTGGGCACTTACTGGCCAGTTCCTAAGGTGCTTTACAGGCTCTCAAATTACTGATAGGCTTAAAATCGATTGAGTGTTCATTATAGTAACAGTAAGGTGTAAAAAGGGGGTTTAGTATAAATAAAAAGGATGGCCAGGCACAGTGGCTCACACCTGTAATCCCAGCACTTTGGGAGGCCGAGGCAGGCAGATCGCTTGAACCCAGGAGTTTGAGACCAGACTGAGCAACACAGCAAAACAAAAAATACAAAAATTTAGCCAGGTGTGGTGGTGTGCATCTGTACTGTCAGCTACTTAGGAGGCTAAGGTGGGAGGATCACTTAAGCCTCGGAGGTTGAGGCTGCAATGAACCATGATCACAGCACTGCACTCCAGCTTGGGTGATAGAACGAGACCCTGCTCAAAAATAAAAGAAGCAAAAATTTTTTAAAGGGGGTTAACCTTTGTATATTTTAAATATCCTATTCTTTAGAAACTTCATGGTACAACCATTTAAAGGCTGGTTCATGTAACTGCAGAGTTATGCACAGAGATAAGCCCCTGTTTAAGAGCCACTCTCTACCCCTTTTGTTTAAGGCACTCTCTGCCCCTTTTGTCTCTCATCTCCAGTGCAACCAAAAATGGGGTCCTCAGTGGCCAGCCCATTGTCTTACCTTTGGCTGGGGCTTGCTGCGGGAGCCGTCCTGAGGGTAGAGGAGGAGAGGGATATTGGCCATGAAGGGCGCCACCACCTCAGTCATGTCCAGCTCTGGGATCTTATTAGACTCCAGCTGCTTCTGGTGATTCAGCTCTGCCAGGTGCTTCTGAAGAGACTCGCAGAGGTTGAGAGCAGAGCACACCTCCCCAGGACGGCTCTGGTGGGAAGGAAAGAAGTCCTGCTGAAAATCCTCTCCCCGGGGGGAAAATAAGACAGGCCATCTGGTGCCTCTGAATTAGTCCTTCTCTTTAAATCCCTTAAAAGAAACGCAAACCTATTGTCTAAATTAAAACCCAAGAATGTCAAAATTACTCAATCCAAGTGCCTAACCACACAGCAGCCCCTAAGCTTCCCCAATTCTCCTATTAGGCAGTGATGCAGTTTGGCTGTGTCCCCACCCAAAGCTCATCTGGAATTGCAGCTCCCATAATCCCACGTGTCATGGGAGGGACCCAGTGGGAGGTAAATGAATCACGGGGCGGGTTTTCCTGTGCTGTTTAGTAAGAGTAAGTCTCATGATCTGATGGTTTTATAAAGGGCAGCTGCCCTGCACACGCTCTCTTGCCTGCTGATATGTAAGACGTGACTTTGCTCCTCCTTCACCTTCCACCATGATTGTGAGGCCTCCCCAGTCATGTGGAACTGTGAGTCCATTGAATCTTTTTTTTCTTTTTATAAATTACCCAGTCTCGGGTATGTCTTTATTAGTAGCATGAAAACAGACTAATATAAGTTTCCTAAATGTTACCTCTGCTCCCCTCACCTCTCCTTTAAAGGTATAGGAGGCCAGGCGCAGTGGCTCACACCTATAATCCCAGCACTTTGTGAGGCCGAGGCAGGCGGATCACCTGAGGTCAGGAGTTCAAGACCAGCCTGGCCAATGTGGTAAAACCCTGTCTCTACAAAAATACAAAAATTAGCTGGGCATGATGGTGGGTGCCTGTGATCCCAGCTACTTGGGAGGCTGAGACGGGAGAATTGCTTGAACCCAAGAGGCAGAGGTGCTGTCAGCCAAGATCGCACCATTGCACTCCAGCCTGGGCAACAGAGTGAGACTCAGTCTCAAATAAATAAATAAATAAATAAAGGAATAGAAGCTGCTTGTTGGAGGAGAAGAGTCAGCAATTCTAAGCCACTTCTCCGCAAAATGAGCTAACACAATAGCTTTCAACACCTTCCATATGCTGACGGCTCCCAACTGTTTAACTTTTGTAATCATGCTCACCCCACAGACATCTCAAACTTACCCCTCATTCTATCCTGTCCAACTAGCTCCATTTTAGCAAGTAACTCCACCTTCATCTTCTCAGAAACCAGGGAGACATTTATAGCTCTTCCTCTCCTATACATCCCCCTCATGAGCAAGTCCAGTCCATTTAATCCTCCAAAAGAGAATCTGCATCTGCCATTTCTACTGTCCACATCACATCTCACTCACAAGGCCATGACCACCTGAGGGTCCTGTCGGCTTCCCCACTTGCAGCTTCCCTCAATGGGACCTAGACCTAGATCAAACTCTTTGACAAATACTCTTACAATCATGACACTCCAAGGCTGTACTTGCAATCCTTGAAGATGGCCTAGAAGGCTGTGCGTGACACAACCCCTGCCTTCCTCACCAGAACCTTGGTCAACCTTGGTCCTGGGCTGGGCGCGGTGGCTCAAGCCTGTAATCCCAGCACTTTGGGAGGCCGAGACGGGTGGATCACGAGGTCAGGAGATCGAGACCATCCTGGCTAACACGGTGAAACCCCGTCTCTACTAAAAATACAAAAAAAAAAAAAACTAGCTGGGCGAGGTGCCGGGCACCTGTAGTCCCAGCTACTCGGGAGGCTGAGGCAGGAGAATGGCGTAAACCCGGGAGGCGGAGCTTGCAGTGAGCTGAGATCCGCCCACTGCACTCCAGCCCGGGCGACAGAGCAAGACTCCGTCTCAAAAAAAAAAAAAAAAAAAAACCTTGGTCCTGAGACAGTCCTGCCCCACTGGCCCTCTTCAGTTACTTAAACACCTCTTCTTTGTCAAGGCCTTTCCAAATTCCATAAAGCCAGCTCCGTGTTCTTTGCTAAAGACCCAGTTTGTGACACAGGGTCTGCATATGATACATACTTGATGAATGAAAGATGAGCATCTTTGTAGCTGAACACCCAAGTACATTCCCTGAATTATTCCTTAATTATAAGTTCACAGAAATAAATTCACAGAAGTGAAGTTTTGTGCTTGCTCAAAGGGGTCAAAGATTGGACATCACCTATCCAACTCACATCTCTGAAGTTATGCCGGTTTACATTCCTTCAGCAGTCCGACCAGTCCCCAGCAGCTGCACCCTTGCTAACCCCAGGGCAAGTTACATAGAGCGGCCTGCTGTGCCAAAGGAGCTATTCAGGATGTGAAATGGTAGCAAAATGCTGTTGAGGAATTCCAGAGCTATGAACAGACTTTCCATTTTAATCAATCTACTCGGGGCCACTGCCTCTCCTGGGCCCCAGAAGCACCTTCAAGGAAAAGCCTATTCCCCATCACTTACCATTTCTCCTTTAATGATGTCCAGGATGACAGGGAGGTAGGAGTCCACTATTTCCTTGCACGAAGCAGACATGTTCGGTTTTGGAAGCCAGTCACAGGTCTTCTCCAAGTAAACAAGGATCTCCTCCTATGAGAGGACACCAGGGTCAGAATCAGGACAGGCTTTCCTCCCTGGAAATAAATGGGCTGAAGGCAAGAGGCCCTCAATAGCTCCCAGAAAAACCAAGCCTGGAAAGCAGCCAGCCCTCAGGGAAAAGGACTTGGCCATGTTACCATTACCTATGGCTCTATCAGATCAATCAGGCAAAAACAGACATGAACATTCAAAACGAAGATCCTCGGACCTGCAGTCTCACAGGCACAGGGAATTCTAAGCAGAGATGGCCACACTGGACCTAGGTGTTTGTGGCATGCAACATAACATCTCAATTAACTTTGGGCATTTAGTCCCGGGGTCAGCAAAGAAAGCCCTTCAGCTTATTTTTGTACAACCCAGAACTCAGAATGGTTTTTACGTTCTTTTTACATTTTAAAAAAGAGACTGCGTGACAGGGACAGTATATGGCTCGTATAGCCTAAAATCTTCTCTCCTTGGTCCTTTGTGGAAGACATTTGCCCCCTCAGGCCTACACCATTCCTCTTTAGACACTCGGAATCACAGCTCTCTTAGGAACCAGTGCACATGCCCGTGGCTCAGGCACCATCCCCACTCACAGCCGCTCACCTCGGTGGCATTGTCCTTCAGCATATCACCAGCTGCGGTGACAACGTCTTTGCATATGTCACAGGGAAGGGATTTCTAAGAGAAAGAATACGAGAAATTTGTATTTGTAGGACACAAATTCACACCCCACACTACTGGAACTCCCTATGGCCTTTTCCCTATTCTCTCTAACCAGGGATATGATCATCACCACGCTCCCGTCACATTCTGGTTCTCCACTGCATGAGCAGCGCTGGGGCACTGCAGGGAGGGAAGAGGTATGACTCACTAGAACACACTGTGATTTACAGGACACAGAACCTTTGCTCATACCCACGCAGCACCCCATGTGGCACAGGTCAATTTCACATCAATGCTCACAACACCTCTAAGGAAACTGAGGCTCAGGTGAAATCACAGAGTCACATCAGTACATCAGGGAGGTGGGTGGGACAGAAAAACGAACACCTCACCCACTTCTGAAGGCACACCCACACTGAACCGTTCACCTGCGCTTCCTCTGGCTCCCAGGCATGTTAACGAGGTACCACCACACCAAAGCCAATCTTCTGATTGGCACTAAGGCCCCCACCTGGACTAGAGGCCATGGAAATTCTAGTTGGTTCCTGCAGCCGTTGGGGAAGAATGCCCAGGCTCCCTTCTTGATGTCAACCAACTTTTCACCCATGGAGAAGAAACATGTCTGGGTGAGACTGAGGAACACCTATGAATTTAGCTGCATTTAGAGAAACCGATTTGAACCTAGTCAGGCTAATACAGTGATCCTTTGGTATCTGAGGGAGTATCAATTCCAGGACCCCCGTGGACACCCAAACCCCAGGATGCTCAAGTTCCACAGACAGCCCTCAACATCTGTGGAAACAGAGGGTCAAGGGTACCATGTATGGAACCATAACAAGAGTGGGCCAGGCCGGGTGCGGTGGCTCACGCCTGTAATCTCAACACTTTGTGAGGCCAAGGTGGGTAGATCACGAGGTCAGGTGTTCGAGACTAGCCTGACCAACATGGTGAAACCCTGTCTCTACTAAAAATACAAAAATTAGCCAGGCACGATGGTGTGCACCTGTAATCCCAGCTACTCTGGAGGCTGAGGCAGGAGAATTGCTTGAACCCAGGAGGTGGAGCTTGCAGTTAGCCAAGATCGCACCACTGCACTCCAGCCTGGGTGACAAAGTGAGACTCCGTCTCAAAAAAACAACAAAAAAAACCGAAGGCCGGGCCATGACAAGACCAGCCAATGAAGGAAGTTTTAAAGTCCTTATTGGACACATGTTAAACCTGGAAACAGGAACCAGTATTAAAAAACAAGATGGAAAGCAAATTAGAAATCAAATCTGAAAAGAGTTTCAGACCAGTCATGGTAGCCCACGCCTGTAATCACAGCACTATGGGAGGCAGGAGGATGACCTTAGCCCAGGAGTTCAAGACCAGCCTGGGCAACATGGTAAAAAACTTATCTCTACAAAAAATACAAAAATTAGTTGGGCATGCTGGTGTACATCTGTGGTTCCAGTACTCAGGAGGCTGAGGTGGGAGGATTGCTTGAGCCTCGGAGGTTGAGGTTGCAGTGAGCCATGATTGTGCCACTGCACTCCGGCCTAGGCGACAGAGCCAGACCCTGTCTCCAAGAAAAAGGGCAAGTATGGCCACAGAAGGCAGTTTTCCAGTGAATAATTCACAAACTGCTTCTAAAATAATGGTGCTAAGTTTTCTTCTCTCACTGAAGGAGCACTAGTGGCCCCCCGGAGTCCACTCAGTCAAACATAGCCCATACCATATGATGGCCGGCACAGCCCCAAGTGAGCCCAGGGCAGCAGCTCTGCGTTCAGCTGGCACAGTTGGCAGAGCATCTCCTGAGAGGGCTTGGGACCGTGAGGAACGCACCCATGGCTTGTTGCCTTAGACCACGCCCCACATTAATATGCTATATTTAACATCGGTTAGATGAAAAATCAGTGCTAGCTTCCTCAGTGTGGTTACAGCTGGAAATCAATTTTAAACTGCAACCACGCTCCAGGATCTCAATCAGCAGTTTGCCCGTTTGAGAGGAGTGAGGAGAGAACAAAATATGAAACAGGCAGAAAGTACCTGAAAAGCTCAGCATGTACTTTGTGGAGTGAGTGACCAAGGACAGAGCCGCGCCCATGTGCCCAGTGGTGGGAATGGGCACTGCCAACCCACTGGCCTCTTATCTAAGGTGAGAAGGGGGATCTGCACAGAGGCCCGGGAGGCAGTGTGGGGCACCTGGAGCTGCAGGCATGAAGACCTCATCCTGTCTGCCACAAGAGACCAGGCAGCCTCAGGGGAAGGAAACCTTAACCTCTGTGAGCCTCCATCTCCTCTGCTGTAAAATGGGTACATTCACCAATAGGTCCTGCCTCCCACACAGGGTCACAGTGAGAAGCAAACAAAACCAGGCAAGAGAAAGTGCTCTGTCCATATGGTGGTGAGTTACAGCTGCTCTAAGGGGACCCCAGAGGAGTGCTGGGGCTGGGACTGGAGGGCAGCGGCACTCACCACTGTTGGCTTGTTCCAAACGGTCTGCAGGCAGTGCTTCACTGCCCCGCAGTCGGATGCCGTCTTCACATTCTGGCACCACACTGCCGAGCCTCTGGTGCATTCTTTCAGTCCGAGGACTGGGCTGGCTAGAGCTAAAATGAAAACCAATGTAAGGAGGTGGCCCGTTTTGCAGCAAACCAGGTCGACCTGACTTATTTCCCCAGGGCTGAGGGCGAGCCCTGTCCTTGGGCTGGATGCCCCTACTCAGCTCCTCACCCAGCTGTATGGGACACCAGCCACACAGATGCACCCCTGTCCCAGTCAAGAAGCTGGCTTGTCAGTCACAGGGCTGGAAGGGACTCATTTATCTGGTTCATTTTCATTGGCTCCAACTACCTTTAAAGAGTATCAGGGAGTAGCAGAACTTTAAATCCTCGTAACCTTAAAATGTTTCCATAAGTAGCAAAAGAAACCATAGGAGAAAAGACTGACAAATTCAAATACAGGGAAGATTAGTGACTTCTGTAGAATGAGTAACAGCAGTAGAATGAAAGGTTTTTTTTAAAAAGAAAAACAGGCTAGACACAGTGGCTCACGTCTATAGTCCCAGCACGTTGGGAGGCCAAGGTGGATCACGAGGTCAGGAGATCGAGACCACCCTGGCTAACACGGTGAAACCCCGTCTCTACTAAAAATACAAAAAAACAATTAGCCGGGCGTGGTGGCAGGCACCTGTAGTCCCAGCTACTCGGGAGGCTAAGGCAGGAGAATGGCGTGAACCCGGGAGGCGCAGCTTGCAGTCAGCCAAGACTGCGCCACTGTACTCCAGCCCAGGTGACAGAGACTCCATCTCAAAAAATAATAATAAATAAAATAAAAATAAAAATAATTCATATCCTTATAACATAAAACAATTGCCAGCTGCAGCAGCTCACGCCTATAATCCCAGCACTTTGAGAGGCCAAAGTGGGGGATCACTGGAGTCCAGGAGTTCAAGACCAGCCTGGGCAACATGGCAAAACCTCATCTCTACCAAAAATTAGCCAGGTATGGTGGCACGCACCTGTGATCCCAACTACCCGAGAGGCTGAGGTGGGAGGATAGCTTAAGCCCAGGAGGCAGAGGCTGTAGTAAGCCAAGATCTCACCACTGCACTCCAGTTGTGAGCTATCATACCCAGCCCTAAAAACATTTTATCAACTGCCTTGAGAGTGCCTATGTTTCTTAAAACAGGTCCTTGATTTTAGAACCAAAAAATGGCGAAAAAAATCCTCAGATTCACATCTCACTTCTAGGCCAACTATTCAGCTAGGAAACAAGATTACATCAGACTACACATAGAGGATGGTGGCGTGAGGGTCAAACTCCAACAGGCATCTCAGTAGGGTTGAACCAACTTTTACTGCAATAGATACTTGGCCCAAGTCTGTGATTCCCACAATCACCTGAGAAACATACTTAGAACCTCGGGAGTCTTGCTGTATGCTGCTTTCCTCTGTAAGCCAATTCTACGTATGTGTGTAACACACATAGGAAACGTGTGTTATATAGGTCAGCACCCGTTCTTCCTCCAGGAGAGGGAAAGGAATGAAGTGCTTTCTTTCATTACTACCTCCACAAGCTACTCACACAAAGACTGAGTCCCCCAAAGCTCAAGCCAGATCACTGGTACCCCTTCAGACACAAGAAAACGAATTATTCATCTGCTGTCCAGGTTATAGCCTTCCCTGTCCCCGGAAGCAAAATCACAAACACGTCCAGTTCGCAATCTCAACCAAGCCGGCCACATTCCAGAGGCTGCTGGTTTGGACTCTAGCTTCCAGGGGAAAACGTGTGCCAGATGGGAATCAGTACTGAGCTCCCCAGATGGCTCACAAAAGCTTAGTTAGCCCACAGTGTAGCCAAGCATGGCTGGCGTCAGCCTCAGTTATAAATCTCAGGGGAACGGTGGAGGGGAGGGAGAAATTGAGTCATGAGGGTAAGGGCTCTGAGGACTGTGCGGCCACAGAAACAGCTCAAATAGGAGCCCCAGACCTGATGACTCCCACCACACCCTAGCAGGCCCTGGGCCCCTAGGACTCTGAAAAGGACCCATGATGACACCATGATACACACTGCCTAGCCCTACCTCCAAATCAAGGAAAGGCCCGAGTGATGAACAGGTGGCTACCACCAAAATGAGTCTCTAGGCAGAGGAAGGCAGAGTGATACACAGGAAAGCCAGAAGAGGATGGGCTCAGACCTCAGGAGACCAGAGCCAAGCGGAGAAGTCACCACCAAAAGCGGGGCAAGTGAACAGCACTCCCCATTCTCAAAAATGCCCATCCAGTGTAACATCCACCCAGCTACTTTCTCCAGCCTTCTCAGCAGGGAACTAGCTAGAGCTGACCAAAATCTAGAGTGTTTCTGGAACACAACTCACTCCCACAGGCCCATAGGAGAATACTTTGTAGGTTGCCTACTTCCTCTAGGAATGTGAAACAATAAGTTTTCCATGATGACTTTGTTACTTGTTTTGGTCCGGCCAACCTGGAATGAAAATAATCTCAGGCCGGACGTGGTGGCTCAAGCCTGTAATCCCAGCACTTTGGGAGGCCGAGACGGGCGGATGACAAGGTCAGGAGATCGAGACCATCCTGGCTAACACGGTGAAACCCCGTCTCTACTAAAAAAAAAAATACAAAAAACTAGCCGGGCGTGGTGGCGGGCGCCTGTAGTCCCAGCTACCCAGGAGGCTGAGGCAGGAGAATGGCGTAAACCCGGGAGGTGGAGCTTGCGGTGAGCTGAGATCCGGCCACTGCACTCCAGCCTGGGCGACAGAGCGAGACTCCATCTCAAAAAAAAAAGAAAATAATCTCAGGCAGCCCCTTGTATCTGAAACTGGCCCAGCTAATACAAACTGTCACTTCCCAATCCATGACCTACTGAATGGCAGCAGACCTCTTCCTCAGACCTGGAGGGAAAAAGGTACGCATGGTGGAGAATTCGGTACGCCTATAAAGTCATCAAGTTCCAGCGTAGAACAGATTTCCGTGGACACAGGAAGTAACACGTAAATTCCAACTCCTAGAAACTCCCTTCTTAGCAAGACAGCCTCTTCTACCTCCAACCACAAGCCAAACATAAAGGTGCGTATTACAAAAACGGCCTGTGGTATGCAATGGATTTCATCTCCCAGGATGAGCGACATGATGACACATGTTCATAGAGACTGCGTGTCCTCAGGGCAGGCACTGCTGGGTGGTGCTGGGGAGCTCCCGGCTGCCGAGAGGTGCAAAGCCCATTCTCAGAGCCTATCTCCTAAGAGGGGATCAAACAGTGGGTCAGAACCTTTTGGGGACATGGATCCCTTTCCCAGAAACTTTATTACACATAAAATTCTCCTAGCACTTGAGGAACTTCTCAGGCCCCAGCTGTGGATTAATCACAAAGCTCTACAGGCGAGGGTGGTTCCTCTCCACACAAGCAGGTAAACAACCCAGATGGTCACTAGCTCCACCGACTGTGCAGAGCCCGAGGCCCTCATGCCAGAGACCAAATGAACAGTCACAACTTTCTTTACCCCCAAGAGCGGGAGGAACAGACATCTAAGTAACGGTGTGTGATCCCACACATCCGTGGGAATGGGAGCGGCAAGGCAATGCTAACGGAGTCTTCCTCAAAACGAAATTGGAATTGGCACCTGCAAAATGGTGACAGAAAGGGCTGGCTACGTGGAGAGGGGATGGGAAATTCAAGAACATTCCAACGGAGTCCAGTTATCTGTGGGGAAGGGAAGAAACTGTCCTGCCTTTTCAGGAGCGAAGCCAAGGAAGTAGTGGCAGCCAGGCTGCAAAGGCAGACAGGTCTCAGGTGCGTGGGGAATGGTCTCACCTGCCACACACACCCCCGAGGTGAGGGCTCAACCCCGTGGGCGATGCTGCAGGAAGCTCCAGAGATTTCTGGGTGGGACAGGACAGGTACGCTCATGTGTGGGTCTCAACCACCCAGGCACGAGGTGGCAGAAGTGAAGAGGAGGCAGGAGATATCAACACCAGGCGCCTAACTGGAAGGCGAATTCAAAAATGTGCACATGAGAAATGGAGGCAGCAAGAGCCGTGAGAGGCTAACACAGACTCCAAGAGAGTCTGTGTTAATGGCACCAACTGGGTTCCATGAGAAGTCGGGAGGCTCAAAGGGAAAGCAGAACAGCAAGGGTCAACAGCACCAGGAGAGACACGCCCATGAGCACCGTGAGCTGCTCAGCAGAGGCCAGGGAGGGGAGGGCCGGGCCCCACCCAGAGAGTCCCCTGGAGGACTGGGGATGAGTGACCAGAGAAGGAATGTTTCAGAGACATGCATGGTCATCTCCAAGTAAGGGGAGAATCCCTTGCACCTTCCACTGGGGTGTGGAGCTGGTACGAGTGGCTCCAGCCCACAGACCTCTGAACAGTGGGCGGAGAACTGCAGCTCCAGGTAAAGAATGCATTTAACATCCACCCAGGGGCATAAAAAGAGAAGGGATTAGCCGGGCTTGGTGGTGCACACCTCCATAGTCCCAGTTACTGGGGAGGCTAAGGTGGGAGGATCACTTATGCCCGGGGACGGAGGTTGCACTCTAGGGCCCCAGTGTCACTGCACTCCAGCCTGGGCAATAAAGCCAGAACCTGTCTCAGAAAAAAAAGAGAGAATGAGTGGCATCATCAGGTGATGACCTCACCAACAGTGGAAGCAACCAAGCAGAAACAACACATAACCTATGAGCAATGCTACATAAGAGGGATCCTTTCAGTGGTGGGCTGAACTAAAAGAGCTCCCAGGAGCTCCGAGTCTTCATTCCAACAAGGCAGATGACATTTTCAGCATTTATAACTAATAAATAAAAACTACTCAAAACTGCTTTCTGGTGAGTTATTTCTCAAAACAAGTTGCCAGCAAAGCCTTTCATCTCTATTATCCTCCCACACCCTACCCCCAAATACCAATTTCCTTCTCTGAGGCAGTATGCTGAACTCCAAGAAAGTTCTTAGAATGTTTGACCTCCTGGAGATTTCTGATTAAACGTGTCATAAAGACATGAACAGCACTC
>NW_012113141.1:5091448-5095799 GCF_000951035.1 Colobus angolensis palliatus
ATTCTATGTCTCTGTTGTTTACAGTCAAACCTCAGCCCAACTAATATACACATTTAATCAATGACCTCGCTTACAAGAAAGGTCTCCCAACAACGAGTGTTTCCGGGGGTACTCCAGTGAGGACACTGAAAAGCCCAGTACACAACATAACCAAAGATTTTCTGAAGCAATCTCAGAATGACAGGATAACCCTTCCTAGAAGGTTACAATCAGTCTCATTATTTTAGCCATACAACATATGCCTTTTAAATATTTTAGTAACATGCTAAAATACAATTTGAGTCTAGCTACCAAAAAAAAAAAGTAACAGAAAATGCATGCAGCCTCCCAGTGCTGACAATCAGCCTACATTCCACAGGGCAGCAGATCTGCTGCCTGGGTAAGGCGGCACCATGGCAACAGGCAGGTTGCTAGGAAACCAAGAGAGGATAACCCCAGGAGGGGCAGCTTCTACCGCAGGTCCCCCGCATTCAGGCATTTCTCAGAGGAATTCATGTACTTCCATCCCCTAGAAGCAGATAACGCAATGCACTCAACACTAACTACTCAAACAGCTAGTGCCACAAATATCGTCTATGGCAAAGAGCACTCCTCTCTTCTTCATAGATAATCCTGCCTTTGGAAAACAGTCTGCAGAGCAGAATAACACAGCTCACTGAATCATTCAGAATAGTATACACTCAGAGGTAGTCTCCCTTGATTTGGAGGAAGTAAGGTCCAAGAGTCCTCTTATCACATAAGAAATTAGTGGCAATAAAGCTCTTAAGCTCGCTATGCTGACATCCCATCACCTCTGGCCTCAAAGTGTTAAGACAAAGGTCCTTTCTTCCCTGCTTCTCCTCTGCTGCTACAGCCTGGCTTCTTAATTTTCTTCCCAAGCCAGATCATTCCAGGGCAGGACATTATCTACCCAGAGAAAGCGATAAAGTCCTCAGGGAAATTACCTTGTGCAATAATGACTGAGGCTGGGGACAAGAATGCAATCTACTCAGACTGTATAAGAGTGATGGAATGGAGGCTTAACTAATTTGGGGACAATTCCTAACTAGTTCATTCAATGGCACGGTAGTCCAATAAAAACTCCTAACAAAGCTTTTCTTCCAAAGTATGAACATATCAGGTGATGATCAAAGAAGAACTTAGATCACCTTAGATAAGATTACACGGCAATCCATGACTGAAAAACGAGCCCTTGGCAGGACTACCCAGATTCCAGCCAAGTGAGCAAGCGGAGGCAGGGGTCAGAGGGGGGTTCTGCATGGCTCCCCATCCTCGAGAAAGCTCCGCTGCAGATCCAGCATGCTGCACGGCAGTCGGTGCAGGCACCCACACAAACTGGTGCTGGCTTCCACACTGAGCCTTGCTAACCAGCTGCGTGGTCTCTGCACATTTGCAAAAGATAATCATATGCTAAAAAAGGTTTCATGCAAACCTCATTAAAGAAATTCAGTATTCTGAACTTGTCTCATATACTGTTTACTAACTAAAAAGTTCCAGATATATGTGAGTCTACTATAAATGTCACTTTTGGCTTACTTCAGTTAATACTTCATAGGAATACTGCCTTCATTTGAAATCTAAAATGTTCAGACCACAGTATGGGTCACGGCAGGATATCAGACTGGCCCAGAATTCCGATTTGGTTGCTTTCACCAGAGGGCTGTTATGAGAATTAAATGAACTAATGTTCAATAAAAAGCAGAATGGGCCGGGCGCGGTGGCTCACGCCTGTAATCCCAGCACTTTGGGAGGCCGAGGCGGGCGGATCACGAGGTTAGGAGATCGAGACCATCCTGGCTAACACGGTGAAACCCCATCTCTACTAAAAATACAAAAAATTAGCCGGGCGTGGTGGTGGGCGCCTGTAGCTACTCGGGAGGCTGAGGCAGGAGAATGGCGTGAACCCAGGAGGCGGAGCTTGCAGTGAGCCGAGATCGCGCCACTGCACTCCAGCCTGGGCGACAAAGCGAGACTCAATCTCAAAAAAAAAAAAAGCAGAATGGGCCAGGCGCAGTGGCTCACATCTGTAATCCCAGCACTGTGGGAGGCAGAGGTGGGCAGATCACCTGAGCTCAGGAGTTCAAGACCAGCCTGCGCAACATGGCGAAACCCCATCTCTACTAAAAATACAAAAACTGGCTGGGTGCGGTGGCTCACGCCTGTAACTCCAGCACTTTGGGAGGCCAAGGCGAGTGGATTACTTGAGGTCAGGAGCTCGAGACCAGCCTGGTCAACATAGTGAAACCTGGTCTCTACTATATATATATAAATAAAATAGCCAGGCGTGGTGGCGCACACCTGTGGTCCCAGCTACTCAAGAGACTGAGGCAGGAGAATCATTTGAACCCGCGAGGCAGAGGATGCAGTGAGCTGAGATCATGCCACTGCACTCTGGCCTAGGTGACAGTGTGAGACTCTGTCTTTAAAAAAAAAAAAAAAGCAGAATGTCTCCTTATGGGTTAGCTATTAAATATCTGTAGGTTCTGCAAATCAGCTAAACCAGTGGTTCTCAAAGTGTGGTCCAAAACCCTAAGGGTCCCAGGGACTCTTTCAGAGGGTCTGTGAGGGAAAAATCCTCATAATAAAAACAAGACATCAGTTGCCATTTTGCTCACTCACAAATGTCCAGTCAAGTTTCTGCGGAGGCATGTGACATGACGTTGCAACAGACTGAATGGCCAAGCAGCTAAGAATCCAGCCAGGTGTTAAAAGGATTGCAAAAATGTAAAACAGGCTGCTCACTAAATATCTGTGTTTTGGAAAATTTTTTTTATTAAAAATATAATACAATAAATATATATATATGTTAACATGTAATAGGTTTATCAATATTTCAAAGCATTACTTTTTAAACACTGACAGTTTAACTTATAAGATGTTAAATATTGATAGATATAGCCCACATAAGCAAAAGCTCTTCAGGGTCCTCAATAACTAAGGAGTATATAGGGATCCTGCAACCAAAAGTTTGAGAACCTCCAAGCTAAACATCTAGAGAACCAACTTCTGAAACCAAAACTGGTGGGGGGGATAATTTCCTCAAGTTATAGCTGCTTTCTTTTTCAGATTTACCTCAAATCAGAGCCACCATTAACATCTAAATTATATTAGGCTCCCCTGTTCCTATCACCTACATAGAAGCCTCCCCAAAAGATTTGGGAGGGGCGGGTCCCAAACTATCCTCAACTATTATAAAGGTCAACACTTCATTTGTGCTCAAAGTCACTCTTAATTTCGTAACTCCTAAAAACAATTTCTTAACATTAATTTCAGAAAAATAGAAGATAATATTCTATCTAATCATGATAAAGACTCAGCACTATGAAGTAATGAAGTTTCAAGCACACTAGCCTACACTTCCCCAGCTGAAGTCTACCTGGCTACACCTCACGGCACTCATCAATGCTGAGCACTTGTTATGTGCCCAAACTGCTCCACATGCTGCAGACACAGCAAGTGATCAAGACAACACACATATCACAATGCCAGGTAGCGGTGAGTGCTACAAATAAAGCAAGGTGGGGTGGGGCAGCTATTTCAGACAGATCGGTGGGGAACTCTGATAAGGCAACATCAAGCAGGGACCTGAATGCATAGAGAGAGGAAGCCCCATAGGTTACCCAGGGAGGAAGATGTTCCAGAGAGGTGGAATTCAAAATGGAAAATCTATGAACACCAACAAGGAAGGAGCCAGGAGCCTGGACAGCAGGCCAGACAGAAGACAGGGGGAGGAACTGAGAGGTGGCCAATCACCAGGTGACAGGCGACCTTGCCAATACACTCTGAGTTTTATTCCTAGTGCTATAGGAAGCCACATGGCCCTCTGGTATCAATGCCTGAAGAACAGACTTATTCATACAGAACGGCATCCCATCACAGCTACTGAAAGAGTCATAAGTAACGTGACAAATACTGGCCAAAAGAACTTTCTCTGCATCTTCTTCAATCTTAGTCATGTTGTTTCCTCTCATGTAAATAATTTTTCAAAGGCAGTATCTGTCCAAAGGTGGCCAGAATTTACAATTTTTACATTTACAAGTCTCATTAGAATTCACCTCGCATTTTATTAGATGTCGATGTCCATCAATAGGCATTAAATAGACACATCCATACAATGAAATACTCGGCTGGGAAGTGGGAAGAGATTAAGGAGACCTGACAGCCTGAGGGCAATGTGGCATAGCCGGTTGGACCCAGGTACCAAAAAATGAGATTAGTGGGAAAACTGGTAAAAATCCAAATGAAGTTTGCAATCTAGATAGTGACAGTGTCCTGATATTAATTCATTGCTTTTGGCAAACGTATCATGGTTATACAACACGTTGACAATATGGGAAGCTAGGTGAAGGGT
>NW_012113141.1:5096864-5119374 GCF_000951035.1 Colobus angolensis palliatus
AAAAAAAAAAAAGAAATTCTATAATTTGAATACTATATTGTAGTGAAAATGAAATAGATCTACGCATTTTCTTTTTTGTGGAGGGCTTTCCAGTAAAAACCAGAAAGCCTTCTAGACAAATTCTAAAAGGCATAAAAGTAATCTACACATTTTCAACGTAGATAAACCTTCCTAGCAAAAAACTAACCCAACAATATAGAGTGGTCCCTCTTTAACCATAGCTTCCTTGTCTACCATTTCAGTTTCCCACAGTCAAATGTGGTCTGAAAATGTATTCTGAGAGACAAAGACCACATTCACATAATTTTTACTACAGATTGTTTTAATTGTTCTGTATTACTAGTTGTTGTTAATCCCTTACTGTGCCTAATTTATAAACTAAACTTTATCACAGGTATGTATGCATAAGAAAAAACATACTATATATAAATAAGGTTTGGTCCCATCCACAGCTTCTGGCATCCCCTGGGAGTCTTGGGACACATCCCCCAAGGATAAAGGGAAAGACTGTTGGATACAATATTTGCAAAATGTTTAAAATATCCAAAACAACACTCTATACACACTGCTGACGCTTCCAGTCACATGCAGGGGAGGAAAAAGACCTAAGGGGGAGGAAAAACAAGTCCAGGAAGGTGGCTGTCTATGGCGGCAGCTGGATTGTTAGCTTCCATTTCTTAACCTGGGTGTTGCATACACATGTGTTCATGATAATCTTCCACTTTTAAAATGTTTCACAATTTAAGGAGCAACAGGCAAAACAGTCAGTAGAATATACTATTATGTGTGTCAAAAAGAAAAAAGGCAGAAGGAACTCACAAATAGGGTGTACCTCTGCAGGCTCCTAAGGGAGCTGCTACCAGGCTGTCTGAGGAGGGCCTGGGGACAGCAGTGGCGGGGACAAACCTTGTACTCTACACTCCATTCTACTTACTGACCTGGCTTCCCTCGTCCATCTATTATCCACTCTAAACAGCTCGCCTCCATTTATGAATGGGGGAAAACGAACTAGGGGTCTGGAACAGACTACCTCAGGTCCAGGGTCAGTGACAACAGGTCTAGACCGAAGCATTCAGGTTACCAGGAACCAGCTCTGATCTGCTGGGCTGCTCTGATGTCAAGATCACCTAGCAGCTAAACCTAGTTTGGCTACCTAGAGTATGAACTGCCTACCAACTCCCTCCTAACTGCTGTGTACCTACCATGGCTTGTTTTCCTGACTCACTAATTATACCCAGCACGTATGTTTTTAATAAGTCAATTTAATTTTGTTAAAGTCACAACGTCCTTTGAAACGAAAGATGCCAAGGGAAATCACAAAATCAAGGTCAGAAAATAGGTCGCTGTGCTGGGGGGACAAAGATATTGACAATACATTATTTGTATTAGTGGTACAGCAACAAACAATACTAACTAAACCCTTTTCTGTATTCACCTAATTTATTAAAGGTAAACAGCAGCCCAGTGAAATAGGAATGATTAATGCCACTTTACAAATGATGAAATACAGGAGACTTTAAGCAACTTGCCCAAGGTCATATGGCTACTGTCAGCAATGAGATAATGTGAAACTTCCACTCCACATTGTCATCTTCTCCCAACATACAAAATTACAAATGCCATAAAGTTATTTTTTGGAACTTCATGTAATAAAAAAACAAAGCAATTAGTACTTTTGCAACAGTCAAAATCTTCATCCCAGTCACTGTATTTATCATCACTGTTTTAAAGCCTTTAAAAAAAAAAAAAGGCCAGGTGCGGTGACTCACACCTGTAATCCCAACACTTTGGGAGGCCAAGGCAGGCAGATCACTTGAGGTCATGAGTTCGACACCAGCCTGGCCAACATGGCAAAACCCCATCTCTACTAAAAATACAAAAATTAGCCAGCATGGTGGTGGGTGCCTATAATCCTAGCTACTCGGGAGGCAGAGGCGGGAAAATCGCTTGAACCCAGGAAGTGGAAGTGGCAGTGAGCCAAGATCGCACCACCGCACTCCAGCCTGGGGACAGAGCAAGACTCCATCTCAAAAACAACCTGTCAGGTTTTTCCCTTTCGGATGCCTCTCTCTCACAAGGGAGAGCTGCTCTCCTCTCTCCTTTCTTCTGCCTATTAAACTTTCTGCTCCAAAAAAAAAAAAAAAGAAAGAAACAAAACAACCTGTCAAATGTACTTCAAGGACGTGAGAAATCACTGATTTGTTAAAACAAATAAACCCTTCTTTCTTCAGGAATTATACTCTTATTTTCACAGAATAAAACTGATTTACTATTGACAAACAGGAGATTTATCCAAAATCCCTGACAGGCCAAGACGTGAAGTTCCTACTGATTTTCAGCAGGCCAGGCTATAAATTCATATGTTATTGAAAGAAAATATATAATACCTTCTAGCATGCCCAGAAAACACACCTGTCTTAGTATGGGGTAGACAACATTCAGCTGGCTAGCCACCACACAGCTGACAGCTATCAGAGCATCTAAGCTTAAGGGAGCACCTGCCACATTCCAGGCACCATCCCTCATGCCTTACACCTAGCTCATGAACACGCTCCTTTTTCCACCAGAGGACTCACCCAACAGCAATAGCCTCCATGATCCCATTTGTAAAAGTTCGAAACTGCAGCCTTTACATCTATGTGTTCAAAGGTTAACAAAAATGTTTCCTTTGGGGCAAGTGGGACAGGGCAGTGAATGGGTGAACAGGGGCCTCTGGATGCCTGGATGCCACTGCTCTGCTCCCCAACCTCGGGGGCTGCTTACATGGGCGGGCTCACTTTGTGGTAATTCATCAAGTTGTCTACTTAATCTTCCATGTATGTAACTTACATTAAGTTTTTAAAAGTTAAGAGGTCCATGTTGACAGAGGGATACGGAAAAAGCGAGCACTGTAGAGTCTTGGGTTCTGGTCCTGGCATCCCCAGTAAATGGTCTGTGATTTGGGAGAATCACCTCTGGGCACCTCCAGGTCTTCATTCCTTACAAAGGGGTTAGATTAGATGCTCTCCAATTCTCTCACGGTGCCATGGCTTTGCTTTCGCTTTTAGGTGGGTAAAAAAGAGGGGCAGCTGGATGGGCAAAGTAACTCAAAAGCAAGGGTCTCTACCATTAGGACATCACTGAAACACAAAATATAAAGCCCGTCCTGATTCAGGGGGGCACCCTGTACTACAACAGTGTCACGAAGAAAGTTCTAAATGCCTCCCGGGCAGCAGACAATAGCTGCAGTCACCAGGCACTTTCACTAACAAAACTCATTATCATGTCTAGAAATTTTAGGAGTAACAATTCCAAAAAAATCACAAAGGGGCCACAGCTGTGAAGGCCAGGCAGCATTCAAACACTGTTATCAGCACTGACTTTGGCCTAATCCTAAAGGCAGGAAAGCAAAGTTAGACCAAGGCCATTACAACACCTCCCATTTACCAGAGTTTTCAGGGAAGAGGGTCCCTTGGTTAACTAAATATTGTGGTTAACCATAAGCCCACACATACCTGAGGTGGATTTTACATTTCCCAAGACACAATTAAGTCCCCTTTGGGTGATGTGAGTGAATCAGAACTCTTAAGGGTCTTGTGAAGAGTGACTCAACGTCAACAAGAACAATGGATAATGTAAAAAGTAAGAAAAAAATTGCTCTGAATCAGTATAAAAAATTCAGAGACCAGCATTAGTTTATTATACAGACCATTGAATAACAGCAGTATAAGCCTGAATATAAAACCAAAATGATTTTTTTTATAAGCAGATCGCCTTTCATTGTGCACAGGTAAAACAAATTTAAGAGCTTGGTACAGGGTCAAGAGACATTCTTGAGAGCTGCTGAAAGCTAACTCATTTCTTTGGTTTTGCAACAACCCTGTCATCCACTTTGTTACTGTTTATTAAAATCTGGGTAGCTGCATGGTGGCTAAAATGGCAGCCAGCCCTTAAATTACATATAGTTACTAGGAAACAGAAATTGTGGTGGGGATTGGGTGTGGTGTCTCACGCCTGTAATCCTAGCACTTTGGAAGGCTGAGGTGGGAGAATGGCTTGAACTCGGAAGGCGAAGGTTGCAGTGAACCGAGACTGCGCCATTGCACTTCAGCCTGGGCAACAAGAGCGAAACTCCATTTCAAAAACAAATAAAAGAACAAACAAAACACAAACGGCCAATAGTGTGCAAGACTTTCTTTTCTCTTTTTTTTTTTTTTTTTTAACAGGTGGGGTCTTGCTATGTTGCCAAGGCTGGTCTCCAACTCCTAGGCTCAAGCGATCCTCCCACCTCGGTCTCCCAAAGTGCTGGGATTATGGGCATGAGCCACCGCGCCCGGACACAAGATATTTCAAAGCAAGTGAAATGAGGACTCCATGGCAAAATAACTGGACCACACAACCCTATATCGCCTTCAATACCTATGAGAATTAAGCTCTGATTTTTTTTTTAGCCTGCCCAAATTCCTATCTAAGGGGTCTAGGCAGTCATACCCTACAAACCATAAATTCTCATCAGATGGGTTTTATTTGACCCTATATATCGTGACTTACTTTCCAATCTGACTCTGGCATAACATTATGAGACAAGGAAAAAAAAAATCAAAATATTTAAGCCCAAAATATATTTCCTTGCCATATCTTGAAATTGCCCTGCAAAGTCTCTTGTGGGAAAAATCCACATTCTATAGAGAATCCCCTTCCCCCTATGTTTTCCTTCCCAGATCCAGGAGATAATCAACTAAGAGCCAGACACCCTTTCAGGTCCATAGAAACATTTTACAACGTGCTCGCTCTCTTAAGTTGGCTACCTGAGAGCTTCCTCTGCACAATAAAACTTGGTCTCCACAATCCTTTATCTTTACTTGAATATTTTCTTTTTATTGATCCCAGGTCTTCAGATAAACTCAACCAACTGTCAACTAGAAAATGTTTAAATTTACCTATGGCCTGGAAGCCCCCCGCCGCTTTGAGTTGTCCCGCCTTTCTGAACCAAACAAAGCATTCTTAAATGTGTGTGATTGATGTCTCATGCCTCCCTAAAATATGTAAAATCAAGCTGTACCCAGACCACCTGGTGCACATGTTCTCAGGACCTCCTGAGGGCTGTGTCACGGGCCATGGTCACTCATATTTGGCTCAGAATAAATCTCAAAATATTTGAGTCTGACTCGTTTTGTCAGCACCTAGAATCCGGAGTAAATATATATGCAAACGTCAACACAGATGATACACATGTGCTTCCTGCAGCTTCGCTACCCTTACAGACAGGCAACTGAAGCCAACCGCCAAAGTGTCCTGCGGGACGGGGCTCCGGTCCACCTCCATCACGTGCGTCCAGCACAGGCACAACACAGCTGCCCAAGGGGTCACCCTACAAGACCCACCCCACAGTGGAAAGCGCAGCCTGAGGGAAGGCCTCGGGGCCCCCACCGCGCAGGAACCCACTCGAGCCCCGAGGGAGATGCTGCCCAGGGCCTGGGCCGCCCTCCTGGGGGCATTTTCGCAGTCCGCCCCCGCAGCCCCCGGTCGCCGGTCGCCCAGAGAAAGCCGGCGAACGCGCCTGCGCAGTGCGCGCCCCCTCGCCAACCCGGGCAGGGGGAGCAGAGGGACCAGGCCCGGCACAGCCCACACTGGGGCCGATGGACGCTGCGAGGCACCTCCTCCCCAGACTGAGGGTCCCAGGGCTTACCCGCGCCCAGGAGGCTGGCCAGGAGGAAGAGAGCGTACATAGCGCCGCCTGACTCCGCAGTCTGCAATGCGGAGCGTCAGCTGATGCCCGCAGATATAAATCTGCCCTGCCCCGAAGCCGTCCAGTGCGCAGGCGCTAACCCCGCCCAGTCCGGGCCTGCCCGGGCTCATCAGCACCCTGACTCAGCGCCTCTGAGGGCGCCTGCGCGAAGGGGAGGCCAATTAGGAGACAATGGGAGGAGCGAAGGGAAGGGCTATGGAGAGGAGTGAGGAAGAACTCGGAGAAAGGGAAGGGAAAAGTCATAAAAGAAAAACCCTACTAATAGGTCAGAGATTATATATGTAAAAATACCTTTTAAATCTCCACATTGTTGGCCGCCGCGGTGGCTGACACTTGTAATCTCAACACTTGGGAGGCCGAGGCGGGCAGAGAGTTCAAGACCAGCCTGGGCAACGTGGTGAAACCCCATCTCTACAAAAAAAATACAAAAAAATCAGCCCGTTGTAGTAGCGGGTTTCACACAGAATAGCTTGAAGTTTCACAGAGAATAAGTAGTTGTGTAACGGTGAGGGGACAGGACTCACTCCTGGCCAGGAGCACGTGGGGGCAGGTGGTGGCACCTGGTTAAAGGCAAGTCTGGGCTGGGCATGGTGGCTCACACCTTGTAATCCCAACACTTCGGGAGGCCGAGGTGGGCGGATCACGAGGTCAGGAGTTCGAGGCCAGCGTGACCAATATGGTGAAACCCTGTCTCTACTAAAAATACAAAAATTAGCCAGGTGTGGTGGCACACACCTGTGGTCCCAGCTACTCAGGAGGCTGAGGCAGGAGAATCGCTTAAACCTGGGAGGTGGAGGTTGTGGTGAGTCAAGATCACGCTACTGCACTCCAAAAAAAAAAAAGTTTAAGCCTCACATTGTGGTACGGTTAAAGATGTAATACCATTCCTCACCCAACATAAGAGATCATAAGAGTCACAACCAACGCTCCTGTGGCAAGAGACGGCTTAAGAGAAAAGCATAACAAATTTATGTAATCAACGTTTTATGTGACATGGAAGCCTTCAGAAACTAAGACCCAAAGACTTAGGGAAAACTTAATTTTTATGCCGAGGTTCGATGAAAACCGAACATGTAGAAACATGCTCAGCCAAGGGTGTGGTTTCATGGTTATAGACTGAGAGGAAACCCAGCAAGGGCTGTCGGTTCAGATTCTCCTAGGCCTTTGTGAAGCATTCCTTCCTCCCGGGTAGGGGGCAGGAACTTTTAGAAGGAGGGTCTTCAAAGGAGAAAGCAGAAGAAAAGAGATTGACCTTTCTAGGTTTTATGGATGGCTTTGGGGCACAGGCATTTTAGATTCTATGACCCGCCTTGGGGAAGAGGAATTTGAGTTTCTGTGACTCCTTTTGAGGGAGAAAGAGAGGCAAGAGACAGGAGGGCAGAAGAAGGCCAAGGTCTTTGTTGTGACCTTCTAATTTCCGTTAGTTCAAAGTAATCAGCATGTCAAAGTGCCATATTTTGGGGTATGTTTTCTCAGCCCCAACAAGTCAAAAAGGTTAACAATGTATACAAGTTCTTACAGTTAGGATTCAGACTTACCACTGGACCCACACTGTCTCCTAAATCATGTTTCTAGTACTTAGAAGCAGCTTTATTCTGTGCCCTCCTTTCCCTCTTAACATGTCACGGGTGCAATCCCTTTCATGAGACTGTGGGTCTCCCCATGAGCCACAGACAGGCTTTTCAGTATTAAAAACATCCCCTCCCAAGGCTCCACCATGGTTTGTCCATGGAGTTAGAGGCAGTGGAGGAAAGAGACTGAGGAGAAAAACAAGAGAGAGGAGGAAGTGCCTCAGCCTCTGGAGAAGGGAACGAGAAGCAAAGCCAGAATCTGAGAACCCAGCTAAAAATCCGCCTTGCTGGAAATGGGAGCCGTGCTACCATGTCCAGCCGCCACCTGAATCCAGAATAAGAAAGGAAGGCCTGGGTGGCCCACACAAAGCCAGTCACCCTCTGCCTGTGGCTGCTCCTGCCAGGTCCTGAACAGAGAATGATGGCCCCCTCCAGAAGGACAGGAACCTGCCAACCCCAAGGCAGGGAAAGGAGGGGAATCTTAGCCCCTTAGGTCAGGCACTTAGAGGTCATTTAGTCCCGTTCCGTCATTGTACCTGTAGGGAAACTGAGCCCAGGAGAGGGCAGGACATTTATCCAAGGTCACACAACAGATAGAGACAGAACCTGGCCTGAAGCCTAGTTTCCTGACCTAGGGAGGGCAAACCTACAGTTCTTTCCATTTCCTCCAATCTGCAATCCCCTCTGGAGAACAGCTCCAGGGACTAAGGCCTCAGAACCTTCAGTTCTGCTGCCCTGCAATCTCCCTAAGCTCCCCCCCACCTCCGGCCCCCACCACAGCTCTGACTTCCTCTGGGGAGCCAGATGGGGAAGTGTGCCTCATGCACCACCGTGGGCCATGTGAGACAGCTGAGTGAGTTGGGACAAGATGTGGTCTCAACTGGATGCCTCACAGGTCGGCCTCAGTGGCCAGATGGAGACTTCGTAGCTGCTCCGCCTTTGGGCTTTCCAGGCCAGGCAGAAGTATGAGGCAGACCACACAACAGCTGGTTAAAAGCAAGGGAGCTGGGGCTCTGGGACAAATCCCCACTCCTTCAGCTACTTGCAGATGGAGGAGCAAAGCATTCCAGTGTTCCATGCAGAGGTTACAGGACTCCAAGCCAAAAGGAAGCTCAGAGACCTCAGATCATCCCCTCTCATCTGGTAGAGCTACTGACATCTCAGGGCTGGTTAACAACAAAGCCTGAACCAGGACTCGTGGGGTTTTTTTTGTTTGTTTTTCTGTTTTTTTTGGAGATGGAGGCTCACTCTATCGCCCAGGCTGGAGCGCAATGGTGCGATCTCGGCTCACTGCCACTTCCACCTCCCAGGTTCAAGCGATTCTCCTGCCTCATCCTCCCGAGTAGCTGGGATAACAGGTGCACGCCACCACACCTGGCTAATTTTTTTGTATTTTTTGGTAGAGACAGGATTTCACCATGTTGGCCAGGCTGTTCTCAAACTCTGACCTGAAGGGATACTCCTGCCTTGGCCTCCCAAAATATTGGGATTACAGGTGTGAGCCACCACACCTGGCCTTTTTTTTTTTTTTTTATTCCTCCTTCATACCTAGAGGAATATGTCAGTGTTTTTGAGAGAAACTTTCTGCCTTTCATCTCCTCACCTGTAACTCAACAGTAATATGCTACTTCATCCACCTCGTCCTGAACTCCATGAGGACAGAATTTTAATAAATAATATAAAAGCAATAAGTAGATTATTATTAATATTTTTACCTAGTCAGTAGACGCTTAAATCCTCTTAAAAAAAAAAAAAAAAAACCTTCTGAACCATCTGTGTGTAGGCAACAAGAACTGTGAAGCTCCTCAAACCCTCTGGCTCCCTTATGCCATTCCTAGCTATGTACCCTCAGGGAAATACTCCAGAAGTGAAGGAATATTTTGTCCGAAGTGTTCACAGAAGGGTCCTTTAGAACTATGGAAGTTGGAAAGATCCCAAGTGCTGAAAAATGAAGAGATGACTGTGGAAACTGGCTGGATAGGGCAACAGTACTGAAGCAGCGTTGAAACAGGAGGAGGAGGGAGCAAGGGCCAGGCTGCAGCAAGTCTTCCAGGAATCTGGGTCCCAAGAAACATGGGCAGAGCGAGAGGCCAAACCCCATCTGCTAGTAAGCCCTGCTGTTGACTTCCCAGAGAGGGTGGCAGAACTGGTGGAGGAGCTTCCAGATCCTGGATCCCACTGGGCGCGGTGGCTCACGCCTGTAATCCCAGCACTCTGGAAGGCCAAGGCGGGCAGACCACTTGAGGTCAGGAGTTCGAGACCAGCCCAGCCAACATGGTGAAACCCCGTCTCTACTAAAAATACAAAAATTAGCCGGGCGTAGTGGCACGCGCCTGGAATCCCAGCTACCTGGGATGAGGTATGAGGTATGAGAATCGCTTGAACCCAGGAGGCAGAGGTTGCAGTGAGCTGAGATCCCGCCATTGCCCTATAGCCTGGGTGACAGAGCGAGACTGTCTCAAAAAAAAAAAAACCTGAAAACAAACAAAAAGATCCTGCAGCCTGCAGCACCCCAAAGAGAGGATTCACGGGCAGCCATAGCCCTCCACCCTGTCCCTCTCCCTCCCACAAGTGCAGGATTTCAGCCAGGAGGGGAACAGAGAATTGGAAATAGGGGGGAAATTCTGACTTTGGATTAACTCATCTTGCATTATGTCACTCATGGAAATGTCCACATTGTAATTCTTAAAAAACAAAATTAATATGGGAAAATTTAAAAGAGAAAAGAAAATCCCTTCCACCGCCACCCTCTGGGAGCTCAAGTCTTCAAGGAACTGAAAAGATATTTTTCCTTAGAAATGTGAGCCATGCTTAAGGTTTCTCAATGGCCTTCCAGTTCTGGATCTCAGTTCTGCATGAGGCCCCAATTTTTGTGTCTGAGATCTCTTGAAATCCCCACCTGCCAGACCCTTTTAATAATTTTCCAGCTGGGCACGGTGGCTCATGCCTATAATCCCAGCACTTTGGGAGGCCAAGGTGAGAGGATCACTTGAGCCCAGGAGTTGGAGACCATCCTGGGCAACATGACAAAACCCTGTCTTTACCAAAAAAATGCAAAAATTAGCCAGGTGTGGTGACACAGGTCTCTGATCCCAGCTACTCCGGAGGTTATGGGATGAGAGGATAGCTTGAACCCAAGAGGGTGAGGCTGCAGTTGCGCACCTCTGCGTGTCAGCCTGGGCAACAGAGCAAGATCCCATCTCAAATAATAATAATGATGTCCCTGTGGCCCCAGATGGCCTCCATCTGTTACTATTTCTACAACTGAAAGTTCCTGGCCAAGATGGCCGAGGAGACAAGACATATCTACCACTGAGGCCCAGCCCACCTGCTTAACCCCAAGGCTCCACTCCAACTCCCTAAACAGCCACCCTGGAGCCCCCTAATGCCCTGGAAACCTCCCTTGACCCCTCACCCTGTCTCAAACAATGACAGGTTCTCTCCCTCCAGCATCTTCCTCCTTGAGACCTCTGGTCTTCAGGCCGTCAAGCCTGCACTTGTCCTTGTGCCTAGAATGAGACCTCAGGCATCACTCAGGGCAGGTTCAGGCTGTCCCAGGGACACCTCTCCCATCACCCACCAATTCCCAGCCTCTGACTTCTCCTCCTATACCCCTACCTCCCCTGGGCTGCTGAAGCACTCAACAGTGCAGCCAAGCTCACCAAGCCCTCTGTGCTTCTCAGCACCTATTCACCCTCCCCTGTGGCATAGTCTGCTACACCCTCTAATATCCTTCACCCCCTTCTCCTTGATTTGATAGTTACTAATCAGACCCCTTATTTCTAGCAGGGCACATGGCCACTTACAATAAAAACTACACATCCCAACCTCCCTTGCAGCCATGGGATTTCATTGTGGCCAATGAGATTAAAAAAACAAGTACCCAATTTGTGACTTCTAGGTACTGCTTTTTTAAAGGAAAGCATATATCCAGTGCAAATATTCAAATATTTAACAACTGGTACTGCCAGGACACTGTCCATAGTGCTGGGGTAATGTCCTAGAAGGCCCCAACTGAGCCAGACTGCTGTCTTGGAGGGGTGGATGGTTCCTGGGGATGAGCCGGCAGCGGGGGTGGGCAGCAGGGGGCTAGCAGGTGTTGCCAACTGGTACAGAAGTCCTTCATAATTTACTTATTTTTATTTAATTTTATATTTATTTATTTATTTTGAGATGGAGTCTTGCTCTGTCGCCCCGGCTGGAGCACAGTGGCGCCATCTTGGCTCACTGCAACCTCTGCCTCCTGGGTTCAAGCAATTCTCCTGCCTCAGCCTCCCAAGTAGTTGGGATTACAGGCGCCCACCATCATGCCCGGCTAATTTTTATATTTTTAGTAGAGATGGTGTTTCACCATGTTGGCTAGGCTGGTGTTGAACTCCTGACCTCAGGTGATCTGCCCACCTCAGCCTCCCAAAGTGCTGGATTACACGAACCCTGCTCTTTATAATTTAATTACTGGTACAGTTCTGCTGATATGTATAAGCTAAATATCAGCCCTGGCTACAACCTCCTTTCTTCAGCCCGCTGCCTGAATTGCAGACATAATGGCAGGAGCTCAAGCATCCATCCTGGGCCATGAGGTAGAAGCCTCATTAAGGCTGACAAAGTAACAAGAGAGGAGCCTGCGTCCCTGATGAGTATACCTGCTCCAGGCTATCCCTTGTGGGCTTTATTTATGTAAACAAACTCCTATCTTGATTAAGTTTTTCTTATCTTCAGTTTTCTGCTTCATTCCCAATCTTGTTAACAATGCTGAAACCCCTATGTAATTTTTAATTTATTTCATACCCAAATACTGTTCTACTCCTTCCCTTTCTCTGAGAAGGAGATGTCCTTCCTCTTCTTTGCAAGGCTTTACGTGTTTTCCTCCCCTTTGCGAGTTTAGCCACTAAACTCTACTATACTTTTGCTGATCAGCTCCTGTGACTTTTTGGACAGGACTGATATTCTGTCTATTTTGGTTGGTTGATGCCCACGTCTTTCACTTTGTTGAATTAATTATTTCCTAACTGCTATATGACCAGGAACCATCAATGAATATTTTTAATATCACCCCTCTGGTACTTTGCTTTGTCAATTGTTCTTTCTTTCTTTTCTCTCTCTTTTTTTTTTTTTTGGAAATGGAGCCTTGCTCTGTCGCCCAGGCTGGAGTGCAGTGGTGTGATCTCAGCTCACTGCAACCTCTGTCCCCTTTGCTTTGTCAATTGTTCTTTCTTTCTTTTCTCTCTCTTTTTTTTTTTTTTGGAAATGGAGCCTTGCTCTGTCGCCCAGGCTGGAGTGCAGTGGTGTGATCTCAGCTCATTGCAACCTCTGTCCCCTAGGTTCAAACGATTCTTCTGCCTCAGCTTCCTTTGTAGCTGGGGCTACAGGTGTGTGCCACCACACCCATCTAATTTTTGCATTTTTAGTAGAGACGGGGTTTCACCATGTTCACCAGGCTGGTCTCAAACTCCTGACCTCAAGTGATCCACCTGCCTCTGCCTCCCAAAGTGCTAGGATTACAGGTGTGAGCCATTGCGTCCAGCCCCTTTCTTTTTTTCTTTTTTTTTCTTTTTTTTCTTGAGACAGTCTCACTCTGTCACCCAGACTGGAGTGCAGTGGTGCATTCTTGGCTCACTGCAACCTCCGTCTCCCAGGTTCAAGCGATTTTCCTACCTCAGCCTCCCGAGTAGCTGGGATTACAGGCACACGCCACCACACCTGGCTAATTTTTGTATTTTTAGTAGAGACAGGGTTTCGCCATGTTGGCCAAGCTGGTCTCAAACTCCTGACCTCAGCCTCAGCCTCCCAAAGGGTTGGGATTACAGGTGTGAGCCATTGTGTCCAGCCCCTTTCCTTTTTTATATCTTCCGTCTCCTTCTGTGCATTGACTTTTCCCTGTCAGACTCTAAGTATGCCCAAGTCTCTTCTATCCTAAAAGAAATCTTTCTTTACCCTTGACTTTCACATGAGCCACTGTGCTATCTCCCACCTTCCCTTCAGTGCCATATGCAGTATGGCAGTATACACTCACCATAACTACTACTATTCCTCTCAACTAACTCTAATCCAGCCCACTGATCCCCCAAATGGCTTCTGGAAAGTAGGGAGTCAATTCCTTCTTAGAAAGTCCACCAGCACCATCTGTTCCCTTTAACCTCTGGCACTGTTGGTTTGCTTCTCCTTTCTACAAGTCCTCCCCTCCCGCCCCTGCCTTTGGCATCAGTGACACGGTGCCACTCCACAGGGATGCTGAATACGCACCACACACGTCCCCACTGCCCACTTCCTCATTCATGGCAGACACCACCAATAGACCTTGCCTCCTGAAGCCTTCTCAACTCAGTACTGCTCTGCCTTCAGAGTTGGCTCTTGGATTGACATATTTGCCATCTGTCTCAGATGGGGTTGCCTGGGAACCACAGTCTAAGGCTGAGATGAGTATGCAGGAGTTTACTGGGGTGTGTTCTCAGGATCACACCTGTGAGGCCGTGAGGGCAGCAAGATAGGGGAAACCGAACTGCGATGAAGTTGTAATATTGGCCTCAGCCCATACGGCGTTGTGGAGATAGTGCTGCAGAATGGCTCTCAATTGGGGTAAGGGGTGTGGGCCTTTATAGCCCAAGATAATATGTCCCAGGGGAGGGAGTGCAAGCTTGGGTGAGGGGCTCCGTTGGCTGAGGGGAATTCCTGAAGAGGGCATAATTGCCAGCCCTCAGCAGACAACCCCATGGTGGAGAGGCAGTGGGTGGCTTGGCCCTGAAAGAAGAATCTATATAGTATACTCACCCACTATACTCTGATTGCTCTCAGTCTTCCTTCTACTTCTCTGACCATTTCTTTTTCTTTTTTTTTTTTTAAGATGGAGTTTTGCTCTTGTTGCCCAGGCTGGAGTGCAATGGCACAATCTCGGCTCACCGCAACCTCCACCTCCCAGGTTCAAGCGATTCTCCTGCCTCAGCCTCCTGAGGAGCTGGGATTACAGGTATGTGCCACCACACCTGGCTAATTTTGTATTTTTAGTAGAAACAGGGTTTCTTCATGGTGGTCAGGCTGGTCTTGAACTCCCGACCTCCGGTGATCCACTCGCCTCAGCCTTCCAAAGTGCTGAGATTCAGATGTGAGCCGCCGCACCTGGCCACCATTTCTTTATAGCAAGCTTGTCCAACCCATGGCTGCAGACCACATGCAGCCCAGGATGGCTTTGAATGCAGCCTAACACAAATTTATAAACTTTCTTAAAACATCATGAGATTTTTGTTTTTTTTTTTAGCTTATCAGTTATCTTTAGTGTTAGTGTATTTTATGTGTGGTCCAAGACAATTTCTTCTTCTCGTATGACCCAGGGAAGCCACAAGAATGGACATCCCTGCTTTATGGAATACAAGGCCTTGAACCTAGCCCAGCTTTGCAATCTCTGTTCCCTCAAACTTCCAACCTTGCCCTCCATCCCCTGGTTCCACCTACTCTGCCCACATTTTCTCAGATGTCTAAATAAGCTATGCAGCTTCACATTTATGTGCCTTATAAATACACCCACTGCTTACCTCGAATTCTGTTTCCTACCTCTTTCTCTGGGAAACTCTTACTCATCCTTCAAAATCCATTTAAGGCCAGGCACGGTGGCTCACGCCTGTAATCCCAGCACTTTGGAAGGCCAAGGCAGACGGATCACCGGAGATCAGGAGTTCGAGACCAGCCTGGCCAACATGGCGAAACTCCGTCTCTACTAAAAATACAAAAATTAGCCAGGCCTGGTGTCAAGCGCCTGTAGTCCCAGATACTTAGGAGGCTGAGACAGGAGAATCGCTTGAACCCGGTGGGGGTGGGGAGTGGGGGGTGGTGTGGAGGTTGAGCTGAGATCGTGCCACTGCACTCCAGCCTGAGTGACAGAGTGAGACTCTGTCTCAAAACAAACAAAATAAGATGCTGCCAAAGGGAAGCCTTTGCTATGCTTTAGGAATTGGTGGACACTTACTCCTCACCACTCCCATTGGGTTCTGTTCACATCTCAACAGCATTTCTCATTTTGTCTTGTTAAAGACAAAATTGTTTTAGCAACACATTTAATGAGCACCTGGTATATACCAGGCGCTGTACCAAGAGCTGAAGACACAGAAATGAAGCACGCAGGCTGAGTGGAAAGGCCACACAAGATGCTCGTTATTATGTCCCCACTCCGGGGAAGCCTGATTGCTGGCCAGGCCCACAGCTCCATCAGGGCTCCTTGTATACACACGTCCCATTTGGCATCCTGAGGCCCTGTCACCCGCTGGGTTGTGGATGATCACACTCCCAGTCAGTCACTCTATTCTGAGTGCACGGGATGCCGCCTGGCCCCACAGCTCTGCCCCCAGATTTTATTTATATTGGACAGGTGGCCCCCATCAGCTGCTCTCTTGGGGAGTTTAAACAGGAGCTGCTAGGAGAGCCCTGGCACAGCTGGTGAGTCAGCAGCAGCAGGGCAGTGGGGCAGGCCGGGAGCTGCTGAGTCACTGTAGCAGTCTGCAAGTTGGTGAGGTCAGAGCCCCTAGAGAATCTGATGAAAGCTGGGAACACTCTACCAGAAAAATGCTCAGACACATTTTGCACTGACTTCAGGAGTCTCTGAGGCCTCAGCCATCCATCTGTGGGCGTCAGAAGGAGAACCTTAGTAAACCCAATAAGGGGAAGTGACTTAACTGCTCACACCACCAATAAATAATAGAACTGAGACCAGAGCCAGCGCTCCTGAGTCACAGTCCTGTCAATTTATCAGATCCCTGAACTAGGCATCTGTCAAAGCCTCCCTTTATTTCAAGTCCCAGCTGCGTTTCACCTCCTGGGAAGCCCCCCTGCTTCCTCTAGCCTCAGGCACCTTTCTCCTTCTCCAAATTTCAGATGACTGTGCTTCTAGAGCCCTTACTCTTGGGTGAACTTGGAGGGTGAAAATAACAAAGACGAGATTAGATCAGTTGTTTCTGAGCCTGGAAAGGAAAGCAAGAACTAGGCTATAATCAGATTGACCATGTTAGCATATCTTAAAAACCAAAGCTGCTTAGCTAGGCGTGGTAGTGTGGGCCTAATCTACAGGAGGCTCAGGCGGGAGGATTGCTTGAGCTATGATCGCACCGCTGCACTCCAGCCTGGGCAACAGAGCAAGACACGGTCTCGATAACAATAATAACTGGCATTAATTAGTTGCCTGTTAATATATCTACCTCTCAACTGATCACTCTATATACATAATCTCTCTCTATTTTTTTTTTTTTTTGAGATGGAATCTTGCTGTGTTGCCCAGGCTGGAGTGTGGTGGCTCAATCTCAGCTCACTGCAATCTTTGCCGCCCAGGTTCAAGCAATTCTCCTTCCTCAACCTCCTGAGTAGCTGGGATTACAGGCGTGCGCCACCATGCCCAGCTAATTTTTGTATTTTTGTTAGAGATGAAGTTTCATCATGTTGGCCGGGCTAGTCTCAAGTTCCTAACCTCAAGTGATCTGCCCACCTTGGCCTCCCAAAGAGCTGGGATTACAGGCATGAGCCACCACGCCTGGCCAATATATACATGATCTCTATTATTTATTTATTGATTTATGTATTTGAGACAAAGTTTTGCTCTTGTTGCCCAGGCTGGAGTGCAATGGCACGATCTCTGCTCACTGCAACCTCCACCTCCTGGGTTCAAGCTATTCTCCTGCCTCAGCCTCCCAAGTAGCTGGGATTACAGGCATGTGCCACAATGCCCGGCTAATTTTGTATTTTTAGTAGAGAGGGGGTTTCTCCATGTTGGTCAGGCTGGTCTCGAACTCCTGACCTCAGGTGATCCACCCGCCTAGGCCTCCCAAAGGGTTGGGATTACAGGCTTGAGCCACCAAGCCTGGCTACTTATTTAATTATAAAATAAAGACAGCATCTCACTATGTTGCCCAGGCTGGTCTCAAAATGGTCTCAAACTCCTGGCCTCAAGTGATCCTCTCGCCTTGGCCTCCCAAAGCGCTGGGATTACAGTTGTGAGCCACTACAGCTAGCCAATCTCCAATCTTTCTTTTCTTTTTTTTTTTTAATGCAGAATCTCACTCTGTTGCCTAGGCTGGTGCGCAGTGGTGTGATCATGGCTCACTGCAGCCTCAACCTCCTGGACTCAAGCGATTCACCCATCTCAGCCTCCCAAGTAGCTGGGACCACAGGCACATGCCACCATGTCTAGCTAACTTTTGTGTTTTTAGTAGAGATAGGGTTTCACCATGTTGGCCAGGCTGGTCTTGAACTCCTGACCTTGTGATCCACCCCCACCTTGACCTCCCAAAGTGCTGGGATTATAGGCACAAGTCACCACACCCAGCCATGCCTCCAATTTTTAAATCAAAAGTTTGATTACTCCCGTTTTACAGATGGGGAAACCGAGTCTCAGAGAGGCCAAGGATGTCCCTGGTCCTGATAGTACCAGAATTCAAGCCCAAGATCATTTGGGGCTGAAGTCTATGCAATGTTGTTTCCATTGAGAATTAGAATTGCCCAAGGGAAGCGCACACAAAGTACAAAGATCCACCAGGCCACCAGGGGCTGATGCCATCACACACCACCTTTCTGCATTCCCGCTCCACATGCCTGAGCGGACACTGTGACTGACCAGTCTGATCTCAGATGTGGAGTGTACTGCTCAGCTGTGCAGATAAATCTGTTAAGGTGACAGAGCTGTCCCCTGGGGTCAGCTTAGTCTTAAGGACTTAATCTGGTTTATGTATCAGACTCTTGTAAGTTTCTTCATGAGTCTCATCCTAAAAACCTTAACCTTTTCTTTGGGCCAGGTAAACCAAGGTCCTTGGACCCCAGTGTCTTCATCAAGATTGTGACACCCTATGAAGACACTTCACAGTTGGCCTCTGGCGTCCACGAGGACCCCTATCCTAATCCTCAGGGCAGTGGACTGAGAACACGCTTGGCTCAGGCTGGACGTTTGTGTCTTAAATGCCCTTGGACACAAGTAGGCTGGGAATTAGGGCCTCTGAATCTTTAGGTTTTCTGGAGATTTCCATTGTAAGGTATGATCCTGTCTTCAGAGTTTCTTTATCTTATGAGGAGTTTGACTGAGTCCTACTCTGAGTTGGAATTACCTCACCCAAGAACCCCACACCCAACCCAAACCTGAGAGCTTTGCTTATAGAGAGAGGACTGGCTTTGATATCAGGGACCTGGAATCTCCTCCTTGATCTGCTTCTTGTTGGCTGAGTCACCTCTGGGGAGACCTTCACCTCCCCATACCTCAGTATGTGCACAACGAACATGGACGTAGTTTGGCAACTGGGAGGAGCGGTGCTCACCGAAGGAATCATTGTGCCTTTAAGGGCATAAACCCTGGTTTGAGGTCAAATCCGCCCACTCGAACACTAATTCAACAATCCTCCCACCTCAGCCTCCTGAGGAGCTGGGACTACTGGTGTGCATCACCATAGCCAGTTAATGTCTTATTTCTTATAAAGATAGAGTCTCACAATGTTACTCAGGCTGGTCTTGAATTCCTGGGCTCAAGGGATCCTCCCACTTCAGCCTCCCAAAGTGTTGGGATTACAGGCATGAGCCACTGTGCCTGGCAGATTTGTACACTTTATTTATTTATTTATATAATAAATAGAGATGAGGTCTCGCTATGTTGCCCAGGCTGGACTCAAACTTCTATCCTCAAGCGATCAGCCCACCTCGGCCTCCCAAAGTGCCAGGATTATAGGCATGAGCCACCTCACCCAGCCAATTGTACATTTTTTTTTTTTCCAAGATGGAGTCTCACTCTCTCACCCAGGCTGGAGTGCAGTGGTGCGATCTCGGCTCACTGCAACCTTCGCCTCCCAGGTTCAAGCGATTCTCCTGCCTCAGCCTCCCGAGTAGCAGGGACTACACAGCACGTGCCCCTACACCCAGCTAATTTTTGTATTTTTAATAGAGATGGGGTTTCACCATGTTGGCCAGACTGGTCTCGAACTCCTGACCTCTAATGATCCCTCCACTCGGCCTCCCAAAGTGCTGGGATTACGGATGTGAGCCACCATGCCCGGTCCCCGTCGTACACTTTAAATGTGTGAATTGCATGGTATATAAATTATAACGCAATAAAATTTTTTTCTTCTTCTTCTTTTGAGACAAGGTCTCTCTCTGTTGCCTAGGCTGTAGTGCAGTGGCACAATCATGGCACATTACAGCCTTGACCTCCTGGGTTCAAATTAAGGAAGGAGACCACTACTATTCCTACTGCCCTCCTCCCCACACCTTGCCTAGTTTACAAGACAGGAGGAAAGAGAGAAAGAAACAAAAGTAAGATAAATAGCCAGACAACCGTGGCACCACCGCCCAGTCCTAGGAGTTAAACAAAGTAATAATAATAACATCAACCCCTGGCCTAAACTACTTGTGTTATCTGTAAATTCCAGACACTGTATGCAAAAAGCATTGTAAAACTTTCTGTTCTGTTAACTGATGCATGTAGGCCCCAGTCACATTTCCCACGCTTGCTCAATCTATCACGACCCTTTCACGTGGACCCCTTAAAGTTGTAAGCCTTTAAAAAGGCCAAGTATTTCTTTTTTGGGGAGCTTGGTTCTTAAGACGCGAGTCTGCCGATGCTCCTGGCCAAATAAAAAACCTCTTCCTTCTTTAATCTGGTGTCTGAGGAGTTTTGTCTACTGCTTTTCCTGCTACAAAAGGATCCTCCTGCCTCAGCCTCCCAAATAGCTGGAGCCACAGGTGTGTGCCACCACACCCAGTTAACTTTTTTTTTTAATTTTTTTTGAAATGGAGTTTCACTCCTATTGCCCGGGCTGGAGTGCAATGGTGCAATCTTGGCTCACCACAACCTCTGCCTCCTGGGTCCAAGCAATTCTGCCTCAGCCTCCCAAGTAGCTGGGATTATAGGCATGCACCACCACGACTGGCTAATTTTGTATTTTTAGTAGAGATGGGTTTTCTCCATGTTGGTCAGGCTGGTCTCGAACTCTCGACCTCAGGTGATCCACCTGCTTCAGCCTCCCACAGTGCTGGGATTACAGGCGTGAGCCACCGCACCCAGCAATTTTTATTTTTTTGAAATGGAGTCTTGCTCTGTCCCCCAGGCTGGAGTGCAGCGGTGTGGTCTTGGCTCACTAAACCTCCACCGCCTGGGTTCAAGTGATCCCAGCTACTTGGGAGGCTGAGGCAGGAGGATCTCTTGAACCCAGGAGGTGGAGGTTGTTGTGAGCCAAGATCGTACCAAAGAAAGAAAGAAAGAAAGAAAGAGAGCCGGGTGCGGTGGCTCAAGCCTGTAATCCCAGCACTTTGGGAGGCCCAGACGGGCGGATCACGAGGTCAGCAGATTGAAACCATCCTGGCTAACACGGTGAAACCCCGTCTTTACTAAAAATACAAAAAAATTAGCCGGGCGAGGTGGCGGGCGTCTGTAGTCTCAGCTACTAGGGAGGCTGAGGCAGGAGAATGGCGTGAACCCGGGAGGTGGAGCCTGCAGTGAGCTGAGATCCGGCCACTGCACTCCAGCCTGGGGGTAGAGCGAGACTCTGTCTCAAAAAAAAAAAAAAAAAAAAAGAAAAAAAAAAAAAAAAAAAAAGAAAGAAAGAGAAAAAGAGAAAAATAAATGAAAATAATGATAACAGCGTTTACTTTCTGATTACCCAGGCAGTACAGTAGTAGTCCCCTTTGCTCATCCAAGGTTTCGCTTTCTGCAGTTTCAATTACCTGTGATCAACTAAGGTCCAAAAATACTAAGACATTTTGAGAGAGAGAGAGAGACCATGCTGATGTAACTTTATTACAGCACATTGTTATAATTGTTCTTCTTATTTATTATTGTTAATCCCATACTGTGCCTGACTTAGGAATTCAACGTGATCACAGGTATGTATGTATAGAAAAAGCAGAGCATGGATAGATAGGGATCTGTACTATCACTTAGGTCTCAGGCATTCACTGGGGCTCTTGGAAAGTATCCCCTGAAGATAAGGGGGACTACCATATTTGTTCACTATCAGTAACTGAGAAAATGTGGAAAAGCGTAAAAGAGACAAGTAAAAATCTTTTCCCCTTCAGGGAAAACCCTTTCTCCTTTGGATAACTAAAAACCTAATCTCCTGGGTGTTGTGAGAACTATCAAAGGGAGGTGGCCTTCACTTACTTTAAGTAAGGCTTGACATTGTCCAAGGGCCCACCAGGAGATATTGCCAGCGCCCACCCTCCCCAGGGCAAACACAGCCCCTTCCACTCCCTCCTGGGGCCTTTGGGCCCCACCTGTGGTCACAGCCTTGAGGATGCACACTGCAAGCCATAGCCTGCAGCTTCCTGGGTCATGTGCTTCGGGGGATGTCAAACCGCAGAGTTCAGCCCTCCTCAGAATTGTCTGGGTCACCCAGAACGCCCTATGTGGGCCATGTGATTCAGTGCGGTCACATGCTGAGCCGCAGGCATTTGACTCCATGCCAAATGTCACCACTTCAAGAAAGTTAGAAAAAATTCGGGGGGCCCTGGTGTGGCAGGCACAGAGCAGGGCAAAGGAGACCATCACTCCCAGATACCAACACCTGTTAAAAGAGGATGAGGTGGGAGAATCAGGTTGCTTGAGCTCAGGAGTTCAAGGCAGCAAGGAGCTGTAATTTTGTTACTGCACTCCAGCTTGGGCAACAGAAGGAGACTGCGTCTCTTAAAAAAAAAAAAAAAAAAAAGGAAAACGTATCCCAGCACTTTGAGAGGCCGAGGCAGGCAGATCAAAGTCAGAAATTCAAGACCAGCCTGGCCAATATGGTGAAACGCCGTCTCTACTAAAAATACAAAAATTAGCCAGGAGTGGTGGCATGCACCTGTAGTCCCAGCTACTCAGGAGGCTGAGGCAGGAGAATTGCTTGAACGCAGGAGGTGGAGGTTGCAGTGAGCAGAGATCGCTCCACCTGTGCAACAGAGAAAGATTCCATCTCAAAAAAATTTTAAAAAAAGCAAAAAGTTAATGTTAAACACTAATTTTAAGTAACTATAAGTAATTACAACTATTTTCACTTTAAACACTAAATAAAATAATATTAAATTAAATTAAAAATTAAACCTAAAAAATTTAAATTAAGTAAATGTTAATACCCATTAATGTAATTAAATACATGAAAATCTGCAAAAACAAAACAAAAAACCCTTAACCATGCCAGCACTCTGTAAGTTCTCAACGACACATTTAAAAGTAAACTGAAGGCCGGGCACGGTGGCTCAAGCCTGTAATCCCAGCACTTTGGGA
>NW_012113141.1:5119811-5134811 GCF_000951035.1 Colobus angolensis palliatus
AAAAACAGAGTCTCACTCTGTCGCCCAGACTGGAGTGCAGTGGCACGATCTTGGCTCACCGCAAACGTGGCTCACCACAACCTTGGCTCACCGCACCCTCTGCCTCCCAGGCTCAAGCAGTTCTCCTGCCTCAGCCTCCCAAGTAGCTGAAATTACAGGCATGCGCCACTACCACTGGCTAATTTTTGTATTATTCTCATTTTTTTAGTAGAGACAGGGTTTCACCATGTTGGCCAGGCTGGTCTTCAGCTCCTGATTTCAAATGATACACCTGCCTCGGCCTCTTGAAGTGCTGGGATTACAGGCGTGAACCACCGCACCCGGTCTAGAGAGTTTATTTGAGCAAACGATAATTCATGAATCAGGCAGGTCCAAAGCAGAAATGATTCATGAGTTCTACTGAGAGAACACAGCCGGGACAGACACAGAAGTAAAGCTAAGATGGAAATTGCACTGAGCTGAGATCACCTCATTGCACTCCAGCCTGGGCAACAGAGCAAGACTGTCTCCAAAAAAAAAAGGTAAAGCCGAGAAAATATTTGATTTGGCAGGGCACAGTGGTTCACACCTGTAAGCCCAGCACCTTGGGGGGCTGAGACGGGAGAGTCACTTGGGCCCAGGAGTTTAAGACCAGCCTCAGCAGCATGGAAAAACCCCGTCTCTACAAAAAATACACAAAGTTAGCTGGATGTGGTGTTGTGGGCCTGTGGTCTTAGCTGCTTGGGAGACTGAGGTGGGAGGATCACTTGAGCCCAGGAGGTTGAGGCTACAGGGAGCCATGAACATGCCACTACATTCCAGCCTAGGTGACAGAGCAATACTCTATCTCTAAAATAAATAAATAAGCCCGACGCAGTGGCTCACGCCTATAATCCCAGCACTTTGGGAGGCTGTGGTGGGTGGATCACTTGAGGTCAGGAGTTGGAGACCAGCCTGGCCAACATGGTGAAATCCCATCTCTACTAAATATGTGAAAATTAGCTGGGCATGATGGTTGGCACCTGTAATCCCAGCTACTTGGTAGGCTGAGGCGGGAGAATTGCTTGAACCCAGGAGGCTGAGTTGAGATGGCGCCACTGCACTCCAGTCTGGGCGACAGAGCAAGACTCCATCTCAATCAGTCAATCAATATGTAAATAAATAAATAAATAAATAAGTAAAATAGAGCTTGCAGTCCCTCAGAGAGAGCACCCTAGTCCAATGGTCTCCTTTTACAGGAAGAGAAACTGAGGCCCAGAGGGATCAAGAGGCTCGTCCAAGGTCACCCAGCAAGAGGCTAGAGCTGGGACAAAACCCCCAAGTTTCTGACTCCCTGGGCAAGGCTTTTTCCATTGTTTTGGTCTTTGGCCATAGAGATAATCTGCTTAAAAAATTAACTTGGGATTTCACTGAGGTCTTAGGAGCCTTGCCCAAGGAAAGACAAGGAGGGTTTATTAAGCTTTGTTCTAGGAGTTACAGGGACAAGGCCACATGGCAGGGCTAGAAACTGATGTGTGCCACCCTCCTCCAGGCCAGTAGCAGCTTGTATTTCTAGAAAAGGCTTAATTTTCCAGGTCAAGGCAGGGCCCAGAAGACACTTTCTGGGGATGGGGCTGGGATCCTGTGACTCAGCTGATTCTACAGTATTCTCTGTTCCCCTCCCCACTCAGGGTGACTGTCAGATTCTGGCCTCCCTTGGGCTTTCAGAGATGGAAGTGCTCTTAGGTTGTAGGTGGGTCCTACAACCTACGGTGGAAAGGTGACCGTCTAATTTTTTTTTTTTTTTTTTTGAGACAGAGTTTCGCTCTGTCACCCAGGCTGGAGTACAGTGACATGATCCAATCTCGGCTCACTGCAACCTCTGCCTCCCAGGTCCAAGCGATTCTCCTGTCTCAGTCTTATGAGTAGCTGGGATTACAAGTGTGCGCCACCATGTCCAGCTAATTATTTGTATTTTTTTAGTAGAGATGGAGTTTCACCATGCTGGCCAGGCTGGTCTTGAACTCCTGACCTTGTGATCCACCCACCTCAGCCTCCCAAAGTGCTGGGATTATAGGCATGAGCCACCATACCCGGCCTGAGATGGGGTTTCACCATGTTGGCCAGGCTGGTCTTGAACTCCTGATTTCACATGATCCACCCGTCTGGACCTCCCAAAGTGTTCGGATTGCAGGTGTGAGCCACCATGCCCACTTGTGACTGTCTAATTTATCATCCTCACCAGGACACTTTTGAGCATGGCCAGGGACATCTGGTCCCCCCAGTCACTGGTATCTCTGAGCATCATGATGGGTTAAAGAGTCAGTGAGCCTGACAGTTGAGGACCCACTGTGTTTGGGTCCCATACCTGATGAGAAAGAAGGGCCCAAGTCCCAGTCCTGCAGAATCACAGCCCTAGAAGAAATGAGAGCACACAGCTAGCACAACCCAGGAAAGTAGAAACCCTCAAAGCTGAAAGGTCTAGATGACTGTCTTTACTGTCCCAATGGGGAACATGCAGCTCTGAAAAGCCAAGGGCCTTGCCCAGGGTTACTCACGAGATTAGAGACTCAAACCCAGATTCCCAGCTCTCAGCTCAGAGTGCACTGTGCCACCAGGTCTCTTTCATCTGCTAACCCCCTGCCTATCTGGAAGTTGTGCACACAGCCTGGAAGTTTGCTTTACTGGATTGTAAAAATTGTTCCTTACCCTGCACTGGTGTGTGGCTTTGTGTGTGGCTTCCCAACCCTGCAACCCCTGTGGGCAGGGAGGTCAGTCCCCTTTCCAAATAAGCATGCCAGGCTCCAGAACACAGGGAGAAGGCAAATATTTCCTGAACTAAACCTGCTCTCAGCACTTCCACTATTACTACTCCAGTCCAGGCCACCACCATCTCCCAGGTGGCCTCAGTGTCCTCTAGGTGGTATCTGGGCTCCTTCTCTTGCCCCCACTCTTGATCCTCCGTGTCAGAGGGTGGGGCCTGGGTACAGATCCCACACAGCTCTCCCTCAGAGCTATCCACGCCCAAATCCTGGATGCAGTATCACATGGCTGCCATCCTCCTCTCTGGCTTCCCCATGTCCCCTTTCTTGGTGTCCCGCCACCTCACACAAGAAAGGCACAACTCCCGCCGAACTGGGCCTTCCATGGGGCAGTGCCCTGTGAACAACCTCCTGCCCCCAACGAAGGGGTGGTTAGAGAGGTACCCGGAGGCACAGCCTGCTTTCAGCACACTATGAGGGCAGGAACCAGGGCCACACTCCTTTGGCCCAGATAAGGCTCAGAAGCAAGAAGGTTGTCATGGGGACGCACGCTTATTTAAATTTCAAACACGAAGCCAGGGTTTTCTGACAGAAGAAAAGTCTTGTCTTGCTTGACTGTGTTGATGGGGCGTGATGTGGCAGGCATTATTCTTAAAGGGAGTAAATCTGTAGCTCCAGTTTTGCGTGGAAAAAATATTTAAAGATGATATACAGTCTACAACAAGCCACCAAATGCATCATTTGCAAGTTTAGGCGAATGATAAAAAATTTCAAAGGGGCCAGGCACGGTTGCTCACGCCTATAATCCCAGCACTTTGAGAGGCCGAGGAGGGTGGATCACCGGGGGTCAGGAGTTCGAGACCAGCCTGGCCAACATGGTGAAACCCCCGTTTCTACTAAAACAACAATGAGCCGGGCGTGGTAGCAGGCGCCTGTAATCCCAGCTACTCGGGAGGCTGAGGCAGGAGAATCGCTTGAACCTGGGAGGTGGAGGTTGCAGTGAGCTGAGATCGTACCATTGCACTCCAGCCTGGGTGACAGAGTGAGAGTCCATCTCAAAAAAAAAAAAAAGGAAAATGTGAAAGGTTTTTTTAAAGGGTGCCTGTGGAAAAAGTGTGATCACTGTTGTGTGAAAGTGATCCTTTACAATCCCAATCAGATCACACCATTTGCTGCTCACACATCTCCAGTGGCCTCTTTTGCCTTTGAATGTGCCCAGGTCGTTTCCCCCCAGTCTGGGGGCTCTTGCCCTTGGTTCCCACCCCAGATATTCATTCTGCACCTGCTCCCTAGCGGCTTTCTCTCTGCCATCCTCCCATCTTTTCTTCTTGCCATGCTAGCATATGTTCATTTATGACTGGCAGCTGTATCTCCAGTCACTAGGTCAGGACCTGGTATATACTAGGCGCCCTGGAGGCACTCTCCAGAAACAGAGGCGCGGTGAGGAGAGTTTGGATCCAGTTTCAACTGCAGATAAATGTTTGTGAGGCTGGGCACCGTGGCTCACACCTGCAATCCCAGCCCTTTCAGAGGACAAGGCGGGAGGATTGCTTGAGCCCAGGAGTGAGAGAACAGCCTGGGCAACATAGTGAGACCCCTGTCTCGAATTTTTAAAAAAAGGTTGTTTGTGGCCGGGCGCAGTGGCTCATGCCTGTAATCCCAACACTCTGGGAGGCCGAGGTGGGCGAATCACGAGGTCAGGAGATCAAGACCATCCTGGCTAACATGGTGAAACCCTGTCTCTACTAAAAATACAAAAAAATTAGCCAGGTATGATGGCCGGCGCCTGTAGTCCCAGCTACTCATGAGGCTGAGGCAAGAGAATGGCGTGAACCCGGGGGGCGGGGCTTGCAGTGAGCCTAGATCGCGCCACTGCACTCCAGCCGGGGCGACAGAGCAAAAAAAAAAGGTTGTCTGTGAAATGACTGAGCAAGTGAATAATGAAGGAGTGAAGGAACGTGGACTCATGACCTGGAACACCTGTACCCTTCTTCCACTCCAAAAAGCCCCTGCCCATCTTCACAATCCAGGGCCAGCATCACTCTCTTTTTCTGGAAGCTTCCTCAGTATCTTGGGTATGGGTTCCCTGTGATGCATGGAGCACCCTTGGTGGGGCTCCCAATGGCACGGCATGACCAGCGCCTGCACCTGCTGCCTCCCCAGTCACGCCTGGTTCCCAGGTTTCTAGTGCACAGTAGATCCTCTAGAAATGCTTCACAGACATTGATGTGGTGAGGGAGGAGGGACAGGTAGCTGTCTTACCACCCATTACCCCCACCCCTGCCTCTCATTCAACGAACACTTTGAGCACCTGGCACTTTGAGCCCCTCGGAGCCAGGCACTGAGCTCCAAATTCCAGGCTCTGTAACGTGCAAGCAATCCTTACTCTTTCTATTTTAATATCTTAACCCATGTATTTATATACCTTGTCAGGTAAAATGTATTCTTTTTTAATGATTCTCAAAAGGATACTCATTGAAAAAATTTAGAAAACACAGGAAAATGCAAGGAAGAAACATACAATCCTCTTACAGTCCTGTATAATCCTGTGCCTCTAGGCCCACAATCAGCTCCAAGCAACGGCACAGACACCTCCTCCTTCCCTGTCTCCAGATGACCAGCATTGCCTCTGGGTTTGTCACAAGCTGGAACAGGGTCCTTTGGAAGAAGGGGCTCTGAAGAAAAAGAGGTGAAGTGTTTGGATTCAGTCTGGGCCAAAGGTGAGCGTTATCAGTCCCTGTAAGGCCTCAGGAGTTGGCTGACTCTCTGAGAGGTGGGCAGGACTGGTGAAGTTCTGGAAGAGGACCTGGAGGGTGGGGCCTGAGGCCCAGGCAGAAGCCAAACGTTGCCCAGGGCCTGCCTTTAGTCGGCAACAACTCTCATTGTTCTCTTACTATCTCTAGGCCACTTTATCTGGGTTTAAGGACACGAGACTCCGTGGGAGACAGGCTAGTTCTTCTTCCTGCCCGGGGAGTCCACTGTAGGCCGATGCAGACACAACCACTTCCTCAGCCACTGTAGCTGAGGGCCCGCCACTGCACTCTGTGGGCTTGGTGCTGGGTATGGAGAGGAGGGTATGACACAGCCCCTGCCCTCAGAGTTTCTTAAGGAGGCCACCGAAGTCCCACAAGACCAAGTGGTGACTTTCCTATGCATTCTCCCTGCTGTCTCTGGGGACTTCTTAAATGTCAGCAATATTGTCATCTTCACTGTTGCCTCCACAGCCACCGCACATGGCTGCACCTGGGTCATCTCCTCTGATGTAAAGGCCCTGTAGCCAAAATTTGCAATTCTTCCCCCAACTTTTAAAATTGTAGTAAAATATATATAACATAAAATTTACCAGCTTCGCTGTTTGTTAAGTGTACAGTTTGGTGGTATGAAATACACGCATTGTGCTGTGCAACCATCACCACCACTCATCTCCAGAACTCTCTTTATCTTGCAAAACAGAAACTGTGTACCCATTAAACAATAACGTCCCATCCCCAAACCCCTTACCCCCAGCCCCTGGAAATGCTTGTTCTTTTCTTTTTTTGAGACAGGATCTCACTCTGTCACCCAGTCTGGAGTGCAGTGGCACAATCATAGCTAACTGCAGCCTCAACCTCCTGGGCTCAAGAGATCCTCCTGCCTCAGTCTCCCCCAAGTAGCTGGGACTACAGGCACACAGCACCACACCTGGCTATTTTTGTTCCTTCTTTTTTCTTTTTTTTTTTTTTTTTTTTGAGACAGAGTCTCGCTCTGTCCCCCAGACTGGAGGGCAGTAGCGCGATCTTGGCTCACTGCAAGCTCCGCCTCCCGGGTTCACGCCATTCTCCTGCCTCAGCCTCCCGAGTAGCTGGGACTACAGGCACCTGCCACTATGCCTGGCTAATTTTTTTGTATTTTTAATAGAGACAGGGTTTGATCCGCCCACCTCGGCCTCGCAAAGTGCTGGGATTACAGGCATGAGCCACCATGCCCGGCCCCTTTTTAAAATTTATTTATTTATTTTTTTATTACTGGCTTAGGTATGAGTAGTGATCATTTTAAATTTTTTCGTAGAGATGGGGTCTCACTATGTTACCCAGGCTGGTCTCAAACTCCTGGCCTCAAGCAATCCTCTTGCCTCAGCCTCCCAAAGTGTGGGGATTACAGGTGTGGGCCACCATGCCTAGTCTTCCTTTTTTTCAAATAAAATTACTATCTATCTATCTATCTATCTGTCTATCTATTTATTTATTTATTTTTAAAGATGGAGTCCCAGCCAGGCGAGGTGGCTCACACCTATAATCCCAGCACTTTGGGAGGCCGAGGCAGGTGCATCACCTGAGGTCAGGAGTTCGAGACCAGCCTGGCCAACATGGTGAAACCTCGTCTCTACTAAAAATACAAAAATTAGCCAGGCGTGGTGGCAAGAACCTGTACTCCCAGCTACTTGGGAGGCTGAAGCAGGAGAATTGCTTGAACCTGGGAGGAGGAGGTTGCAGTGGGCTGAGATTGTGCCACTGCACTCCAGCCTGGGCAACAACAGTGAAATTCTGTCTCAAAAAAGAAAAAAAACAAAAAACAAAAAACAGAGACGGAGTCTCTTTTGGCTCTCTAATGCCCATGGGATCAATGCCAAATTCATCTCCCTGGCAGTCAGTGCTCTATTCTCCCTCTCCCCTCCACCTCTCCACCTCTCCAGCATGCCCCCTCAACATTTTGCCCCAGTGACCACAACCTGCAATGCCCACCTGTCCCGTGGACCTCCCTGCCCATGCCTCTGCTCCAGCCAACGCTGGCCCATGTGTACACACCATGCTGCTTACTGTCTGTGCTTTGCTCATGCCACTTCCCTCACCCGAGTGCCTCTCTTCCCCTCAGCTCGTCTGGTGCCTGTTTACTCTGCAAGGCCAGCACATGCCCCCTGCATCCTGGAGGTCTCCTCTCATCATCCCAGCCCCACTGGGCTCCTGCAGTATTTCTGAGGTCTGTATCTTTCAGAGAGCTACGTTCCACATTGCCTTCTGCTTCCGGCTCTCCTTACGCCTTTCACCCATCTCCCCATGTTTTTCCTGGGCACCTAGGGCGTGCTGAGCACTGTTTGGGATAAAATAGATCCAAGGCTTAATGAGACAGACACCATCTCTGCCCTCCAGAGGTTACAGTCTGCAGCCAGGGGTGGGGGGACCTACAAGAGAAGGGGCAAAGACCATAGGACATGTGGTCAGATTTAAAGGGAGGGGCTTCCTCAGAAGCCACCCAGTCCAGAATTGGGCAGCCCTAGAAGGCTTCTGGGAGCAGGCAGATCTGAGCTGAGACTGAAGCATAGGCGAGAGTCAATCTGGCAGAGGGGCAGGGCACAGAGCTCATTTTCCGGTCAGAGTCCTGGGTGCACAGGTGTCTGGCAGAGGGAAGACTGAGCTGGGCATGAGGTGGAAGTGAGCCAAGCCATGCAGAGCTCAGCAGGGCTGGATCAGGGGCCAGGGGAAGGCACAATTGTCCCACAATGCTTCCCTCAGCATGTGATGCTAAGGGGCAGAAGCCAGCTCCCAGGCACATCTCAACGGCACCAGGCCAGGCACCCCACAAGAGGCCTTCAGGAACCCTAGTTAAATAGGTGACTAAAATGATTTCACGACTAAATGTAAGAATGAACTGATGCATGTGAAGGAAACCAGAGTATTCCACCCCTAAAATATGCCTCCTTGACGTTTTTTTGTTCTGTTTTGTTTTGGTTTTTTGCTCTGTCGCCCAGGCTGGAGTGCAATGGCGTGATCTTGGCTCACTGCAACCTCTGCCTCCCAGGTTCAAGTGATTCTCCTGCCTCAGCCTCCCGAGTAGCTGGGATTACAGGCATGAGCCACCACACCTGGCCAATTTTGTATTTTTAGTAGAGACAGGGTTTCACCATATTGGTCAGGCTGGTCTCAAATTCCTGATCTCAGGTGATCCACCCGCCTCGGCTTCCCAAAGTGCTGGGATTACAGGCGTGAGCCACTGCACCCGGCCTGTGTGTGTGTGTGTGTGTGTGTGTGTGTGTGTGTGTGTGACAGGGTTCTGATATGTCACCCAGGGTGGAGTACAGTGGCATAATCTTGACTCACTACAGCTTCGACCTCCGGGGCTCAATTGATCCTGCCTCCAAGTGGCTGAGACTACAGGTGTGAGCCACCATACCCAGCTAACTGTAAAATTTTTTGAAGAGATGAAGGTCTTGCTATGTTGCCCAGGCTGGTCTCAAACTCCAGGCCTCAAGTGACCCCCCCAACCCGCCTCAGCCTCCCAAAACGCTGGGATTACAGGTGTTAGCCACTGTGCCCAGCCTTCAAAAGATATTTCTGAACTGAAGTTTCTCCCACATGATGGGCATAGCACGTGTTAAAAATAAAAATACTCGTTTTTCCTGTTAATTTATCTTTTGTTTGAGGAGAATGCCTCAACTAAGAACTTGTGAGAGACGAAGAAAGATGATGTCTTTTCTCTCCTTCCCATGCATGTGGGAATGGGTGAATCCAGGGTTTCTAGTGCTATTTCCCTGAGTCTTTTTTTTGAGATGGAGTCTCACTCTCTCACCCGGGTGCAATCTCGGCTCACTGCAACCTCTGCCTCCTGGGTTCAAATGATTCTCCAGTCAGTCCCCTGAGTAGCTGAGATTACAGGCGCCCAGTGCCACACCCAGCTAATTTTTTTTTTTTTTAGACTGGAGTGCAGTGGCACGATCTTAGCTCATTGCAACCTCCGCCTCCCAAGTTCAAGCAATTTTCTGCCTCAGCCTCTTGAGTAGCTAGGATTACAGGCAACTGATACCACTCCCAGCTAATTTTTGTATTTTTAGTAGAGACAGGGTTCCACCATGTTGGCCAGGCTGATCTTGAACACCTGACCTCGTGATCCACTCACCTCGGCCTCTCAAAGTGCTGGGGTTATAGGCGTGAGCCACCATGCCCGGCCTTTCTGAGTCTTCAGTAAGAATCTTGTTTGGCCTCTGGGCAGGCCAAGGAGGAGGAAGGTTACTTGGAGCCTCTCTACCCTGATTTTCAAGGAAGGGAAAACAGAATGAACCGTGAACCAACAAGCCCTGCTTTCTTTCTCTTGGGAGAAGGCTGGCCTTGGGGAGACATTCCAAGAAAGGTCATCTTTCCATTCCATGGTGCCAGGGAGGAAACCAGGAGGCCTTCCTTACTAAGGAAGGGAACATTTCTTGCCAGATCTCTAGAGGAAAACTTGGAGGGAAAGGTTTGGTGCTATTTTGGAGAAGAAAGAGAACAGTACTGTGCAACCCCACCTGATCTCTGGAAGGCAAAGTCAGGCATATTATCTTTCAAGCCACGTGGAAAGGAAGGCAAGAGCTACAGGAGGGACATGGAGGAGGCCCAGGGAAGGCAAGTGATTTTCCCAAAGCTACGCAGCCAGTCGTAGACCCAGTCATGAGTTGAACCCATAGGACCTTCTCTGTCCATTAAACCACAGGGAAGGAGGACAGAAATGGGGAAAACTGAGTCTGTTTGCAGGAAGAAGATTCAGAAAAGCAACTGGACTTACTAGAAAATGAAAGAAAAATTATCTTTCAAAGGGCACCACGGCTCGACCTGTGCAGAATGCAATTTCGCATTGAAGAGTCAGGGACTTAAATGTGTTCCTTTCCACTAGCCCAGTAATTTAACTGCTGGGAATGGGTCTGAAGTCCTATGGCTGGGAAAACATTCATACAGATAAGCTTATCAGGGCATTAGTCCGATGGTAAAAGACTGGAGATGAGGCAAATGTCTGACAATAAGAAAGCTGTTAAGAAAATCAAGACAGTCACAACATGTTATATGGCCAATCAGAGGGCCATTTGTGAGGGCTTTTTCATAATGGAGAAAAATACTATCATCAAAAAGTCAGGTGTAGAAAAACAGGATGTGAAATTATTTATGCTGAATAACAACAGCTATTTTAAAAAGGCATAGGAGAAAGATCAGAAGCAAATGGGCCAAAATGGTACTGCAGTGGCTTTTGTGGGATGGAATCGGGGAGAAGTTGGGTTTTTTATTCTTCTTGTTGGCATTTTCTTTAATACATATGTATTGCTTGTTTTTTATTTCTTTCTTTTTTTTTTTTTTTTAAGACAGAGTTTCGCTCTTGTTGCTCAAGCTGCAGTGCAATGATACAATCTCACTCAGCTCACTGCAACCTCTGCTTCCTGGGTTCAAGCAATTCTCCTGCCTCAGCCTCCCAAGTAGCTGGGATTACAGGCACCCGCCACCCTGCCTGGCTAATTTTTTGTATTTTTAGTAGAAACAGGGTTTCACTATGTTAGCCACCTGAACTCCTGACCTCAGAAGATCCACTGACCTCAGCCTCCCAAAGTGCTGGGATTGCAGGTGTGAGCCACTGTGCCCAGCCTGTATTTTTCTTTAAAAATGAAAAATATTTTACACTTCTTTTCTGATTATAAAATCAATAATCAGTATGGCCAGGTGTGGTGGCACTTTGGGAGGCCGAGGCAGGTGGATCAATTGAGGTCAGGAGTTCGACACCAGCCTGATCAACAGGTTGAAACCCCATCTCTACTAAAAATACAAAAATTAGCCAGGCATGGTGGTGCGAACCTGTAGTCCCAGCTACTCGGGAGGCTGAGGCATGAGAATCGCTTGAACTTGCGAGTCAGAGGTTGCAGTGAGCTGAGATCATGCCACTGCACTCCAGCCTGGGCGACAGAACAAGACCCTGTCCCAAAAAACAAAAACCAAAACAAAAAACAGTACATTCTGCTGGTAAAAAAAATAAAAATAAACAATACAGATATGTATGAGAGTAAAAAGTGAAAGAACCCCGCAATTCCACTGCCCAGAGATAACCAGTGTTAATAGTTAATATCTTCTTAGTCATGCACACACACATAAAACACAGGCAGTGAGGTAAGTGGTCACATTCCTGTACCTATATGCACATACACACATGGACACCCACATATATACGTACACAGTGTGAAGGGAAAATAGAATCTCGGGACTCCAAACTCACTATGCCATAGGGAAAAGTTAAGCTTGGAAATCGAGTCACACCAAAAGCTGCCTTTTCTTGTTTCTTTCTTTCTTTTTCTTTTGAGACAGATTCTCACTCTGTTTGCCCAGGCTGGAGTGCAGTGGCGTGATGTCCGCTCAATACAACCTCTGCCTCCTGGGTTCAAGCAATTCTCCTGCTTCAGCCTCCTGAGTAGCTGGGATTATAGGTGCCTGCCACTACATCTGGCTAATTTTCATATTTTTAGTAGAGATGAGGTTTCACCATGTTGGGCAGGCTGGTTTCAAACTCCTGACTTCAGGTGATCCACCCGCCTCAGCCTCCCAGAGTGCTGGGATTACAGGCATGAGCCACCATGCCTGACCAAACTGCCTTTCTTTTTGTTTTTAAGGAGATAGCTACAAAATAGAAGACCACATCTCCCCTGGTGGCCTCCCTCACCCTGACTATGTACATTAACACCTTATCTTCACAGGTATGAGACAAAGACAAGACTAAAAATCACCCTTCCAGCCACCCAGAGACAAATGTAGATTTACTGAGCGGGAGACAGAGGCATAATTGGCTGTGCCTCCACCCTCTCCTTCCACAGGTAACACATGGATTTGGTGAGCACTAACCAAAGCCTCACAGAAATGCGCCCCCTTATCTCACAGCAAGCCTCACAGAAATGTGCCCCCTTATCTCACGGCCTACTCTCCTTTTTTTTCCTTCCCCACTTCCCCTCCTGCCTGCTCTTTCCCCTTCTAATACTGAAGCCCTCAAAATCTACTCTGAAAAAATTATGGGGCCACAGATCCCACTGAGGCATATGCCTCTTTTTTTGGGCACGTCCTCAGCCTTGTCAAAATAAACCTCTAAATTGATGGAGACTTGCCTCAGATACTTTTCTGGGTTACAACACGCATATATACGTATACACATACATACTATATATACACATTTGTAACTACACATGCACTTATGCACATATACACATACCTGTGTGTATATATACATACACACATGGACATGCATGCATGCACAAATACACACACACATATATACATGTGTGTATATAGAAATACTGTTTTGGAACTTATTTTCTCATGTAACATATTATATCCATTTCTCCACATCAATTCACATAGATTAATCAGCCTCATCCCCTTTATATTTAACATTTTTTCTTTATTTAAAAAATATATATTTTTTTAGAGATGGGGTTTCACTATGTTGGGCGGGCTGGTCTCAAACTCCTGACCTCAAGCAAGCCTCCTACCTCAGTCTTCCAAAGGTCTTCCAAAGTGCTGGAATTATAGGCATGAGCCATTGCACCTGGACAGACTCAACCCTTTTTTTTTTTTTTTTTTGAGATAAGCTCTCAGTTTGTCACCCAGGCTGGAGTGCAATGGCATGAACATAGCTTACTGCAACCTTGACCTCCCCAGGCTCAAGTCATCCTTACCTCAGCTTCCCAAGTAGCTGGGAATATAGGCGTGTGCCACCAGGCCTGGCTAATTTTTGTATTTTTTGTAGACATTGGATTTCAGCATGTTGCCCAGGCTGGTCTTGAACTCATGGGCTCAAGCAATACACCCACCTTGGCCTCCCAAATTGCTGAGATTACAGGTGTGAGCCACTATGTCTGGCTGCCTCATCCTTTTCTTTCCTTTTTTTCTTTTCTTTTCTTTCCTTTCCTTTCATTTCCTTTTTTTTTTTTTCCTTTCCTTTTCGTCCCTCTTCCTTCCTTCCTTTTTTTTTTTTTTTTTTTTTTTGAGATGGAGTTTCACTCTTGTTGCCCAGGCTGGAGTACAATGGCATGGTCTCGGCTCACCATAATCTCTGCCTCCCAGGTTCAAGCGATTCTCCTGCCTCAGCCTTCTGAGTAGCTGGGATTACAGGCATGTGCCACCATGCCTGGCTAATTTTTTGTATTTTTAGTAGAGACCAGGTTTCTCCATGCTGGTCAGTCTGGTCTCGAACTCCTGACCTCAGGTGATCTGCCTGCCTGGGCCTCCCAAAGTGTTGGTATTACGGGTGTGAGCCACTGCGCTCAGCCCTTTCTTTTTTCTTTTTTTTTTTTTTTTTAACTTAAAGACTTCATTCCTTTTCATGGCTGCTTAATTTCCACTGTAGGATGCAGAATGATTTTTTTTTTTGGTAATGAATTTCTTATTTCTGGATTTTTGTGCTGTTTCCAATTACTTTAATTATGACATATGACTCTGCAATGAACATATACCTTGGCACATGTGTTTTTCCTAGAAGTGTAATTGCGGGGGCAAACAGAAGCCATGTTTAATGCTTTTCCTCCACATTAATAAATTCCTTTTAGAAGATTGTACAGGTATGAATTTGAAGGTAGTACTCGTTTTCCCATATTTATGCAGCATTAGCATTTTATCTTTGCCAATGGTATAGGTGAGAAAATGTTTCATTGTTGGTTTAATTTGTGTCTCTTTAAAACCTGGTGAGACTCCTTTTCCATGATTACAGGCTATGTGGATTTCTTATTTTGTGAATTCTCTATTTATGTACATCTTTGGATGGTTATTTATTAGAGCTGCATTGCCTTAATAATTGTAACAGTAATATAAATCTTAATTTTTTTTTTTTTTTGAGACAGAGTCTCACTCTGTTGCACAGGCTGGAGTGCAGTGGCACAATCTGGGCTCACTGCAACCTCCATCTGCCTCCCAGTTTCAAGCAATTCTCCCACCTCAGCCTCCCGAATAGCTGGGATTACAAGCATGTGCCACCACACCCAGCTAATTTTTGTATTTTTCGTACAGACAGGGTTTCACCATATTGGCCAGGCTGGTCTCAAACTCCTGACATCAGGTGATCCACCTGCCTCAGCCTCCCAAAGTGCTGGGATTACAGGCATGAGCCACCATGCTTGGCCTAAATCTTAATTTAAAAATATATATATGTGTGTGTGTATATATATATATACACACATATATATCTTTTATATATATATCATATATACACACACACGCATATATATATATATCTCTTTACCCCATGATCTCCAATCTGAAGACAGAAATTCGCCTGAAGGAGGCACACTCAGGGTGGTCTGAGGGCAGAGCCCTGGCGTGGGCAGTGGGAGTTCATGCTCCTGGCTAGCTTTGCAGCTCTCCTGCTGGGAGCGCTCAGGCAGGGCATCCACTTGGGCTTCTGGGAGCCTCTGCTTCCTCCTTCGAGGCCTGTGGCTTTCAAAATCTTAATATGGAATCCCACCATGATAGCCCAGTGTTTCTCAATCCTGGCTGCCCTTTTGAAAAACTGGAGGAACTTTAAAAATACATACCTC
>NW_012113141.1:5136237-5139894 GCF_000951035.1 Colobus angolensis palliatus
CCTAGCTCTCGTCGCCTCTCCTCTCCTCTGCTCTGCTCTCCCTCTCCCCCCACCCTTCCTGTCCACCCTTTGGGGTCATCTCTTCCAAGAAACCACCCGTCTCTCCCAGCCCATAGGAAATTGTCTCTCCTGTGAGCTTATCCAGCCTCAGCGGTTCTCATCCATGCCGATATCGGTCGCTTGTGGAACCCTGTAAGAGTTCCTCCCTCTCCCTGTAAAATGGGGATAAGGTGGGTGATGCTGAGGCCAGCGCCAGGCACACTCACCCTCACCTTCTTCCTGAGAGAGGAAGGAGCCTGGAGACCTGGATTCCACCTCTGCCCCCAACCCCCACCACAGGCTAGCCCTGCCACCACCTGCTGGTTCTTTGGGCAAGTCACCCCTTCATTGTACTTCCATTTCCTTAGCTCCAAAATGAAGGAGGTGAGCCCAGTGTGGTGGCACCTGTAGTTCCAGCTACCTGGAGGCTGAAGCAGGAGGATCGTTTGAGCCCGGGAGGTGGAGGTTAGAGTGAGCGGAGATCTTGCCACTGCACCCCAGCCTGGGCAACACAGCAAGACCCTGTCTTTAAAAAAAAGTCATAAAAAATAGAAATAAAATGAAGGAGGTGAACAAACTCAGGAATTTTGTATGAATGCCATAATGACCACATTAGAAGGAAGTAGCTTTCCTTCTCTCTTTTTTTCAATCTTGTGCAGATTTTCTTCTAAGCCCCAGCTTCCCCTCTGCCCCCCCTCCTCCCTCCCTACCATCCTCCAGCTCCTCAAAGCCCTCCCAATTTGAGCCTCCTTTGGAAAACATCTCTGAGGATGGTACTGTGGGTATCGGTGACTAAGGGGCTCCAAGGACACCCCTCTGGGGGATTTCTGAAATAATGAGGAAGTCCATTTCCAAAGTCACGGGAAATCCCAATTGGGCCTCCCAGACAGTTGGCCACTGAGTCTGTCCCTGAAGGATCTGCTTGACTTGCACAGTCTTAAAGGCATCATGTCGGGTTTTTTAACATAATTTCAGTTAGTAGCCAACAGTTCAGATCAAGGGATCACACGGCCTGTCTGACCTGTTCTTGCAGGGTCACGTATGCTCCACTGAGCCGTGGGAAGTGTCCACAGCCAGCCATGGGAGCCCTGTGGGTTCTGAAGCTGACATTTCTGCTTTAGGTGCCTTAAGCTGAAGAAATGCATAGTAGAAGGAATTGGAATGCAGGTGAGTGCAGTAGGGGAAGTATTTTGCCATCAGAAACCCTAAGCCTCTATGGACAAGAAATTCTGCAGGGGCAGACTGGCCTTGACCCCGGAAATGTCACATTGGACTCCAGACCTTGCTTTTCCTCATTTATACAATGGTTGATCAGACTAGTGGTCTTTTTTTTTTTTTTTTTAGAACAGAGTCGCCCAGGCTGGAGTGCAGTGGTGTGATCTCGGCTCACTGCAACCTCCGCCTCCTGAGTTCAAGCAATTCTCCTGTCTCAGCCTCCCAAGTAGCTGGGACTACAGGTACACGCCACCACACCCAGCTAATTTTTGTAATTTTAGTAGAGATGGGGTTTCATCATATTGGTCAGGCTGGTCTCAAACTCCTGACCTCAGGTGATCCACCTGCCTTGACCTCTCAAAGTGTTGGGATTGCAGGCGTGAGCCACCGCATCCGGCTGAGATTAGTGGTCTTTAAGGGGCCTGTGGACTCAGCAGTTTAGACATTGTAGGGCCTGTGCACTTCCGCGGTGATGGTTTCTTGTTTTGTCCTCACTCAGAGGGCACATTCCTCAGGCTGGTGGTGTGGGCCGTTGTCCTAGAGTCCCTGGGGCCAGGCCCTACCATGAATTCTACCTCTTTCCCTTCAGCCCTTGTCCCTCCCTCCATGCCATGACTTGGCACCGTTCCTGTCTTTGCAACACTTCACCGGCGCCTCCTCCTCTGACCTTTCAAACTTTCCTGCCCTCAAACTCTGTCTCCCCACACCTCCCTGCCTTCCACTCCATGTTTCTGCCTTCTCCCTCAGCCCACAGATACTACTGACCGTGGTTGCCAGCCCTATGTTAGGCCTGGGAATTCAAGAGAGAATTAGAGCCCTCCGTGGACTCCCAGCTCTACTAGGGAGAGAGACCCACAAACAGGGATAGAGAGGGGTAAATGCTTCAGTGGGTGAGTACAGGGCCTGCGAGGCCACTCAGCTCAGACTGAGGGAGTCAGAGAGAGCTTCCTGGAGGAGGCAGTATCTGAAGTGAGAAGCGGAGGGAAGTCCACCAGGCACACAGCAGGTCAGGGAGAGTGCTCCAGGCTGAGGATACGGCATATGTGAAGGCCCAAGGAAAAGCAGAGCACGAAGCATGCAGGCCCCGGAGGGGTGAGGCTGCACCTGGGGAGGTCCCGTCCCAAGGCTGAGAGCAGGTTTAGGAGTCTGGAAACGCTGCATCCCCTGCTGTCTCCCTCGCTGTTCAACCCCTTCTAGGCCTGACATTCCCCAGCTCTTTGAAGACAAGATCATGCAGATACTTTTCAGCACACACGTCTGGTCTCCCTGGCAAGTGCCCAGCTCTGGGCCTGTACCCTCCCAGCAGCGCCACCCAAGGTGGCCAGCCTGAGCTCATGAGCTGCTCACTGGGGTCCCTCCCCTGACCCTAACCCTGCTTCAGTCACCCACTAAGGGATCCCTGGCATGCAACATGTCCTTGGCTCCAGAGGGGTTAGATCCATGGGACTCCAACAGGCAGAGCTGCCCCTTGTGGCATTTTGAGTACTCGGGGGGACGGTTTGGGTTGTTGCAGGGATGTGGGAGGCACTGCTGGCATTTGGGCCAGAGGCCAGGATGGCTGAACATCCTGCAATGCTCAGAGCTGCCCTTTGGGACAAAAAACAAAAAACAAACAAAAACTGTTGTAAGTATTCTGATTTTCAAATGTCCCTTCTGTAGCGCCCCCTAGTTTGTTCTACTTTCTTTCTGTGTCCTGACCGAAAATCAAGAGTGCCTTGACTGCTCCGTGACCCACCCAGCTGCAGGGCTTCCCAGCAGGCTTGAACCCAAACCAAGGCCTCGAACATCCCCAGGCACTGAAAAAGATGTCTAAGTTATTGCCCAAAACCCTGAATGAAACTGGCCCCAGCCTTGAGCCCAATTCCTTAAAGCCTCAGAAAAATTCCACACCCTGATGCCATGGCTGTGGACACACCTGGGTGGACCTCCCTTTCTCTCCTGGCCACCTGAGGATGTGCTCGGCCCCGTGGAAGTGAGCTCCCCTAATAAAAGCCTGGACTCATCACACTGGCGCTTTGTGCTTCTCTCCTCGGAATCCCAGCGGGCCCCCTTCAGGATGATTCAGGTACTCCCTTGTGGGAACTCCCCTGCCACCACTTTTGGGGCAATCCTAGCTGAGGGCTGGGGGGTGAAACAAGACACTTTCACATATTCGTGTCAGTGAAAAACCAAACTCCATTTCACACCTAACCACGAGGTATTTTTGAATATTTTATTTCATTTTTTATTTATTTTATTCTATTTTTTGAGATGGAGTTTCCCTCTTGTTACCCAGGCTGGAGTGCAATGGCTCGATCTCGGCTCACTGCAACCTCTGCCTCCCAGGTTTAAGCGATTCTCCTGCCTCAGCCTCCCAAGTAGCTGGGATTACAGACATATGCCACCACACCTGACTAATTTTGT
>NW_012113141.1:5140214-5142287 GCF_000951035.1 Colobus angolensis palliatus
AGTAGAGACGGGGTTTCACTGTGTTAGCCAGGATGGTCTCGATCTCCTGATCTCGTGATCCGCCCGTCTCGGCCTCCCAAAGTGCTGGGATTACAGGCTTGAGCCACCGCACCCAGCCTGTATTTTCAGTAGAGACAGGGTTTCACCATGTTGTTCAGGCTGGTCTCGAACTCCTGACCTTAGGTAATCCACGCGCCTCAGCCTCCCAAAGTGCTGAGATTACAGGCATGAGCCACAGCACCCAGCCTATTTTTTATTTTTGAGACAGAGTCTCGCTTTGTTGCCTAGGCTAGAGTGCAGTGGCACAATCTCGGCTCACTGCAACCTCTGCCTCCTGGGTTCAAACGATTCTTGTGCCTCAGCCTCCCGAGTAGCTGGGATTACAGGCATGCACCACCACGCCTGGCTAATTTTTTTATTTTTAGTATAGGTGGGGTTTCACCATTTTGCCCAGGCTGGTCTTGAATTCCTGACCTCAGGTGTTCCACCTGGCTCGACCTCCCGAAGTGCTGAGGTGTGAGTGACTGCACCCAGCCTTTTTGCATATTTTAAAACATACTCTGAGAATGCAAATGAATGGAAGATTGGACTTTGTTTTTGTACAGAACTTTGCCCACAGTTTAACCATTTCAGAGAATCACAGCACTGATAGCGGCTTCTCTCCAGGTTCAGGTCCCCAAAACAGCATCCTCCACCATTGGGGTTGGTGGCTGGGCGTCTGTGATGCTTCCCATGCAATGTGAGCAGTTGCCCACTGTCTCCTGGACTCCTAAGACCCTTCCCTCACAATCCTAAGGCAGTATTGGCTTTTCACTGTGATGGTGTTAGTGACATAAAAGCCACTGTGGGCCGGGTGCAGCGGTTCGCACCTGTAATCCCAGCACTTTGGGAGGGTGAGGCGGACAGATAGTTTGAGCCCCAGAGTTTGCCCAGACCAGCCTGGGCAACATGGCAAGACCTCGTCTCTACAAGTAATAATAACAAAATTATCTGGGCGTGGTGGCATGCACCTATAGTCCCAGCTACTCAGGAGGCTTAGGTGGGAGAATTCCTTGTGCTGGGGTGGTCAAGACTGCAGTGGGCCATGATTGCGCATTGCACTCCAGCCTAAAAAAAAAAAAAAGCCACTGTGGGTGAAACTGCTGGAACTTCAGGAAGCAAGGCAGCGGCCACGAACTGGGCAGGTCTCTGTGCGCTCCCCTAGATAAGCACTTGCAGGGAAAAAATATGCCTGTGTCACTTAAGTACGCACCCTTTTGATCTACTGTGTGATGAAGCAGGCATGCACACAGAGTGCCTACTCCAGAGCAGGGGGGCTGGCTCGCAGAAACAGCTTGTCAGAGGTGGAGCCACATGACCCTCTGGTCCGGGGAACACCGTTTATTTTATTTTTTTAATTAATTGTATTTATTTATTTATTTATTTTGAGATGGAGTCTTGCCCTCTCACCTAGGCTGGAGTGCAATGGTTCGATCTTGGCTCGCTGCAACCTCTGCCTCCTGGGTTCAAGCAATTCTCCTGCTTCAGCCTCCCAAGTAGCTGATATCACAGGCACACACAACCAGGCCAGGCTAATTTTTGTATTTTTAGTAGAGACAGGGTTTCACCATGTTGGTCAGGCTGGTCTCGAACTCATGACCTCATGATCCGCCTGCCTCAGCCTCTCAAGGTGCTGGGATTACAGGCGTGGGCCACTGCGCCCAGCTGGAGAACACTGTTTATACAGGAAAGAACGACGAACAGACACATGATGGGTATTCAGATCTGGGCATTTGGCAGACAGACATTTTCTCATAAATGAGCAAAGTGAGCCTGTCCCTTCAAGAAACGGAAGCATTTGTTGCCAATGATAAAGTTGGAGCTTGGGGCTTTCAAGGGAAAATTAGAATTTTGGAAAATCTGTATACACCACCACAAGTTTGACAACTTCTCAATATTTAAAGATTTTTCTGATGCGATGGATAGCAGTGCTAACAAATGCTATTTTTTTTTTTTTTTTTTTTTTTTTTTGAGACAGAGTCTCACTCTGTCGCCCAGGCTGGAGTGCAGTGGTGTGATCTCGGCTCACTGCAA
>NW_012113141.1:5142752-5145639 GCF_000951035.1 Colobus angolensis palliatus
TGAGGTCAGGAGTTCGAGACCAGCCTGGCCAACATGGTGAAACCCTACCTCTACTAAAAACAGAAAAATTAGCCAGCCATGGTGGCGCGTGCCTGAAATCCCAGCTACTCAGGAGTCTGAGGCGGGAGACTCACTTGAACCCAGGAGGTGGTGGTTACAGTAAGCCGAAATGGTACCACTGCACTCCAGCCTGGGCAACAGAATGAGACTCCCTCTCTGAAAAAAAGAAAAGGACAAGACAGGCCCGTGCATTTTAATAAAGCATTGAATGGTTTCAGATTCTACATTATAACCAACCTTAAAGAAACAGTTGCTTGTTACGTTTTGGTGTAGCATTAAAGAAGAATATTTACAATTATCTGAAAAAGCTATCAAAATACTCATCTTTTTTCCCAACTGCGTGTTTGCAGGAAGCTGGATTTTCTTCAATCAAAACAATATATTGCGGGGCACAGTGGCTTACACTTGTAATCCCAGCAGTTTGGGAGGCTGAGGCGGGCGGATCACCTGAGGTCAGGAGTTCAAGACCAGACTGGCCAACATGGTGAGACCCCCATCTCTACTAAAAATACAAAAAAATTAGCTGGGTATGGTGGCGCACGCCTGTAATCCCAGCTCCTCGGGAGGCTGCAGCAGGAGAATTGCTTGAACCTGGGAGGCGGAGGATGCAGTAAGCCGAGATCGCAACATTGCCCTCCAGCCTGGGTGACAAGGGCAAAACTTTGTTTCAAAATAAAAAAATAAATAAAAATTAAAAAACCCCCAGCATATTGCAACATACTGAATGCAGAAGTAGAAATGAGGCTCCCACAGTTAAGACAGTTGCTTGAGAGGTTTGCGCAAAAGTGTAAAACAACGCTGTTTTTCCTCACTAAATTTCTCTTTGTTTTGGAAATGAAGATATTTTTCGTAAAAATATGTTGTTTATGTTTACATGTAATGAGTTCATTATTCCTTTTTGATAAATTAATAAATATCTGGGTCCTCAATAATTATTTTTAAAATTTTTTTGTAATTTAAAATACAGATGAGGTCTGGGCACGGTGGCTCACGTCTGTAATCCCAGCACTTCGGGAGGCTAAAGTGGGCAGATCACTTGAGGTCGGGAGTTCAAGAACAGCCTGGCCAACATGGTGAAACTCTGTCTCTACTAAAAATACAAAAATTAGCCAGGCGTGGTGGCACGCGCCTGTAAACCCAGCTACTCAGAGGCTGAGGTAGGAGAATTGCTTGAACCCAGGGGCCAGAGGTTGCAGTGAGGGGAGATCTGCCCTCTAGCCTGGGCGACAGAGCAAGACTCCTTTTCAAAAAAACAAACATGTAGCAATGAAGCCATTAAAATAATTTATTTTTTATTTCTTTTTCTTTTTGTATGAATCGACTTTTGATAAGAAAAAATAATCTACTTTTTAAAGAGCTGGGTTTAGGTGGTGGGACAACATATTGGGTGCAACAATGTTGAGAACACTGCCCTCTGGTGGTTACTTCCAGTATAGTACCAGACAAGAGGGGAAGCTGCGCTTGCTATTCTAGGACTGACCACGAGACGGCAGAAGAACACAGTATTTGCTTTTCTATTTCTGTTATTCTTGCTTTTCTTTTTCTTTTCTATTTCTATTTGCTTCTTTTCTATTTTCTGTTCCTTCTTTTCTATTTTTTTTTAAATTTAAGCTTAGCTAAGGGGACTTGCTATGTTGCCGAGGCTGATCCCCAACTCCTGGGGTCAAGTGACCCTCCCACCTTGGTTTCTCAATGTGCTGGGGTTATGGGCATGAGCCGCCATACCTGGCCCAAAACCGTGTTCCTAGACTCTAGGTTGATCCTCAAAGCCTCACACTCAGCTGGGTGCCCAGGGATTGGGGCAGGAGTGACCTCACAGAGCTGACCGCAGTAATGATGCCTGAAGTGCTCCAGTTAGCAGGCTAAGCCTTGTCTTCTCTGCCTCTGCAGGAACTCATAGGAGCCCTAGGGAAGGCCACATCCTGGACCCATAAACCCAGAGAGACAGAACGCAGACCTGGGTGGCAAGGACTCAGTAAGTTATTGGGTGCCAAACCTGGCCACCACTGTGCTTGGCTTTAGGAAAACTTGACATCTATAAAATTTTAATCTCTAGCAGGTGCTCAAAAAAGCCATTCACTCTTTCATGTAACCAAGAAAAGATGTTTGAGCACCTACACCGTGCCAGGCACTGTCCGAGTCACTGAGGACACAGTGAGGAGCAAGAGGGGCCCAGGTCCTGCCCACATGGGACTTACAATTTGGTGAGGGAACAAAAAGTTTAGTCTCAAAAAACCAAAGTTTGGTTAGATGCTGTGAAAAAGGATGGGGTTCTTTAAGGGCATCTGAGAGAGGGGTCTTGTTTATTCTGAGAGCCAAAAAGAAGCATAAAGGTTGTTATGGTTTGGATGTTTGTCCTCCAAATCTCATGTTGAAATGTGATTCCTGGCCAGGCTCAGTGGCTCACACTTGTAATCCCAGCACTTTGGGAGGCCAAGGCAGGCAGATCACTTGAGGTCAGGAGTTCGAGGCCAGCATGGACAACACGGTGAAACCCCATCTATACTAAAATTACAAAACTTAGCTGGGCATGGTGGCACTCAGGGGGCTAAGGGAGGAAAATAACTTGAGCCTGGGAGACAGAGGTTGCAGTGAGCCGAGATTGTGCCACTGCTCTGCAGTCTGGCCGACAGAGCAAGACTCTGTCTCAAAACAAACAAACAAAACTACATCTTAACTTAACTTAGTCCCCCCGCTTTTTTGTTTTTTTGAAACAGGGTCTCAGTCTGTCCCCCAGGCTGGAGTGCAGTGGCCGGATCTCAGCTCACTGCAAGCTCCGCCTCCCAGGTTCCCGCCATTCTCCTGCCTCAGCCTCCCGAGTAGCTGG
>NW_012113141.1:5145999-5150410 GCF_000951035.1 Colobus angolensis palliatus
GACAGACCAAGCAAGACTCCATCTCAGGAAAAAAAAAAAAAAAAATGGGATTATAGAGCCAGGTGTGGGGATGTACACCTGTAGTCCCAGCTACTTGAGAGGCTGAGGCAGGAGGACCACTAAAGCTCAGGAGTTTGAGACCAGCCTGGGCAACATAGTGAGACCCCCATTTAAAAAAATTTTTTAATGGGATTATGCTCTTAATATTGATCTGTATTTTTTTCACTCAGTAATGTACTATGAACATTTTTTTCAACTCAGTATTGATAGATTTACTTTATCCTTTTCCAATGACTGCATAGAATTTCATTGCATGGACATAGCATAATTTATTCACTCAGTTCACAATTGATATATAGCTATACATATAAACATAGACATAAATATAGATTGATATTACTTTCAGTTTTTTTTTTTTTTTTTTTGAGACCAAGTCTCCCTCCGTCACCCAGGCTGGAGTGCAGTGGCGCGATCTTGGCTCACTGCAACCTCCGCCTCCCGGGTTCAAGCAGTTCTCTGTCTCAGCCTCCCGAGTAGCTGAGATGACAGGCATCTGCCACCACGCTGGACTAATTTTCGTATTTCTAGTAGAGATGGGGTTTCACCATCTGACCAGGCTGGTCTTGAACTCCTGGCCTCGTGATCCACCCGCCTCAGCCTCCCAAAGTGCTGGGATTACAGGCATGAGCCACCGCGCCCAGCTGTACCCATCCTTCTTAGGAAGACTTTCCAGATATTGAAAGGACTTGGGTGTTGTGATCTAAGCTGTGTCTGCTTTAGGGGGCACCCCACACCCAGTAACGCTGTGGTTCTTGCAAACTCATAGAGGTACTGCCTTGATGGTCTTAGACAAGATCTTGTCGAATTCTCTGGATTACCCAGCAGAGACTCTTATTCTCTCCCTAACTTTCTCTCAAATAAATGGAGTCTCTCTCTCTCTCTCTGTTCCAAGCCACCTGAAGCTGGGGGTAGAGTGACACAAGCACCCCTGTGGCCACCACCACTATGACAGTGCTGCAGACCCGAAACCAGCACAGCAATGGGTCTTGCCCAAGGCCGGCTGTAACCACTCCCTGGCCACTGCCTGTGATTGCTCAAGGGCCTGGGGCTCTGCGATCAGCTGGTGGCAAAGCCAGCCAGGCCTGTGTCCTTCCCTCCAGAGCAGTGAGGTCCCCCAGGTCCCAGGCAGGTCCAAAGATGCCTTCTGCAAGCCAGGGACTGGAGTCCAAAACCTTACAAGTCTACCTGGTGTTCTATTGTACTGTGGCTGAGCTGGCACTCAAACCACAAGACACAGCCCTACCCACTCTTCCCTCCCCTCTCTAAAGGCAGAGGAGCCTCACCCTGTAGCCACCGCCACCACAGGCCCTCAGGGAGTTCTGCCAGAGTTCCCTTAAGGCCCAAAAGCTCTTCAGTCAGCTTGTGGTGAATGCTGCCTGGCCTGGGACTCACCCAGGGCAGTGGGCTCCTCTCTGGCCCAAGGCAGGCCCAGAAATGCCACCGAAGAGTCAAGTCCTGGAATTGGGGACCCCAAGACTGCACTTGGTGCTCTAGTCCTCTGTGGCTGTGCCTGGACCTGAAGTGCAAGACAAAGTCCCCTTTACTTTTCACTCTGCTTTGCTCAAGTGGAAGGAACCTCACCCCACAGCCACCACGACTGGGAATGTGCTGAGTCTCACCTGAAGCCAGCAAGACTCAGAGGCTCACTGAGGCCCTCGACATAGCTCCTGGGCATCGCCGCTGGTTATTCAGGCCCCAAGGCCTCTTCAGCTAGCAGCAGGTGAATGCTGCCAGGACTGGCTCCTTCCCTTCAAGGCAACAGGTTCTCTTCCTGCCCAGGGTGTGTATAGAAATGTCATCTGGGAGCTAGGGCCTGGAAGTGGGGTCTCACAACTCTGACTAGTCCCCTATTCTGCTGTGGCTGAGCTGGTAGTCAACATGCGGGACAAAGTCCTCCCCACTCTTCCCCTCTCCTCTCCTCAAGAAGAGGGAAGGGGTCTCTTTTGGAGCCATGAGCTGTGCAGCCTGGGGTTAGGGGAGGGGTGATGCCAGCACGCCCTCGGCTGCCCCAGCTGATGTCTCAATAGGTCGTGTGTCCTGCCCCCCGGCTGGCTGAGTGATTTTGAGTGACCTTGGACAAGTCATGTCACCACTCAGAGACAGATAATGGGTATGAATCACACGTTCATTCAACAAACACTTCTTGGGAGCCCATTGTTGCCCAGGCCTGTTCAGGACACTGCACAGGTAGCCGGGAGCAGGACTCTCGCTGTGTTTCCAGGCTGACCAGTCTAGTGGAGAATCTGGACACAGACATGGACAGGTGGTCACGCTACTGTAGTGTGCACAGAGTGACCCAGCACGGTAGCCTCGGGGACATAGGAGCTCTTGCAAACCAACTCCTGGGGACTCAGCCCAAACCCTTCACTGGCCAGTCCTTCCTGGAGGCCATGATCTGCTGCAGCCGCTAAGCCTGGGGCGGTGGATGGGTGCAGCTGGCCTGGGGAAGGAGGGAATGGCACAGATGCCCTCTGTCCCTGATCCCCGGGCATCCCTGGAAGTGGCTTTGGGGAACAAGTCCCTCAAATACTCTTGAGATTATTTTGCCATTTGCTCTTTTTCTTGAATATGACGGGGGGTGGGGGGCGGCAGATATGTGGCTGTTACAGTTTGCCCTGCTTGCCCTCCCTCTCTCCCTCCCTGTTCCCATCTTCCCTCCCTCCCCCTCCCATTTGCAGAGCCCCTTACACATTTTCCCAAAGCAGCAGCCCTGTGACTTCCTTTGGATCAGACAGTTGAAAAACAATAGCATCCATTAAATGTTCACTGTTGGAAAGCAGAAAGGACTGTCACCCCTAATCTTGCTCCTCAGAGAGAACCATTGAGAATATCTTGGAAAATAGACATCTAGTTTTTTTCTCTATGTGTATTCATTTTATTTTATTTTATTTATTTATTTAGTTAGTTAGTTAGTCAGTTTTTGAGACAGAGTTGTGCTCCTGTTGCCCAGGCTAGAGTGCAATGGCGTGACCTCGGCTCACCACAACCTCCGCCTCCTAGGTTCAAGCGATTCTCTTGCCTCAGCCTCTCGAGTGGCTGGGATTACAGGCATGTGCCACCACACCCCTCTAATTTTTGTGTGTTTTTTTTAGTAGAGACGGGGTTTTTCCATGTTGGTCAGGCTGGTCTTGAACTCCCTACCTCAGGTGATCTGCCTGCCTCGGCCTCCCAAAGTGCTGGAATTACAGGTGTGAGTCACCGCACCCAGCTTTATTGTTATTTTTTAGTTTTTGAGACGGAGTCTCAAAAACTAAAAGTCTCTGTTGCCCAGGCTGGAGTGCAATGGTGCCATCTCGGATCACTGCAGCCTCTGCCTCCCCAGTTGAAGCGCTGGGCACAGTCACTTTGGGAGGCCAAGGCAGGCAGATAACCTGAGGTCAGGAGTTTAAGACCATCCTGGCCAATATGGCAAAACCCTGTCTCTACTAAAAATACAAAAATTAGCTGGGCGTGGTGGCACACACCTGTAGTCCCAGCTACTCAGGAGGCCAGGGCAGGAGAATCACTTGAACCCAGGAGGTAGAGGCTGCAGTGAGCTGAGATCATGTCACTGAGCTCCAGCCTGGGTGACAGAACGAGACTCTGTCTCAAAAATAATAATAATAATTAAAAATAAAAATTGATATACAGTTTTACACTGTAGGGTCACATTGTATATATTGTTTCATAACTTTGCAATCCATGCGGTTCCTGTTTAAAGAGAGAGAGACTGAGGCAGAGAGGGTGGAGTTACTGTCAGAAAATGTTGGGGCACAGTGGGGCATGAACCCCTGTTCCTGTCCTGTCCCTCGGGGGCCTTGGAGCAATTCCAGGGCCCACCTGGAGCAGGTAGGGCAGAGGCTGACAGCCCACTGGAGTGGCCCCTCTGCCTGCTCTCCAGATGGTGCAGGACATGGAGCCTCTGTCAGCCGTACAGTGTGACCGAGACCCAGCCCCCAACATGAGCAATTCCAGGGCCCACCTCACATCCCCTCCTGGACACACATCTGGGCTGAATGCCGTCGTCCAGGCAAAGCATCCCAGGGTTTTCTCTCAACAAAGAGTTCAGAAATCACCCCCAGATCCCACCACTCTACACGTGGTCCAGTAAGAAGGGAAATGCCTATCTTTACCCATCAGCTCCCAGCACCACCCTCCCCTCCTGCCACACCTGCTGCGTTCTAACCCGTTACCAGTTTGGGGCATAGTCTTCCCAAACTTCCCCCAAGTTTAAGTAGACATCACTTTACAGGTAAGTGTATAGATAGTTCACAGAAGAATACATTTTTTCCTTCTTAAACATGAGATTAGGCTGGGCACAGTGGCTCATGTCTATAATCCCAACACTTTGGGAGGCCGAGGAGGGTGGATC
>NW_012113141.1:5151225-5152557 GCF_000951035.1 Colobus angolensis palliatus
CTGACCTCGTGATCCGCCCGCCTCGGCCTCCCAAAGTGCTGGGATTACAGGCTTGAGCCACCGCGCCCGGCCTAGTTTTCTTATTTTTTAAAAAACTTTTATTTTAGGTTCAGGAGTACATGTGCAGGTTTGTTATATTGGTAAACTTGTGTCACAGGGGTTCGTTGCACAGATTATTTCATGACCCAGGTACTAAGCCCCGTACCCAGTATTTATTTTTTCCTGATCCTCTCCCTCCTCCCCACTCTCCACCCTCTAGCAGGCCCCGGAGTCTGTTGTTCTTCTCTATGTGTTTATGTGTTCTCGTCATTTGGCTCCCACTCACGAGTGAGAACATGCAGTATTTGGTCTTCTGTTCCTGATTTAGTTTCCTAGAAATAATGGCCTCTAGCTCCATCCATGTCCCCAGAAAGGACATGATCTCTCTTTTTTTTTTTTTTTTGGAGATAGAATTTTGCTCTTATTGCCCAGGCTGGAGCGTAATGGTGCCATCTCGGCTCACTGCAACCTCCACCTCCCAGTTTCAAGCAATTCTCCTATCTCAGCCTCCCAAGTAGATGGGATTACACCACACCAAGGTAATTTTGTAATTTTAGTAGAGACGAGGTTTCTCCATGTTGGTCAGGCTGGTCTCGAACTCCTGACCTCAGGTAATCTACCTGCCTTGGCATCCCAAAGTGCTAGGATTACAGGCATGAGGCACCTCGCCCGGCTGATCTCATTCTTTTTTATGGCTGCATACTTTCAGTTTTCTTCATTACAATATTACAGCAAACATTAACATCTACACCTGTAACTATATATTTGTATCAATCTCTGACATTGTCATGTTTTATTTCTATAGGGTCAACTTCTGGAAGTGGGATGGCTAATTCAGAGGGGATGTGGATTTAAAATGTTAGTACCTGCTGTCAACTTACTCTCCCAAATTTACACTCCCATGCATAGGCTCCCCAGCCCTGGATGTAAAATGTTTTCTGCCTTTAAAAATAACTGCTCTCAGGAGGCCGAGGCAGGTGGATCACGAGGTCAGGAGATCGAGACCATCCTGGCTAACACGATGAAACCCTGTCTCTACTAAAGATACAAAAAATTAGCCTGGTGTGGTGGCGGGTACCTGTAGTCCCAGCTACTCGAGAGGCTGAGGCAGGAGAAAGGCATGAACCCGGGAGGCAGAGCTCACAGTGAGCCGAGATCACGCCACTGCACTCCAGCCTGGGCGACAGAGCAAGACTCCATCTCAAAAAAAAAAAAAAAAAAAATAGCTGCTCTCCGGTCCTTTGCAAGGCCCAAGGTTGCCCAGGTGAAAACACATCAGCCCCAGCAGGCAGG
>NW_012113141.1:5157955-5162682 GCF_000951035.1 Colobus angolensis palliatus
AAAGGAAGGAAGGAAGGAAGGAAAAGAGAATAGAGAAACAGAGACAGCCTCCCAAAGTGCTGGGATTACCAGCGTGAGCCACCATGCCCGGCCCCAGAGCTGTAATTCTTATGATTTGTCCATCTGCCAATGGCAGATAAATGACTCTGCCATTCCTGGGAGCCAGAAGTCACTCTAGCCCTTGCGTGATCATCTTCCCTGGTATTGGCCATGTGACATGCATGTGGTTTCATACAGATGGAGCCATACAGCTCACGTGGCTTTATAGTGTGTATTTTCCCTCAGCAAGGACATGGATGTCTTTTTAGGTCCAGGTTTATAGATCTACATTGTCCTTTCTAATAGCTACATAGTTTTCCACAGATATGTATAAATTATTTTCCTAGTTCCAGTTCAGTACACAAACAATACTGTGTCAAACACTTTGTGCAGTTCTTTTTTAGTATTTATTTATTTATTTATAGAGACAGGGTCTCACTATGTTGCCCAGACTTGTCTTGAACACCTGGCCTTGGGCAATCCTCCCACCTCAGCCTCCCAAAGTGCTGGGAATATAGACATGAGCCACCATGCCCAGCCCCTTTGTGCATCTTTGTGCACTTCACCAGTTATCTCTGGGGACAAATTTCTAGAAATGAAATTGCTGTGTCCAAGGCATACCTCCATGACACCCCCTCAACTTTTTGGGAGTCTTGAGACCCTCTTCAGTAAGCAAAAGAAAAACATAAATATTTTCTACCCACCTCTGGCCCCAGTCACCCAATTCCCCTTCCTGGAAGCAAATAGCATATTAATTTCTACATAATTCTTCTGGGCATAATCCATGCTTCTACATAAAAACATAGTAATATATTTCTCCCAATCCATTTCCCACAGTGGTAGCCTGCTCTGAACATGATTCTGCCCTTCTGGCACATTCTACGTGCTTTGTTTCAGAGACGGGGTATCTCTGTCACCCAGACTAGAGTGCAGTGATGTGATCTCGGCTCACTTCAGCCTCGACCTCCCAGGCTCAAGCAATCCTCGTACCTCAGCCTTCCAAGTAGCTGGGACTACAAACAGGAGCCACCACACCTGGTTAATGTTTTTTCGTGTAGAGGTGGGGTCTCCCTGTGTTGCCAGCTCCTAAAGTGCTAGGACTACAGGCGTGAGCCACCATGCTTGGCCGTTGTAGCACACTTTAATTTTTTTTTCTGGTATCTTCACAAAGACGGAATGGCATATTTTAAAAGTAAAGATACTAAGAATAAAACACAATACTGTAAGCTTTAAAATGGGCCCCCAAAATATTTTCCCAAGATGTTTTTTAATTAGTCCCCAAAGATGAGAGAAAAGAGACGTAACTAATGTTAAAATGTTCTATCCTCTCTCTTTGACTGTCTGTGGACAAGTCACTGTCAACGGCAGAGATGCAGGACAGAGGGAGAGGCCAAGGCCACATCTGTAGCCAGCCCTGTTTGCCAAGAGGAGATGCCCCTTCACCTCCCAATCTTGGCTACGGCTTATTTTTATCCACCCCAATCACCAGCTAGCCTGGCAGCCCTGTAATTTGGGAGCCTGGCCACCCCTGTACTATATAATTCCCTGGCAGATGCTCAGACCTTAGGTTGGCCCCTTTGACTTGCATTTTGGTGATGCTCTGTGGCCAGAAGCCTCTTTGGCAAATGAGGGGTCAGAACTTGGTGCAGTGGAGTCAAAATGGGGGAAGGAGTCTGGGGCCTTTGGATTTTTCACAACTGTCTCACTTCCACCATCAAATTGCATCTGGCCATCGTGGAAATATGAGTGCACCACCACTTCTCAAAAGAGACCAGTTGGTGCTGAGTGTGGGGCTTGCTATAAAAAGGTGAGGCTGCGTCAGGTGTGGTGGCCTGTAATCGTAGTACTTTGGGAGGCCAAGACAGGTGAATTACTGGAGGTCAAGAGTTCAAGACCAGCCTGACCAACAAGGAGAAACGCTGTCTCTACTAAAAATATGAAAATTAGCCAGGCATGGTGGCATACATCTGTAATCCCAGCTACTCGGGAGGCTGAGGCAGAAGAATTACTTGAACTCGGGAGGTGGAGGTTGCCGTGAGCCAGATCACACCACTGCACTCCAGCCTGGGTGACAGAGCAAGAGTCTGTTTCAAAAAAAAAAAAAAAAAAAATAGCTGCTCTCCGGTCCTTTGCAAGGCCCAAGGTTGCCCAGGTGAAAACACATCAGCCCCAGCAGGCAGGGAGGAGGCTGAGGGAGGCAGGTGTGGATCATGGGAGCTGCACCTCCTCATCTGAAGAACCTGGAACTATGTTAGCTCAGGGGCAAAGGGTTTTGCTGATGTGATTAAGGTTAAGGACCTTAAGATGTGGAGATAATGCTGGATTAACTGAGTGGGCCCAAACTAACCACACACGTCCTTAAAAGCTGATAACCCTTCCCAGCTGTGGTCAAGAGCGGCGAAGTTGCTGGCTTTGAACGTGGAAGAGGCCGTGGGCCAAGGAACATGAGCAGCTTCTAGAACTGGGAAAAGGCCAAAAATGGCCTCTCCCCTAGAGCCTCCAGGAGCACAGCCCTGTCCACACCTGGATTTTAGCTCAGTGAGACCTGTGTTGGACTTCTGGTCTTTAGAACTATAAGATAATTAATTTATGGTGTTTTAAACCGCAAAGTTTGGGATTATTTGTTACAGCAGCAACAGAAATTAAATACAGTAGACACGGAACTGCCTATTTACCTGGCCAGATTTCTCAGGACCTGGGAAGCCAGGTAGGCCTCTCTGGCTCCAACTCCTTCAGGGAAGAACCCTTTAGCCACCACTTCTCACCACACCCAGCACTTACCCTGCTGTACTGATTCTCCCACCAAGAAGGCCCGGCTGCCTCCCTTTGGACTTGGCCTTCAGATCCTTCCAGCCCAGCCCCTACACTCTCCCCACCTGCCTTCCGGAGCCCAGTCAACCCTCAGACAGCACCTCTTCCTTGAACACAGTGCGATTGGGCTCACCTGTGCCTCCTGTTTTGTCAGGAGGATGGGGGAACAAAGAGAAGCATAGGATACCCTCTCTCCTCTCCTGAGCCCTGAATCCATGTGGGGCACACAGACCCACAGAGAACAAGGGCTCATGTGCATGGCTGGGCCCTTCTCCAGGCGAGCACCAGCCTTGAAGGGCAAGACAGCATTGCTCTTCTGTGTCTTCAAGAGCTTTTACTTGATTTGGGTGGTAAGATACCTAAGCGGATGCTTTTAATGGCCCTGTCATGCCCCTTCAGCCCCTGATGACAGCCACAGCTGTGGTGGACCACTGTAAGTGGATGCTGACGGTGGCTCATCCCTCGAAGCTTACCCTCTGTGGCCCTCCACTCCTCTGTCCCAGGACTTTCTCAAAAGCCACAGGATCTTGCTGGGCCCCTGGGCAAGCACGGCCTGGTAGGGTGGGGAAGCTGACCCCCAGGCCATCCACAACCAGTGCGGAGAGGAGCCAGGGGAGGAATCCCAGCCTCCCACACTGAGATGGACCATTCTGGGCCAGGTGTGATGCCTTGTGCCTGCAATCGCGCTACTCAGGAGGCTGAAGCAGGAGGATCGCTTGACCCGAGCCAGGGGTTCAGGATGGATCATTCTGGGATGACTTCTGTATGAGACAAGAAACCTCAATCACACACCTTTTATCAGCATTTACACTGTCCCTGTAGCAACCCCTCCTTTCCTCACCCCTGCTTCCTGGGAGGACCCTGATAAACTCTTGCACCCAAGTCCTTGTCTGAGGCTCTGCTTCCAGGAGAAGCTGTAAGGGTCTCCAGGGTCATAGGAATTTAATCAACCTGAACAATCCACTTGTTTTATAGCCTCCTGCCCTGCAGCCTGTTTCTTCCTAAACCCCGTGTGGAATGCACTCACCTACTTGGTTAAAATCAGCTCCTGGCCGGACGTGGTTGCTCATGCCTGTAATCTCAGCACTTTGGGAGACTGAGGCAGGCAGATCACGTGCAGCCAGGAGTTCGAGATCAGCCTGGGAACATGGTGAAACTCCGTCTCTACAAAAGATACAAAAAGTGGCCAGGTGCAGTGGTTCACACCTGTAATCTCGGCACTTTGGGAGGCCAAGGCAGGTGGATCACTTGAGGTCAAGAGATCGAGACCATCCTGGCCAACAAGGTGAAACCCTGTCTCTACTAAAAATACTAAAATTAGCTGTGTGTGGTGGCGTGCAGGAGAATCTCTTGAACCCAGGAGGCGGGGTTCAAGGTTGCAGTGAGCCAAGATCGTGCCACTGCACTCCAGCCTGGTGACAGAGCAAGACTCCGTCTCAAAAAAATAAAAATACAAAATACAAAAATCAGCTGGGTGTGGTGGCTAATTAATTAGTTCCAGCTATTTGGGAGGCGGAGGTGGGAGGATTGTTTGAGCCTTAAGCCTGGGAGGTGGAGGCTGCCGTGAGCCAAGATTGTGCCACTGCATTCCAGTCTGGGCAACAGAGTAAGATCTTGTCACCAAAAAAAAAAGGCCAGGTGCGGTGGCTTACACCTGTAATCCCAGCACTTTGAGAGGCCGAGGCAGGCGGATCACGAGGTCAGGAGATCGAGACCATCTTGGCTAATACGGTGAAACCCTGGCTCTACTAAAGATACAAAAAATTAGCCTGGTGTGGTGCCAGGTGCCTGTAGTCCCAGCTACTCGAGAGGCTGAGGCAGGAGAATGGCGTGAACCCGGGAGGTGGAGCTTGCAGTGAGCCGAGATTACACCACTG
>NW_012113141.1:5162868-5208994 GCF_000951035.1 Colobus angolensis palliatus
ATGAGGGGCCAGTGAGCTGAGACTGTGCCATTGCAGTCCAGCCTGGGCAACAAGCGCAAACCTCCATCTCAAAAACAAACAAAAAAAGATTATTGGTAAAATAAAAATGTCTTGAAAATTTAGACATTTGATCTAAATTAGGCAAGTCAGATATTAGGTTTGCTAAATGCTTTAAGATCATAAACTGCTTCTTTGACTTTTAAAAATTGTTCAATTACCTACTTTGGAGTATTAGATTCTAGAAAGGGTTCTTTTTTTTCAACATGTGGTCTCTGGGCAAGATGGTCACCTTGAGAAACAGAAAAGATAAGAAAAGGAAAGGAGAGAAAGAGAGAGAGAAAAGCATTGCCTGTGGCAGGGTGGGGAAGGCAAGGTGCTCAGGGAAGCCAGAGAAAGACCCACCCATTGCAGCGATGCTGAATTAAAAGTTCAGGCAGCCACTTGTCAGTTAGCAAAGGGGTCTTTTCCAGCAGTCCCATCAGCTCTCTAGTTTCTCCTTTTGGGGCGGAAAAAGCTCCCCATGTTCCATATACCTGTACATGCCTAATCCTGTCAACAACTGCCCTCAGTAAACAGTGCAAGGCAGATTAATTCAAAGAGAATAACAGTTAATGTCCTATAGAGCCAAACCCATGCTTAGCTGAGAGGGACTTTACTGAGGTGGGGGGCCTCTAACTCCCTAAACTTTAGGGAGGGCTTTAACCTTCCTGAGTTGAGACTTGAATCCAAGTTCAGTCAAGTGTCCTTACCTTCTCTTTCTTTTTTTTTTTTTTTTTTTTTTTTTTTTTTGAGATGGAGTCTCGCTTTGTCACCAGGCTGGAGTGCAGTGGTGTGATCTTGGCTCACTGCAATATTCACCTCCCAGGTTCAAGACATTCTCCTGCCTCTTACCTTTTATTAAGAGGAAGTTTTAAACTTCTCTGTCTTAGAAGAGACTGTAACTCCTCTAAGTTGTGCCTCTAACCCAATCCCATCCTTTACCCAGGTAAATGCACCCCACTTATCTAAAGTCAACCCATCAATGCTGTAGTCTATTTTCTTTGGGTTGGGGGTCTCCTCAGTATCATCCCTTCCATGGTTCACCAGAAAGGTGTTACCAGAAAGCGATCCCAATTCAGACCAAAAGAAAGGGTTCTTTTTTTTTTTTTTGAAACGGAGTCTCACTCTTGTCACCCAGGCTGGAGTGCAGTGGCGCAATCTCAGCTCATTGCAATCTCAACCTCCCAGGTTCAAGTGATTCTCCTGCCTCAGCCTCCAAAGTAGTTGGGATTACAGGAACCCACGACCACACCTGGCTGATTTTTGTATTTTTAGTAGAGACAGGATTTCATCGTTTTAACCAGGCTGGTCTCGAACTCCTGACCTCAGGTGATCCACCCGCCTCAGTCTCCCAAAGTGCTGGGAATACAGGCGTGAGCCACCATGCCCATCCAGGTTCTTGGATCTTGCACAGGAAAGAATTCAAGGCGAGTTCATAAAGTGAAAGCAAGTTTATTAAAAAGTAAAGGAGTAAAGAATGGCTACTCCATAGGCAGAGCAGCCAGTCCCGCATTCTATCTTTTGACAGCATTAACCTCTACCTCCTGGAGTGCCATTTGCTTTCCATTCTGTTATCGGATCCTGGCCTGTTTCTCCCTAGAGTATAAGCCCCTTGGGAACAGGGACTTAGTCTGCTTTGATGGCAGCTGAATCTCAGCACCTAGAGCAGGGATGGCATGCTGAGGGCAATCAGCTGGTTTCACAGAACAAATTCAGGGGCAAAGTCCGGATCCAAACCCAGGTCTTGTAACCACCCAATGGGTTCACCTTGCCCGCTGCCTAGACAGACAGAGCCGATTCATCAAGACAGGGTAATTGCAATAGAGAAAGAGTATTTCACGCAGAGCGAAAGAGTATTTCACGCAGAGCCGGCTGTGCAGGAGACTGGAGTTTTATTACTACTCAAATCAGTCTCCCCGCACATAACGGGATCAGTTTTTAAGGACAACTTGGTCAGTGGTGGGAAGCCAGTGAGCTAGGAGTGCTGACTGGTCAGATCAGAGATAAAATTGTAGGGAGTCGAAGTTGTCCTCCTGTGCTGAGTCAGTTCCTGGGTGGGGGCCACAAGATCAGATGAGCCAGTTTATGGATCTGGGGGATGCCAGCTGATCCATCAAGTGCAGAGTCTACAAAATATCTCAAGCACTGAGGTTAGGAGCAGTTTAGGGAGGGTCAGAATGTTGTAGCCTCCAGCTGCATGATTTCTAAACTATTATTTCTAATCTTGTGGCTAATTTCTTACTCCCTACAAAGGCAGGCTAGTACCCGGGCAAGAAGGAAGTTTGTTTTGGTAAAGAGCTGTTATTGTCTTTGTTTTAAACCATAAACTATAAACTAAGTTCCTCCCAAAGTTAGTTCTGTCAACGCCCAGGAATGAACGAGGACAGCTTAGAGGTTAGAAGCAAGATGGAGTTGGTTAGGTTAGCTCTTCACTGTCTCAGTCATAATTTTGCAAAGGCAGTTTCAGTTTGCCTGATGCTAAATGGTTAGTTTTTCCATCCGCCATCCTACTAAAGGAGCACAGTGAGGTTATGTGATGGAAGAAGACTGCAGGGTCAGCTGCAGCTGCGCTCAGGATTTCAACCTAGGTCCTCCAGTCCCAGGCTGTCCTGATGGAGTCCCTAGTGGGTGGGGCCACAAAAAAGTTTGCTAAACACCCACGCTCCTTCCTCCTACCTCTTGCCTGGAAAGTTTAAGCAAGGGGATTTGAGTGAATGGTAGACATCTGGGATGTTTCTGAGCATGGCAGCAAAACCCATTCAAAGTTCTCCAGCAGGGTAAGGGTTACTATTGTGTCCAGTTCCTGTATGAAACCTTTGGCTACCTTGGACTGAAGGCCAGTATCCAGTGCCAGGTCTGCAGTCACAGTCAGATGGATCTGTGTGTTCCTCACCAGCTCAAAGTGAATTCTGGTCACCATGGAAACTGGGCCCCGGGGCTTCCTTCTAAGGACATCTTTGGACACCATCCCACCAGCCCAGGAGCCCCTCCTGCCCAAGCTGGCCCTGAGGAGAGGCTCAGAGTGGCCTGGGGTATCCAGGATTGCAGGGCTGACCTGTTGACCCCGTTTCTGATCAGGATTCCAAGAAAGGAGAGATTGCCAGGATTCGTGCATTTGGCAGGGGGTTGTGGGTGGCTGGAACCCTGTGCTCAAGGCTGGACAGTGGGCGACTGCAGAGTCACTGATCCAGAGCTACAAGGGACCTTGAGCATCAACTCATTCAATGTCTTTGTTGTCCGGATGGGGAGACTGAGGCCCAGAGAGGGGAACCAACTTGCCCAAGGTGACACAGGGAGTGTCAGGGTGGAAATGGTTTTAGGTTGGATTCCCTGAAGCAGGCCCTGAGTTTAGGATTTGTGTGAAAGTGATTATTCGGAATTCTTTGGGAGTAGGAAGAGATGGAGGCCAAACAAAGGGGTAATGTCCAGCCATGTGCCACAGGTGGGGATGTGGGGACCCAGTCCTGGAGGGAGCTCAGCTCTGGAGGCAGCGTGGGTCACACCTATGCAAGTTGTGAATTAGAACAGTCACTAACATTTTTTTTTGAGACGGAGTCTCGCTCTTGTCGCCCAGGCTGGAGTGCCGTGGCGCAATCTCGGCTCACTGCAACCTCTACCTCCCGGGTTCAAGCAGTTCTCCTGCCTCAGCCTCCTGAGTAGCTGGGATTACAGGCGCCCTCCACATGCCTGGCTAATTTTTGTAGAGACAAGGTTTCACCATGCTGGCCAGGCTGGTCTCGAGCTCCTGACCTGTAGTGATCCCCCTACCTCGGCCTCCCAAAGTGCTGGGATTACAGGCATGAGCCACCATGCCCAGCCAAACAGTCACTAACATTTAAAAACAAAACAAACAAAAAAAACCTGACAAATAGAGCCAGAGAAGGCCATGAAGAGATGGTTCTCATGCTTGTATGCCTGATAACAAAAACTATCACAAAAGACTGCAAAACCCCAGCCTTGCACAAAGGCCAATCACAACCTTACACAAAAATTCCTTCTGCTAGGACATCTGCCTGGCAACTGCCTGTCCAAACTTGAACTGGCATCACCATGTTACTGATCTTTGTAGCCAAGGATAATTATTTCAAGACAATTATGTAATCCTCCTCATTTTTCCCTTTAGAAACCTCTGTCTTCCTTTACCTCCCTGAATACCCACATAGTTTACTATGGCTGCATATTCCCAAAGCAATGCTCCATTTCCAAATACATTCCTTTTCTTTTGGAGAGCGTCTCTGTGTTATTTAGGTTGACACATCTCAAAGCTGTACTGATCAGGTGACAAGGGAGCTGGAAATTCTATGGCTCCCCACGGGCCAGCTGTTGACAAAAATCTGCTCCAGGAGAGCGTGAACTCCCAGGTCCTTCCGGGGCTCCCTCCTGAGCACAAGCCAGGGAGGTGATGCAGCCCAGGACAGTCCTTCAACAAAGAGACACAGGCACTGGCTGCGGGGGTTGGGGCACACTGGGAGAGGGTGGCCCAGAGGTGAAGGGAGCAGGAAGGAAAGACCTCATCTGCTCCAGAGTTCACCAGGTTTTCTCCCTCATTGTACAGAGAAGGAAACTGATGCTCAGAGAAGGCAAGTGACTTGCTTAAGGTCACACAGCTAGTTAATAGCAGAGCCAGGCCTGGGACCAACTCCCCTGACTCCAAGACCTGTGAGTTTCCCATTTTACTCAGATGTTTCTCATCACACTCCCACCCTGAACTGCTGGAAATCAGGGAGGTGAAGGAAGAGAAAGCCAAGAGGAGACAGGCAGTGCTTGGACAAGCCATTGGTGTGTCTAGCTCCAACTGACACATTGGCTCTGCACACAGGAAGTGTTCTAGAAATGCTCAGAGAGGCCAGGCGCAGTGGCTCACACCTGTAATCCCAGTGCTTTGGGAGGCCGAGGTGGGCAGATCACAAGGTCAGGAGTTCGAGACCAGCCTGGCCAACATGGCAAAACCCCATCTCTACTAAAAATACAAAAATTAGCCGGGCATAGTGGCGCATGCCTGTAATCCAAGCTACTCGGGAAGCCGAGCAAGAGAATTGTTTGAACCCAGGAGGCAGAGGTTGCAGTGAGCCGAGATCACGCTACTGCACTCCAGGTTGGGCGACAACAACAAAACTCTATCTCAGAAAAACAAAAAAAGGAAATGCTCAGAGAACTTGCTGGCCGATGTGCACATCCTCCAAACGCACCAGACCAATGTGTACACAGAAGTCAGAGGGGCAAAAGCGAAGCTGGAGCACAGAGCACTCGGTTTTGCTTCCCGTTTCAGAATCCCAAGCAGGGAGGGTGCTCAGAGCCATGGCACCATGCCTTTGATGTGTGGAAGGGGAAATTGAGGCCTTAAGAGATAATAGACACCCAAGGCTATGCGGATCAGTGAGCAGGCCAGAGTCTGGTCTGTGGAGTCTCATGTGGTCACCCTTCCCTTCAGTCCCCAGGACTGGGCACCGGCTGGTTATTTCTAGAATCAGATAACTCGTGTGCCCTCCTCTCCATCTGCCTGGCCCTGCTCACGCCTTGTTCATCTCTCTTCTAGACCATCACAGAGCCCTGAGGGCCTCTGTGGCTCTAGTTCTCCTCCTCCAATCCAATCCCCTCGCTGTCTACAGAGCACCACTCTGTGGGGCACTTGGACCTTTCTGTCTCTCAGGCACTCCCCACTTCACACCTTACATTTCAACCCTGAAACTCTTGCAGTTCCCGCAGTGAGACCTGCTTTACTGCCCACCAGGCTGCCTGCTCCATGGCCCCTGTTCTTATCTGTCTTGGTCCCAATGCATCCCCAGTATTTGGTCCAGTGCTTGGTCCCTACAAGATATTTGTCAAACTTTGATGAATTCAGAGCCAGCTTCATGCGTGTGCAACCTGTGTAACTGCACAGGGCCCTGGGCTTAGAAGGGCTTTGCACTTATATGTTCTGCTGATGCTGTCTTGAAGTTCTCAATAATTCCAAAAAACATACCCTCATTTTTATTTTTCATAGGGCCCCACAAATTTTGTGGCCAGTCCTACATAATGATGAATGAATGAATGAATGAATGAATGCCTCTGTGTCTTTGAACATACTGTTCCCTCTTCACCAGGGATACCAATTCCAACCTTATTTGGTTAAGGTCCTGGCACATTTAAGATGCTCTCACGAAAGGACAGAGGACAGAGATGTCGGCAGGGTTGGGGGATAACAAGGTATGGGAACTATCCAGGGACTAGCACTTGGGGGAAGCTTGAAGGTCTTTGGGGCAAGAAGAGGTAGGGGGCTACTGGAGCCAGGGAGAGCTGGATCTGGGAGGAGTAAATATCCCCACTTATCTCACCTCCCAGCTTCCATCTCCTGCCAGTGCCTTCATAGGCTGAGCCCAACTAGAAGCCAGAGGACAGGGCCCAGGTGATGCCGCCTGTAGTGGTCTGGTTCTTTGGCACACAGCAGGCTGAGAAGTGCGGAGAATGAATGGGGTGTGAAGGGGGCAAATGGAATCACCATAAAACCTGTGTTAAGCATCCTTCCTCTGCAAAGCCTTCCGTGGTGTCCCTGGGTACAAAGGGATTCCTTTCCCTGCGTCTCACACAACGACGGTAGTAGTAAGCCTCATACTCTGCGCCGCCTTGTGCTAAGTACCTACAGTGTAGAGTCCGCTATTGTCCCATCTTAAAGATGAGGAACCTGAGACTCAGAAAGGTCACAGCCAGAAAGTGGCAGAACTGGCATCTGGGCTTGGGGCTGCCTGAGGCTGAAGCCCCTGGGTTTTGTTTGTTTTGTTTTGTTTGTTTGTTTTGAGATGATGTCTCACTCTGTCGCCTAGGCTGGAGTGCAGTGGCGCAATCTTGGCTCACTGAAACCTCCACCTTCCGGGTTCAAGCAATTCTCATGCCTAAGCCTCCCGAGTAGCTGGGATTACAGGTGCGGACCACCATACCTGACTAATTTTTGCATTTTTAGTAGAGACGGGGTTTCGTCATGTTGGCCAGGCTGGTTTTGAACTCCTGACCTCAGGTGATCCACCCACCTCACCCCCCCAAAGTGCTGGGGTTACAGGCATGAGCCACTGCATCCGGCTGAAGAAAAAAAAATTTTTTTTTTTTTGAGATGGGATCTCACTCTGTCACCCAGGCTGGAGTGCAGTGGTGCAATCTCACCTCACTGCAACCTCTGCCTCTCGGCAATTCTCCTGCCTCAGCCTCCTGACTGGCTGGGATTACAGGCACCTGCTACCATGCCCAACTACTTTTTGTATTTTTAGTAGAGACAGGGTTTCACCATGTTGACCAAGCTGGTCTCGAACTCCTGACCTCAAGTGATCCGCCCGCCTCAGCCTCCCAAAGTGCTGGGATTACAGGCGTGAGCCACTGCGCTTGGCAAAAAAATTTTTAAACAAGTGAAAAATTAAAAGGAATTGTCTAATGAGCCCAACATACCCATCACCAGCTTCAACAATGATCTCTACAAGGCACAAGTTTCATCCACACCTCCACCCACTCCCACCCAGGCCTTCCCTCTCTTCAGAGTATCTGGAAGGGAATCCCACACATCATGCACGTCACTGTAACTGTATTTCTGGACGTAACTCTATATGACAAAGGTCTTTTCACAAAAACAGAACCACAATATCATTATCACACCTATACAATTTAACGACAGTTTCTATCAAATATGCCATCAAAATTCATATTTTGCCAAATTATTTTATAAATCTTTAAAGAATACAGTTTGTTTGAACGAAGATATAAAGTCCATGCATTGTTTTTATTTTTATTTATTTGTTTGTTTATTTATTTTGGGGTCAGGGTTTGGCTCTGTCGCCCAGGTTGGAGTGCAATGCATGATCTCGGTTCGCTGCAACCTCCGTCTCACAGGCTCAAGCATCCCTCAGGTGCACCCTCCCATGCCTGGCTAATTTTGATATTTTTTGTACAGATGAGTTTTCACCATGTTACCCAGGCTGCTCTCAAACTCCTGGCCTCAAGTGATCAGCCCGCCTCAGCTTCCCAAAGTGCTGGGATTACAGGTGTGAGCCATCGTGCCCGGCCAAAGTCCACACCTTGTGTTTGCTTAATACGCCTGTGTTGTAAATGGGCTGTAAGCCCCTCTCATGGAGCCTTTAAACATCATCCCAAGATGAACCAGGAAATCACACTTGGATAGGCATATGCAGTGGAAGGGTTTATACTCACAGGTCCTGGAGACAGGAGCTACACCATGCCACGTGGAGAGCAACTGGGGAGGAGCTCCCAGGGTCCACTGAGCAGGTGGGGAGGTAAAAGGCATAAAGATTTCATTGTGTGTTGAGTGGCCCTAGGTCACAGTTATTGGGGGCAGGGTAAGGAGAAAAGGACTTACAGGAGGGACCAGCCTTCCCACACTGGGGCACTGGCCACCTGGCCACCTGGGTGGGGTGTTCACAGCCTGTTGAGGATGTTGAGGCCTCAGGAAAATATGAGATTTTTCAAATGTACAATACAGTATCCCTTAGGGTTCCTTTTTTTCCCCTTCAATCTTGTTTATTCTGTAAGTTTCCCTTCTTTTTCTTTTCCTTATAATTTCTATTTAGTGGTGGTTGTTGAAAACCTTGAGGATTTCATCAGTACAGTTTTCCGCAGTCTGGAGCATGTTGATCTTGGTGTTATCATTTTAGCAATATTCTTCTGTCCTTTATATTTGTTTTGTTTTAGAGACAGGGTCTTGATCTATCGCTCAGGCTGGAGTGCAATGGCACGATCAGAGCTCACTGAACTCTTGAACTCCTGAGCTCAAGCGATCCTCCCACCTCAGGCGCCTGAGTAGCTGGGACTACAGGTGTGTGTCACCATGCCACAGTCTCTCATACTTTATCAGATTCTAGGTTATTTCTTCTCTCCTCTTCTTCCTTTTTCTACTTCTTTTCAGCAAGATTGTTTAATAGGTGATACTTTGTTCTTCCATCAGGAGACACATAATATTTGATGATCTTTTTCTGTGATATTAGCAACTGCTGGTAATCATTGCCTGCTTTGTTTAACTCGTTACGGATTGCAAAACAGTGACATTCCACTTCTATGGTTCCTTGCTTATTAGTTGGAATACTTCACAATATTTCATGTAAATGATTCACCAATCTTTTCAGTCTTCTGAAGATTGTTCTTTTGTCAGGTGCAGTGGCTCATCCCTGTAATCCCAGCAACGCAGAAGGCGGAGACAGGAGGATCTCTTGAGACCAGGAATGTAAGACCAGCCTGGGCAACAAAGCGAGACCCTGTCTCTAAATTTTTTTGAAAAAAAATTAGCTGTGTGTTGTGGCATGCACCTGTGGTCCCAGCTATTTGGGAGGCTGATTTGGGAGGATTGCTTGAGCCTAGGAGGTCAAGGCTGCAGTCAGTTGTGATTGCATCACTGCACTCCAGCCTGGGTAACAGAGTGAGACTCTCACTCTAAAATAATAATAATAATAATAATAATAATAAATAAATAAATAAAGATTGCTTTTTAGTGGATTATCCAGAAAGGGCTTAGAGAAACAATATTCATTGGGTTTTTCCATGTTCATAATAGTTTCTTTATGGCTTTTATACTTAAAGGTCAGTTTCACTCAGTATAAAATCCTTGGTTCACATTTCCTGAGACATGTCATTAGATTGTCTTCTGGCATAAGGCATTGCTGTTGAAAGTAAGATGACAATTTATTTTTCTTTTGTCTATAAGTGATTTGTCTTTTTCTTTTTCTTTTTTTTTTGAGATGGAGTTTAGCTCTTGTTGCCCAGGCTGGAGTACAGTGGTGCAATCTCGGCTCACTGCAACCTCCGCCTCCCAGGTTCAAGCAATTCTCCTGCCTCAGCCTCCCCAGTAGCTGGGTTTACAGGCACCCACCACCACACACCACTATTTTTTGTATTTTTAGTAGAGACGAGGTTTCACCATGTTGGCCAGGCTGGTCTCGAACTCCTGATCTCAGGTGATCCACCCACTTTGAACTTCCAAAGTGCTGGGATTATACAGGCTTGAGCCACCGTGCCCGGCCTGATTTGTCTTTTTCGTGAATTCCCTGCATTTTTTTCCTTTTTCTTTAATGCCCAGAAGTTTTCTTAGACACAGGTCTCAGGGTTGATTTGTCCAGGTATACAATGTGCCTCTTCAATAGTTAATTTCAAGTCATGTTTTATGTGAGGACCATTTCTTTCAATTATAGTTTGGTTTTTGTTCTATCTACTGGTTCTGTTTTCTTTGGAGTTCTTCACAGCCCCTTTATTTCTAGATTAAAATGCTGGCAGGGTGCTGTGGCTCACACTTGTAATCCCAACATTATGGAAGGCCAAAGTGACTGCATCACCTGAGGTCAGGAGTTCGAGACTAGCTTGACCAACATGGTGAAACCCAGTCTCTACTAAAAATACAAAATTAGCTGGGTGTCGTGGTGGGTGCCTGTAATTCCAGCAAATTGGGAGGCTGAGGTAGGAGAATCACTTGAACCCAGGAGGCGGAGGTTCCAGTGAGCTGAGATCGTACCACCGCACTTCAGCCTGGGCAACAAGAGTAAAACTCTGTCTCAAAAAAAAAAAGAAAAAAAGAATCATCTTTTTATTTTTATTTTATAAAAAAATTAATTTTTAGAGACAGAGTTTCACTCTGTCACCCAGCCTGGAGTGCAGCAGTACTACCATAGCTCACTGCAGCTTTGAACTTTTGGGCTCAAGTGCTCTTCCCACCTCAGCCTCCCAAGAAGGTAGGACAATAGGTGTGCCCCATCCCTGGCTAATTTTTAAAGTTTTTTTTTAGAGTCTGGATCTCACTATGTTTCAGGCTGGTAAATGCCCTCTTTTCTATCTTATTTTTCTCTTAAAATATTATTTGTTGTGATTATTCTCTTTCATTTCCTTTATTTACGTCTTCATTTCTGAAATTGTTGTTTTTTTATATTTAATTATTTGCTGTCCTTTATAATCTTTTTTTTCTTCTTCTTCTTTTTTTTCAAGAGTCAAGATCAATTTCAGCACTTTGGGAGGCCGAGGCGGGTGAATCACATGAGGTCAGGAGTTCTAGACCAGCCTGGCCAACATGGTGAAACCTTGTCTCTACTAAAAATACAAAAATTAGCTAGGCATGGTGGCAGGTGCCTTGCCTGTAATCCCAGCTATTCAGGGGACTGAGGCAGGAGAATTGCTTGATCTCAGGAGGTGGAGGTTGCAGTGAGCCGAGATTGTGCCATTGCACTCCAGCCTGGGGGACAAGAGCGAGACTTCATCTCAAAAAAAAAAAGAGTCAGGGTCTCACTCTGTCACCTGGGCTGAAGTGCAGGGGGATGATCATAGTTCACTGTGGCCTCAAACTTTTGGGCTTAAGCTATCCTCTTCCCTTGGCCTCCCAAAGCACTAGGATTAGAGACGTAGTAGCTGCCTGTAGTCCCAGCTACTCGGGAGGCTGAGGTGGAAGGTTCCCTTGAGCTTGGGAGTTTGAAGTTACAGGGAACTATGATCATGCCACTGCACTCCAGCCTGGGTGACAGAGTAAGATTGTCTCTAAAAAACCCACAAAACTGGCTAGACATGGTGGCTCGCGCCCGTAATCCCAACACTTGTGAGACCCAGGCAGGTGAATGGCTTGAGCCGAGGAATTCGAGACCAGCCTAGGCAACATAGTGAGACCCTACAGAAAAAATTAGCTGGGCAGGGTGGCACGCACCTGTAGTCCCAGCCACTTGGGAGACTGAGGTGGGAGGATTGCTTAAGCCCCAGAAAGTCAAGGTTGCAGTGAGCCATGACCACTCCACTCCACTCCAGCCTGGGCAACAGAGCAAGACTCTGTCTCAAAAAGAAATCCCACAAAACTTTATTGTTAAAAAATGTTTGTAATCACCCGAGCCTTCAGTGAGTCATTTATTTTTATTGGTGGAGGGTCTTGCCTTGATATTGCTGGCTGCTGACTGATCAGGGCAGTGGTTGCTGAAGGTTGGGGAGGCTGTGGCAATATCTTAAAATAAGATAACCATGAAGTTTGCCATAGTAACTGACTCTTCATGTCAGGGAAGATTTCTCTGTAGCATGTGATGCTATTGGATAGCATTTTATCCACAGTAGAATTTCTTTAAAAGTTGGAGTCAATCCTCTCTAACCCTCCTGCTGCTTTATCAACAGAGTTTATGGAATATTCTGAATCCTTTGTTGTCATTTCAACAATGTTCACAGCATCTTCCCTGGGAGTAGATTCAACCTTAAGAAAACACTTAAGTGGGTTAATCCATAGAAGCAACTCCGCATCCATCCAAGCTTCGTGAGACGGCAGCAATTCAGTCCTGTCTTCAGGCTCCACTTCTAATTCTAGCTCTCTTGCTATTTCCACCAGATCTGCAAGTATTTTTCTCCACTGAAGTTTTGACCCCCTCAGTCATCCATGAGGGTTGGGGTCCATTTCTTCCAAACTCCTGTTCATGTTGATATTTTCAACTCCTCTCATGAATCCTGAACGTTCTTAATGGCATCTAGAATGGTGACTCCTTTCCAGAAAGTTTTCAATTTACTTTGCCCAGATCCATCACCAGAATCACTATCTATGGCAGCTGTAGCCTTTTGAAATGCATTACTTGAAGAAGAAGGCTTGAAAGTTGAAATTACTCCTTGATCCATGTGCTGCAGAATGGATGTTGTGTTTGCAGGCATGGAAACAACATTCATTTCCTTGTACATCTCCATCAGAGCCCATGGGTGACTAGATGCATTGTCAGTAAACAGGAATATTTTGAAAGAAATATTTCTTTCTGAGCAGTAGGTCTCAACAGTTGGCTGAAAATATTCAATGAACCATGCTGTAGACAGATATGCTGTCATCCAAGCTTTTTTATTTCCATTTATAGAGCATGAGCAGAGTGAACTTAGCATAATTATTTTTTTCCCATTTCAGTAATAATCTGGTCTAGATTTATTGTAATTTTTAAGGGCCCTAGGACTTTTGGAATGGTCAATGAGCATTGGCTTTAACTTAAAGTCACAGATAGCCCTAACAACTTAAAGTCACCAGCTGCCCCTAGCAAGAGAGTCAGCCTGTCTCTTGAAGTTTGAAGCCAGGCACTGACTTTTCCTCTCTAGCTGTGAAAATCCTAAACGGCACCTTCTTCCCACATAAGGTTGATTCGTCTCCATTAAAACATCTGTTGTTTAGTGTAGCCACCTTCATCAATGATCTTAGCTGGATCTTCTGGATAAGCTAAGGTTTTATGTTATGGATACGACTTATTTTCTTAAACCTCATGAACCCACTTCTGCCAGCTTTCGACTTTTCTGCAGCTTCCTCGTCTCTCTCAGCCTTCAGAGAATTAAAGAGAGTTGGGGCCCTGCTCTGCATTAGGCTTTGGCTTAAGGGAATGTTATGGCTGGCTTGATCTTCTGTCCACACCACTCAAACTTTCTCCATATCTGCAAGAAGACTGTTGTGCTTTCTTATCATTTGTGTGTTCACTGGAGCAGCTCTTCTGATTTCCTTCAAGAACTTTTCCTTTGCCTTCACAACTTGACTGTTTGGTGCAAGAAGGCTTTGTAACTGCTGTGGCTTTTCCCCACCCACCTGCAACTTAAGCTTGTGGGTTTAACTCATCATCTAGTTTTGTTGTGGATATGGTCTGTAGATCTGGGGTTTTTAAAAATCCTACTTTTGTTTTCATTTGGAGTGTATTATTCTACTAGGTCTGCCATAACAGACTTACACAATGGAAACTTATTTTCTCACAGTTCTGGAGGCTGGAAGTCCAACATCAGGTGCCATTAGCTTGGTTTCTGGTGAGGCCTCTCTTCCAGCTTGTAGACAGCTACCTTCTTGCTGTGTTCTCACATAGACTTTCCTCTGTGCAGGTGCAGAGAAAGGAAGATATCTGGTGTGTGCTGTGTCTTCTTTTTATAGGGACACCAGTCCTATTGGATTAGGGGCCCACACTTATGGCCTCATTTAATTGCAATTCAGACCTTTGACTCTCCTTAAAGGTCTATCTTAGTTCATTTGTGCTGCTGTAAGAAAAAAAACACCCAAGACTACTTCCCTCCATAGGCAATGACAAAAACAAAAAACAAACAAACAAAAAAACCACCTAACACTAGGTTTTTTCTTTTATTAATTTGTTTATTTTAATAGGTTTTTGGGGAAACGGTGGTGTTTGGTTGCATGGATACATTGTTTTTTGTTGTTTTTTTTTTGACAGAGTCTTGCGCTGTCGCCAGGCTGGAGTGCAGTGCTGTAATCTCAGCTCCCAACTCCAAGCGATTCTCATGCCTCAGCCTCCTGAGTAGCTGGAACTACAGGTGCATGCCACTATGCACTATACAAAAAATACAACTAATTTTTGTATTTTTAGTAGAGACAGAGTTTCACCATGTTGGCCAGGATAGTTTCAAACTCCTTATCTCAGATAATCTGCCTGTCTCGGCCTCCCAAAGTGCTGGGATTACAGGCTTGGGCCATTGCACCCGGCCACAGATAAGTTATTTAGTGGTGATTTCTAAGATTTTGGTGCACCCATCACCCAAGCAGTGTACACTGTACCCAATGTATAGTCTTTGATCTTTCACCCCTCGTTCCATTCTTCACCCCACCAGCAGAGTTTTCAAAGTCCATTGTATCATTCTTATGTCTTTGCATCCTCATAACTTAGCTCCCACTTATGAGTGAGAATATATGATGTTTGGTTTTCCATTCCTGACTTACTTCACTTAGAATAATGGTCTCCAACTCTATCCAGGTTTTTGCAAATGCCATTATTTCATTCCTTCTTATGACTGAGTTATATGTGTGCATATATGTGTGTGTGTGTGTGTGTGTGTGTGTATACACATTTATGATGAAGAACTACTCAGCTTTTTGTATATATATATACTATATATATATATATATATATATATATATATATACACATCACATTATATACCACATTTTCTTTATCCACTCATTGATTGATGGGCATTTGGTCTGGTTTCATATTTTTGTTGTTATTATTGTTTGTGACCAAGCAGATGTTTTGATTTTTATGTAGTTTGAATTGATCCATCTTTTTCCTCCTTTCTTTTCTTTTCCTTTTTTTTTTTTGTTTGTTTTGTTGTTGTTGTTTAGTAGAGATGAAGTCTTGCTGTGTTGCCCAGGCTGGTCTCAAACTCCTGAGCTCAAGCAATCCTCCCACCAATCCCAAAGTGCTGGGATTACAGGCATGAGCCACTGCATCTGGCCCTGGTTCCATATTTTTGCAATTTCAAATTGTGCTGCTATCATAATATATAATATAAACATGCATGTGCAAGCATCTTTTTCATGTAATGACTTATTTTCCTCTGGGTAGATACCCAGGAGTGGGATTGCTGGATCAAGTGGTAGATCTACTTTTAGTTCTTTAAGGAATCTTCACACTGTTTTCCATAGTGGTTGTACTAGTTAACATTCCCACCAGCAGTGTGAAAGTGTTCCCTTTTCACCACATCCACACCAACATCAATTATTTTCTTATTTTAAAAATTATGGCCATTCTTGCAGGAGTAAGATGATATTGTCACATTGTGTTTTTGATTTGCATTTTCATGATAATTAGTGATGTTGAGCATTTTTTCCTATGTTTGTTGGTCATTTGTGTATCTTCTTTTGAGAATTATCTATGCAGGTCCTTAGTCCACTTTTTGATGGAAATATTTGGGTTTTTTTGTTTTTTGTTTTTTTTTGCTAATTTGTTTGAGTTCCTTATAGATTCTGGATACTAGTCCTTTGCCGGATGCATAGTTTACAAAGATTTTCTCCCATTCTGTGGGTGAGACTAAGTACTGTAAAAAGAATAGAAATTTTTTCTCACAGTTCTAAAAGTCCAAGATCAAGGCCCCAGTAAATTTGGTGTCTGCTGAAAGCCTGGTGTATGCTTTCAAGATGGTGCCTCTTGCAGTGTCCTCACATGGTGGAGGGGATGGAAGGGCCAGGAAGCTTTCTTAAGCCCCTTTTATAAGGGCATTAATCTCATTTATGAGGGTAGAGCCTTCTTGGCCTGATCACCTCCCAAAGGCCCCACCTCTTCATATCATTCCTTTGTTTGGGTTTTTGTTGTTGTTGTTGTTTTCGGTTTGTTTGTTTGTTTGTTTGAGACAGAGTCTCCCTCTGCAGCCCAGGCTGGAGTATAGTGGTGCCAGCTCGGCTCACTGCAAACTCCACCTCCCAGGTTCAAGCTCTTCTCGTGCCTCAGCCTCCTGAGTCGCTGAAACTACAGGCGCACCACCACGCCTGGCTAATTTTTGGTAGAGATGGGATTTCACCATATTGGCCAGGCTGGTCTCGAACTCCTGACCTCAAGTGATCCACCCGCCTTGGCCTCCCAAAGTGCTGGCTAACAGATGTGAGCCACCGCGCCTGGCCCATATCATTATTTTGGGGGTTAAATTCCAATATCAATTTTGGAGACACACATACGTTCAAAACCATAGCAGTAGGTCTTTTCTCCAAATACAGTCTCTCTGGGGGTTAGGGCTTCAACATATGAATGTGGCAAAGTGGGCAACAACTGTGTCCATCACAGGGGGATTTTGGAGAAAGGCAAAAACTACATTCTGCCATCTTCATCTTCCCAGAATAAGAGGCTCTGGGGACAGCCCACACAGGTCAGCTACCCAGGACGTGGAGCAAAATGGAGCAATTACAGTGCTGTGGTTGAATGTTTGTCCTCTCCAAAACTCATGCTGAAATTTAACCCCCAAAGGGACAGTACCAAGAGGACTTTAAGAGGTGATTAGGTCATGAAGACTCTGCCCATTAATGGATTAATGGATGAATGGACTAATGAGTTATCATGGGTGTGGGATGGTGGCTTTATAAGAAGAAAAGAGATCTGAGCAAGCACACTCAGGCCCTTTTCCGCGTGATGCCCTGCACCACCTCAAGACTGCAGGGAGTCTCTGTCAGCAAAAAGGCCCTCACCAAATGCGGCCCCTTGCCTTGGACTTCTCAGCCTCCATAACCGTAAAAAATAAATTTCTTTTCTTTACCAATTATCCAGTTTTAGGTATTCTGCTACAAGAAACAGAAATGGAGTAGGACATGAGAAGAGATCTGGCGGATAAAGGAAGAGTCCAGAGCATCAGAAAGCCCCCATGCTTGGGTCCTGCCGGCCTCTGCCTCTCTTCTCCTCCTCATGCCTACTGCCTCTCCCTGCATGCTCCAGCAACAGCAAACTGCTTCTCATTTTCCCTGCACATACCACACTGGTCCTGGACTCTTGCCTTGGCTCACACAGTGTTGACTGCCTGTAATGCCTTTCCTCCCTCACCTACCCACTTCTCTCCATTTCAACTAAGAGCTTGTCCTTATTTTATCCTTTTGCACTTGTACCTTAGGCCTCTCCTTCTCTAGAAAGTCTTTCTAGATGTCCAGGTGGCTGCAGGGACTTGCCTGCATGCACATCTATATATATATATGCATTCATGTGCACACATACTCCCATGCCACCCACCTATGCCTCCTCATTGCACTTGCCTTATTGCATTGTAATTGTTTCTTTGTGAATCCCCCCACTAGACTGTAAGCTCTCTGAAGGCAAGCAAGGTTTGTGCCTCATCACTTGCAGCAGACTGGATCATTGCTCTCAATTTTTCATTCCCTTCTTGAATTATCATCATTGAATTATCCAACTATGCTATGTCATGGCTTCACAGTGGGCAGAATATACATCTCTGCCTCAGTGACTTTAGATTTAGGTATGGGATTTGCTTTGGCCAATGACATAAGCAGAAGTCCTCATTGTGCCTGTGTGGTTTGACCCATCTTCTGTACTCATACTACTGTAATCCATCTTGAGAAGAACATATCCCAGGGTAGCCACTGGGCCAAATAGAATGTGGAGATATGAGTAGACTTGAACCCAACCCAAAGCCTGGTCCTAGGGCCAACCAACTCATGGTCTGAAACAGAACCCTGCTGACCCACTGACCTGTGAATGAGGAAAACAAATATTTGGTGTTGTAAACCACCAAGATTTGGAGGATGTTTGTTACATGGCACTATGGCAGCAATAGCTAACTAAGACATCATTCATCCTTGTGTTCCCAAGCAGAGTCCTGGCCTAAAAGATATTCACTGAATAAAGAAGCAAATATATTCATTGATCTAAAAAATGTAGTATGAGTGTTCTCATAGGTCCTCTGCTTTTTTTCAAGTGGATAGTAATGGCTTTTTTCACAGGGTTGATGTGAATATTAAATGATACAATCTAGTTAGAGCTCTTGGCACTTTGGGCTAAGTAAGTGACATTTTTCTTCCTTCCTCACCACCCCTTGACTTCTTTAAGTGAGCTCCTAGGCTAAAGTTATTAGAGGCAAAGGAAGTACTCTGGGCTACTGAACCTCTGAGCCCTCTGACCTCTGTATGGGGGAGCCTCTTTGTGCTCTTCTTCTCCCTCCCTCTCTTTTGCCCCTAGGATTCTTCCCTGAGTCACTGCCTAACTGGTTTTTCCTTGCCTAGAAAAGAAGATTTGCCCTAGATTCTGAAATAGCTCAGCAACTTCCTGTCTCAGGAGGATGGACAGCTTACATTTCTCCTTCTTGCAAGTTAGCGGCTACAAGAAGTCTGTCTCCTCTGAAACCACCATGTTGTGAGGAAGCCCAAGATAGTCACATAGTTTGAGCCATAGAGGCCGTATTAAGAAACATCAAGGTGCCATACATGTGAGTGAAGCCTTCTTGGACTTTCTAGTCCAGCCCAGCCCAGCTGACCGAAGCACAGTGAATGATCTCAGTTAATGCCATACAGAGCAAAGGAATCTTCCAGCTGAATCCAGTTAATCCACAAAATTGTGAGAAGTAATACATTTCTGTTGTTTTAAGGCATTAAGTTTTGAGGTAGTTTGTTATGCAACAGATAAATTAATATATGGACAAAACTTTATAATTGTTATATATATAATATTACTTATTATTTCTGAACCAACTGAGAGGAAATGGCAAAAATCATAACCCTAAATTAAGGGAGGAGACCACCTCTCATATAACTTCTGCCTAATTTCTGCCTCAAAGGAAAGAAAAAGTAGGAGTTAAAGAAAAGTCAGAAGTGAAATTCGATAGTCAGACAGCCCGGCGCCACACCCCAGGCCTGGTAGTTAAAGATCGACCCCTGACCTAATCGCTTATGTTATCTATAGATTCCAGACATTGTATGAGGAAGCATTGTGTAACTCCCTAATCAGTTCTATTCTGTTCAGATCACTGGTGCATGCAGCCCCAGTCATGTAGCCCCCGCTTGCACAATGTATTGCGACCCTTTCATGGGAACCCCTTAGTTAGTTGTAAGCCCTTAAAAGGGACAGGAATCTTGACTTCAGGGAGCTCAGATCTTGAGATGCGAGTCTACCGATGCTACCAGCTGATTAAAGCCTATTCCTTCCTAAAACCAGTGTCTGAGAGGTCTTGTCTAAGACCGGTACTGCTGCATTTCTTGGTTCCCTGACTGGGAAGCGAGGTGATTAATGGAAGGTCAACGCAGCCCCTTAGGCGACTTAGGCCTGCCCTGTGGAGCATCCCTGGGGGGGACTTCGGCCGGCTTTAGTGACGCAAATCCTGAGAGCCTCCCAGGTGGGCAATTGCCCCAGTGGAACACCTCTCCAGAGCACGGCTCAGTAGGCTCCCGCGGAGGATTAATGCAGCAGCTGAGCACTGGGAAGGAATCAGCGTTTAGAGTCTGGACATCTGGAACATGGTAAGACCGGTCTTGGAACTTGGCCACTCCATCTGAGTGGAAGCGTGGCCTGATCACCCACAGTGTGCCTTTATCGGCACCTTGGTTTTGGTTTTGATTTTGACTAGATTTGCACTGTTTTGGTAGATTTCAGTATTTACTTTCAGATATGAACTGTTTTGGCTTTGATTTCAGTTCTGACTTGGCTCAACTTGCTTGATGAATGAGTAACTCCTTATCCATACTTTGGTTTTAATGTGAATTGCATGGTGAGCAGGTGACTTTTTGCCCCTTTTTCCCTTCCCTCTTTGTGGTAAGAGTGTTGTTTTGTCTCCTGAGAGAGGAAAATGAGTAAAACACAAATGAAGCCCACCTCTTTAGGAACTGTGTTAAAGAATTTCGAGAAAGGATTCAATGGGGACTATGGAATCGCTATGACACCTGGAAAGCATAAGGCTTTGTGTGAGATAGATTGTCCGGCATTAGAGGTGGGATGGCCGTCAGAAGGAAGCCTAGACAGGTCCCTAGTTTCAAAGGTACGGCATAAAGTAACTGGTAAATCAGGACACCCAGATCAGTTTCCATACATAGATACTTAGTTGCAGCTGGTTTTAGACCCCCCACAGTGATTAAGCAGACAGGCAGCAGTAGTACTAGTGGCAAAGGGATAGACAGCCAAGGAAGAAAGAGTAGCTCCACTCCTGCAGGTACCTCCCCTAGGGGAAGAGGAAGGGGAGAGGAGAACAGCAGCATAAGTGGCTCGCAGAGGCAAAGAAAGACCAGCAGAGAGAAAAAGAGATAGAGAGAAAGAGAGAGGGGGGAAAGAGAGCGAGAGAAAAGAGAGAGAGGACAAGAGGCAAAGAGAGAAAGAAAGAGAGAGGAACAGACAGAGAGACAAAGAGGGAGTCAAAGAGAGAGAAAGGGGCAAAGAGAGAGAGGAAGAGACAGAGACAAAAAGAAAGTCAAAGCGAGAGAGACAGAGAGAGAGAGAGAAAGTCAAAGAGAGAAAGAAAGAGATATACAAGTAGTTAAGAAAAAAACAGTGTACCCTATTCCCTTAAAAGCCAAGGCAATTTTAGAACCTATAATCGATAATTAAAGGTCTTCTCAGTGACCATATAACACTCCAATACCACTTTGTTGTCAGTGTAAACAAAGGCATAGCCCAAAAGCACTGAGGCCACTAACAACCCGTAGCCTTCCTGTCAAAATTCCTTAACCCAGTAACCCGTGGATGGGCCAAATACATTCAATCTGTAGTGGCAACGGCTTTGCTAACAGAAGAAAGTAGAAAAATAACTTTTAGAGGAAACCTCGTTGTGAGCACGCCTCACCAGTTCGGAACTATACTAAATTAAAAAAAAAAAAAGTGAAAAGGTAACTTACTAACTCAAAAAAGTATGAGGCTATTCTGTTAGAAAAAAATGATTTAATATTAACCACTGAAAATTCCCTTAACCCAGCAGGTTTCCTAACAAGGGATTTAAGTCTTAATTACCACACAAAGGTCCGACCAAACCTAGGAGGAACCCCCTTGAAGACTGGATGATAGAAGGTTCCTCCTGGGTAATTAGGGGGAAAAAAAAAAAAATAAGAGAGAGAGAGAGAGAAAAAAAAGCTGGGGGGCGGGGGAAGAATTTATGTAAAAAGAATGCTATATGGTAAATTCTTGTCCTAAAATACATTAACTGGTTGTTTAAAGAAAAGGATGTTTGCAGTAAGTCAGAAAGTTGAGACACGTCAAAGAACTGTCTGTAAAAGTCGTGAAAGTGGAAAAAAAAGTGTGTTATAAAAAAGGAATTTATGCAAGAAGTGTTGTATAATTTAAAAGTAATCAGGCCTCCTGAATGTAAAACTATTGAAGAAACAGTTTATATGCAAGGTGTATAAGGAAAGTAAAATATGCTTTTAGTAAAAGGATTATAAGGAAGCATAAAAATGTGGATTTTTACCTACATTAAAAAGTTAAAAAATTTTTTTTTGTTTTGAAGGTTTAAGCAAGTTTTAAAACATTAATTGTAAAAGAAATTCTCTATGTAAACATATTGGCTAAAGTTAAAGAGGTATCATCCAGTTTTTCTGTGAACTGGACATTAAAGTAAAAACACAATGGGTTTTTCTTAAAGCACTAACCTGCCCTTTAAAAAAATTATAATAGATTAAAAAGAGTCTATAAAAATCTTACCTTATGGTCAGACGTTAAAATTTAAATAAATATGTCTACAAAGTTTTATTAAAACTAAGATTAACATTAATAACACACTAATATAAAGGTGAACTTTAGCTTACCTGGTATAAAAAAATCATACAGAAAGCATTGTCAGATATAAAATGGTGTTTGGCTTTCTTTGGTCTAAAAACTAATAAAAATATGTGCTAAAGGAAATTTCTCAGTAAGAAGACGCCAAGGACTGTAAAATCTGCTGCTGATGTCCCTACATTTAAAACAAAAGGTCAATTTCTTAGAAATTACATACTTGGTTTATCTTCCACTTTCCTTTCCCTCAAAACTAAAAGTCTTTTAGCACATGTACCACTAGAATTTCCGATAAACCAGAACCAGCCAGAAGATTATGTTCTCATCAAAGGGTGGAAAGAAGGAAAACTCCAGCCAGCCTGAGAAGGACCCTACCTTGTGCTGCTAACCACCGAGATTGCTGCTCATACAGCAAAAAAGGGATAGACTCATCACACCCGAGTCAAGAAAGCGCCACCCCCTCCATAGTCCCAGGGGAAAACCCTAGCAAACTAAAGCTAAGAAAAATTTAACTCTTCATCTATTCTATTACTCTCTCTTCTTTTCTAGTTCTATTGCTGACCATCTAGTTATTAACACAACCAAATCAATTTTGCCTCAAATTATTGCATTTAATACTTGCCTTGTTATATACCCTGTGGGGACTTGCCAAGTCTCAAAGACAGCTCTCTACTTCGGAAAAGTACTTCTGTCCCTCCTGACTCTCCTCAGACTGGGCATTAGTAAATTGGGACCATTTAATCTGGGGAGATTTCAATAAAGACCCCAGTGTCAACCAGGAATCTTGCCCCCCGATGTAGAGCTTTTATGCCATAGTTGGTCCAATGTTCTGTGGACCACTAAAGAGCAAGGATGGACTGCCCCAACCGGTTTTTGTAATTTCCTAAAACCACACATTCATTTTACTAGAGTATCATAGAAGTTAAAGACTTAAACTTTGGCAGTTAAGACAGGATACCAAGATGTAAATGCCTAGTTGGAATGGATCAAATATTCCGTCTGCATGTTAAACAAAAGCACTTGTTATGCTCGTGCACATGGCAGGCCAGAGGCCCAGATTGTCCCCTTTCCACTAAGGTGGTCCTCCAGTCGACCAGGCATGGGCTGCACGGTAGGTCTTTTCCAGGATTCTACAGCCTAGAGTAAAGGCCGTGCCAAGTTCTCTCCTGAGGGCCATCCAGCTTCCGTCTCCCAACACTAAGTTCACTTTGTGTCTCTCACAACAGGGAGGAAACTTAGTGTTCCTTGGAAACCTGAAGGGATGCAGTGAACTTAAGAACTTTCAAGAGCTTACCAATAAGTCAGCCCTTGTTCATCCCCAGGTGGATGTGTGGTGGTATTGTGGTGGACCTTTACTGGACACTCTGCCAAATAACTGGAGTGGCACTTGTGCTTTGGTCCAATTGGCTATCCCTTTCACCCTGGCATTTCATCAACCAGAGGGAGGGCAAGTGATAGAAAAAGGATGGATCTGGTTATCAGATGGAAGAATAGCTGTGTCACAACTGCTAGGAGCCTCAGTCATACTGGCTGTGCATGAGTCCACCCACCTGGGCCAAGAGTCACTTAAAAAGTTGTTAGGCCAGTACTTCTACATCTCATATCTGTCAGCACTTGGCAAAACAGTGGTGCAGCATTATGTCACCTGCTGGCAGCACAATGCTAGGCAAGGTCCAACTGTACCACCCAGCATACAGGCTTATGGAGCAGCCCCCTTTGAAGATCCCCAAGTAGACTTCACCGAGACACCCAAATGTGAAGATCTCATCACTAGGTTTGGACTGCCCTTACAAATTGGCTCAGACAATGGGCTGGCGTTTGTGGCTGACTTAGTACAGAAGACAACAAAGATTATTGGGTGTGGATCAAGGTTTGGAACGTAGGTGCCTTGTGGCCACGGTGGAAAGGACCTCAGACCATCATCTTGACCACTCCTACAGCCGTGAAAGTAGAAGGAATCCCAGCCTGGATCCACCATAGCCACGTGAAACCCACAGCACCTGAGACCTGGGAGGTGAGACCAAGCTCAGACAATCCCTGCAAAGTGACTCTGAAGAAGATGACAAGCCCTGCTCCAGTCACACCCAGAAGCCAACTGGTCCACGCATGGCCAAAGTATGAGGAACTCACCGTGGGGCTTCTTTTCCTTAAATTTTGGAGTTGTACAGTAAGGACTTCAACTGACCTTCCTCAAACCGGGGACTGTTCCCAGTGTATACATCAGGTCACTGAGGTAGGGCAAAAAGTTAAAACTGTCTTTTCGTTCTATAGTTATTATAAATATGCTGGAACTCTAAAAGGGACTTGTGTGTATAATGCCACCCAGTACAAGGTATGTAGCCCAGGAAGTCACCAGCCTGATGTGTGTTATAACCCATCTGAGCCCCCTGTGGTCACAGTTTTTGAAATAAGATTAAGAACAGTCACCTGGTGGGGTCTAAGCCATACTAAGAAGAATCTATTTAGTAAGTTTCCTAAGTTGCAACTGTTCGGGCCCATCCAGAGTCTCACCGGGACTGGATGGCTCCAGCTGGACTATACTGGCTATGCGGGCATAGAGCCTACACCAAGCTACCAGAACAATGGGCAGGTAGTTGTGTTGTTAGCACCATTAAGCCATCCTTTTCCCTACTGCCCATAAAAACAAGCGAGCTCCTAGGCTTCCCTGTCTATGCTTCCCGAGAAAAGAGGAGCATAGCCATAGGCAACTGGAAAAATGACAAGTGGCCCCCTGAAAGAATCATACAGTACTGTGGACCTGCCACATGGGCACAATAGGGCTTGTAGGGATACCGAACCCCCATATACATGCTCAACCAGATCATATGTTTACAAGCTATCTTTGAAATAATCACTAATGGGCCGGGCGCGGTGGCTTAGGCCTGTGATCCCAGCACTTTGGGAGGCCAAGGCAGGCAGATCATGAGGTCAGGAGATCGAGACTATCCTTGATAACACAGTGAAACCCTGTCTCTACTAAAAATACAAAAAAACAGTTAGCCAGGTGTGGTGGTGGGCACCTGTAGTCCCAGTTACTCAGGAGGCTGAGGCAGGAGAATGGCGTGAACCTGGGAGGCGGAGCTTGCAGTGAGCCAAGATCATGCCACTGCACTCCAACCTGGGAGACAGAGCAAGACTCCATCTCAAAAAAAAACTAAAAAAAAAAAAAAAAAGAAAGAATCACTAATGAAACTGGCAGAGCTTTGACTGTTTTAGCCCAGCAAGAAACCCTGATGAGAAATGCCATTTATCAGAATAGACTAGCCCCTAGACTACTTGCTAGCAGCTGAAAGAGGAGTTTGTGGGAAATTTAACCAATTGCTGCCTGCACATAGATGACCAAGGGCAAGTAGTTAAAAATACAGTTAAAGATATAACAAAGCTGACACATGTGCCCATGCAAGTGTGTCATGGGTTTGATCCTGGGTCCATGTTTAGAAAATTGTTTCCAGCGCTAAGAGGATTTAAAACTCATATAATAGAAATTATGATAGTAATAGGAACCTGCTTGTTGCTTCCCTGTGTGCTACCCTTGCTCCTTCAAGTAATAAAAAGTTTTGTTACTACCTTATTCCATCAAAATACTTCAGCACAAGCGTACTACATGAATTACTATCTATCTATCTCATAAGAAAACCTAGATAGCAAAGATGAAGATGAGAACTCCCACTAATAAGTGAGATTCTCAAAGAGGGGAGTAAGGGAGGAGATCACCTCTAATATTGTCTTCTGCCTAATTTCTGCCTCAAAGAAAAGAGAAAACAGGAGTTAAAGAAAAGGCAGAAGTGAAATTCAATAGTCAGACAGCCCAGCGCCACACCCCAGGCCTGGCAGTTAAAGATCGACCCCTGACCTAATCACTTATGTTGTCTATAGATTCCAGACGTATGAGGAAGCATTGCATAACTCCCTGATCGGTTCTGTTCTGTTCTGATCACCGGTGCATGCAGCCCCAGTCATGTAGCCCCCGCTTGCACAATGTATCACGACCCTTTCACTTGGACCCTTAGTTAGTTGCAAGCCCTTAAAAGGGACAGGAATCTTGACTTTGGGGAGCTTGGATCTTGAGATGTGAGTCTACTGATGCTCCCAGCTGATTAAAGCCTATTCCTTCCTAAAACTGGTGTCCAAGAGGTCTTGTCTAAGACTGGTCCTGCTACAAAATCTTTAATGAACAAAACATCCTTTTATAAAACCACAGTACAACTAGCACTCACTTATTAGTGGGAGTTCTCATCTTCATTCTTCGCTATCTAGGTTTTCTTGTAAGACAAATAGATAGATAGTAATTCATGTAGTACACTTGTGCTGAAGTATTTTGATGGAATAAGGTAGTAACAAAACTTTTTACTACTTGAAGGAGCAAGGGCAGCACACAGGGAAGCAACAAGCAGGTTCCTATTACTGTTATAATTTCTATTATAAGAGTTTTAAATCCTCTTAGCGCTGGAAACCATTTTCTAAACATGGACCCAGGATCATTGAGACAATATTACCTATTTTGTCACTATTCATATTTTACCAATTATCTAAATAGTGTTTTTCATAGTAATTTTTTTTTTTCAGTTTCAGGATCTAGTTCAGGATGACACATTGCATTTAGCGGTTGTATTAGTTAAATTTAGCTGCATAACAAACTTAGTAGCTTAAAACAATATTTGTCATCTTAGTTTCCATAGGTCAGGAATCTAGATGTGGCTTAGTTGGGCTCTTTAGCTCAGGGTCCCTCACAAGACTCCAACCAAGGTGTCAGCCACAGTCATCTCAAAATTCAAGTGCAATACGATCTGCTTCCAAGCTCATTCAGTGATTGTTGGCAGGATTCAGGTCACTGCAGACTGTTGGATTTAGGGCTTCAGTTCCTGGCTGGCTGTTAGCCAGGAATCCCTCAGTTCCTTGAAACATGGGCCTCTCCAGAGGGCAGCTCACAATTTGGCAACTTGCTTCATCAGAACAAGCAAGCTAAGAAGAGCCAGAAAGAATTCTAGCAAGACGGAGGTCTCAGTCCTTTGTAACCTAATCTCAGAAGTGACAGCTCATCACTGACATCTGCCTATCACATGTTTACGTCTCTAGTTTCTTCTGATCTGGAAGAGTTTCTTAGCCTTTTCATTGTCTTTCATGTCCCAGGCATTTTAAATACTGCAGGCTAGTTGTTTTGTAAGCATCCTTTGTTTTGTAAACAGGTTGAGTCTGTTTGATATTTCCTCGTGATTCCATTCAAGCGATGCATTTTTGTCAGGAATACTTCACACTCAATGTTGGATTCTCAGTGCATCGCATCAGGACGTTTGTCCCCTTATTAGTGACAGTAACTTGGATTGCTTGTTTAAAATAGTGCTCAAGCTCTTTATTATTTTTATTTTTATTTTTTTTGAGACAGGGTCTCACTCTGTTGCCCAGGCTGGAGTGCAATGGTGAGATCTTGGCTCACTTCAGCCTCGGACTCCTGAGCTCAAGTGGTCCTCCACCTCAGCCTCCCAAGTAGCCAAGACCATAGGCATGCACCACCACGCCTGGCTATTTTGTTAATTTTTTTGTAGAGACAGGGTCTTGCGATGTTGTCCAGGTCCCAAACTCCTGTGCTCAAGAGATTCTCCTGCCTCAGCCTCCCAAAGTGCTCGGATTACAAGTGTGAGCCACCGTGCCCCGGGGCCACTCAAGCTCTCGTATTCTTAACCACTCTGCAATTCTGCCTCTGGCCAGGAAAGTTCTTTCCATTTTTCAAACAGGGTAGAAAATGAGACCAATTCTCTTGGCTGAGAAACTGTGGGAAGAAATTGAGCCTGGAAACTATTTTAGGACAAAAATTCCCAGTGTCCTGGCTCAGACCCTCTGGCTCTCATTTGCACTCAAGATACCCTCACTGGAGGCCCAAGCATTAGCTGCCATGCCAGTCCGCAGCTTGGAGGATGAATGTCCTTTTACTCCTGTTTTTCTTTTTGTTACTGGTTCCTTCATCTAGAAAACCCTTGGAGGGGCCAGTGGTGTAATGGATAACACGTCTGACTACAGATCAGAAGACTCTAGAAAAGCCTTTGTCCCACCTCTACCTCCTTCTCTGCCTCTAGAACGCCTGTTCATCTCTCAAGCCCAGGCCAGGGTTCAGTTCCAGAAATAAGGCTGCAGCATTGTACAATTCCAGTAGTGCCTGGCACCCCCTGGAGTTGTGCTAGCCTGTGGTTCTGCTCTGGAAACCCCTCCCCAGCCTCACCTCATGTGCACATTTTCTTGTTAGTATTTGTTTAGATGTATGTGTGTCTTCTCTAGACAGAGAGTAGAACTAAAGCTTGTTTCCCCTGTGGACCCAGTATCCAATATGTGCTCATCAAGGGCTGAGTGAACACAGGAATTTTTCGTCCCACCACCACTCTGCCCTGAAACAGTGGCACAGTCCCTTTCTCCCTAATACGATGGTGACACAGCTTTGGCATTTGGCCTTTGTATCCCTGAGGTGCATCACAAAGTTCCCGCAATAAAATCCAACACTCCAAATGTCCCAGTAGAAAGGCCCCTTATAAGGCCAGCAGGTGCAGTTAGAATGTGGCTTCTTGACAAACTTGTGAGGCTGAACCGTGGCCCTCCCATCTGAGACAGAAGAGTCCTGAAAAGCTGTTGGAGAGCAGGCAGACTGATTCCAAGGCACAGGCCACCGGTAGGGTAGGGTGGGGTGAGGGCAGCCAGGCTGCTGAAGATGCAGATAGGGACTTGGAGGTGAGCTGGGCTCTGAATTCTCAGCAAACCTCTGGTTCCCGAGGGCAAGTCACAAAACTATTAGTAATAGGACCAAAGCCCCCAAACGGGTTTTTCTGCTGAAAGAGACTCTTTGGTCTCACAGGAGGATCTGGAGTGCTTCATCCAGGCTCCTCCCCCAGCAGTCTTGGTGGAAGCTTTAGCTGGTCTGGACCCAGACGATGAACTGGGACCTTTGACTCCCACCCACTGAGAGGCCAGCTCCTGGGAAAGCGTGGTTCTAAGGTTAGCCAAGAGAAAGGATGAGAGAGAGACCCAAGGTCAGGCGAGTAAGTTTACTAACCTGCTGGGCTGCTTCACCACAGTCAGAGGAAGAAGGCCTGAGCTTACAAAATGAGGGGTTTATATGGGGGAGAGAGACCCTGGGGTTGTTTGTCGGTTAACTTTACCACATATCATCATGTGACCAGCTTACAATATAGGAATTTAGAAGAGGGTGTAACTTAGATTTACTCACGTTTCTCATGACCTTCCCCATGCTGCCCTGAGGGCTGTAAGCAAGTCTGGTGACCTTGCTGTAACACCTAGATAAGGGTCCAGTAATACAGCTGCAGAGTGTTCAGGGTCAGGGCCAGCTGCATTGTGTCGGAGGGAGGAGTCCTGAGGCAGCTTGTCCCTAACATTCCAGCCTTTTAATAGGTAATAGAAAAGGGACACATTGTTATCTGGCTGCTTCTTGCTGGATAGGGGAGACAGTTAGGGGGAGAGGCTGGGTGGTAGGGACTGCCGTTCCTGGAACTGTCGGTATTCTTGGAGCAGCATCATATCTTGTATTGTTCCATGGCTGAAGGTTCTAATACGGTCCTGTAAAAACTGGGTAAGGAGACGTAAGAGACAAGGGCCAAGTGCTAGAAGGAGGAAGAGGGTTATGGCAGGCCTAGAAACAGTGGTGGCCATGGTGCCCAGGAGTTATGAAACTGCGGGGGCCAGGAGTCTGGAAGGTGCTGCCTGATTTCAGAAGCTTTTTCATTTATTCATCAGGCAGCATCTTGTACTAGTCCTGACCGGTTAGTATAGAAACAACACTCTTCTCCTAAAAAGATGCATAATCCACCTTTCTTGGCAGTGAGGAGATCTAAACCTCAACGGTTTTGAAGTGTCACTGCTGCTAAAGAGTCTATTTGGGATTGGAGAGCAAGGATGGATTCAGCTACGTGTTGTAGGCTGTCTGAGAGATCTGTTGAGAGAGCGTGACAGTGGGACAGGGAAGTGGACACGCCTGCTATCCCTGTTGCTGTTGCAGCGGTAATTCCTAGTCCTATAAGCAGGGGTATTAGCTGTACGGCTCTGCGTTGACAGACTTGAGCCTTAACAGGGACTGGTAAACTCTGACTTCCAGGGGCAATGTCAATTTTGGGACTTAAGAAGACCAGGGTGCAGGTGCTTGTCCGATTGGCAGGGAGGCAGACATAGGCTGAGGTTCCGCACAAGAAAAATATGCCTTGACTGGGCAGACAGAACTGGTTATGTTTATTGAAAAGGTGCGAGAGTATATTGTTTTATTGTTTTCATTTTCCCACACGCCTAGAGTCCTTGCACTCCAGTGAGTGGCTGAAAAGGAGTTACAGGGACAGTTTGAGTCCCTCCTTGTGTTTTATTTTCCCATTGGAGAAAGAATCGTTTTGTGTCTATTAGAAGCCAGTCAGAGGAGTAATTGAAAGAGGGTATGTGGAGGCATTTGGCAGAGAGGGGAGCCGTGCTGCAAGGGGTCCATGGGTGAACGGTCATACAGCTCATATGTCTGCCATTACAAAATCCTGAATGTTTATTTAGTAAAGAGCTGGTAATGACGTTTGGGGGTCCTGAAAAACTGACAAGCTGTTTAAATTCGGCTGTTTGGGTGACCTTACAATTTTTATGGTCGTTTGTGGCTTGAAGCTGTAAGGTATAGTGACATTGATGGGTCCATAGGTGACCTAAAGGCAGACCTGAGGACAGGTTGTGTTGGATACATATTGGGGCTTGAAAAGTTAAACCAGTGTTGGTGGTCACAGGGCTAAATGGGCTTGTTATTACTTGCCTATTGGGTAAGATTGGAGACACAGGAGCATAAAAGTTGTACTGCATGCCCTGTCAGAGTGTTTTTTGTCATGTCTGTGATAGAAAACTTGGCCAATAACTGCATGTCTAAAAGTCGAAAGGGGATTTCTCCTTCATAATGGGGGTGATAGGTTAATTTAGTAACAGCCCAGTTTTTTGAGGAAACGGGGGTGGCAACATAGGTGGTAGTTGATAGGGAGATGCAGAGCCCGCAGTCTTGTTAGGATGGGGTTGGACTGGTGTAGCAGGGAGTGAGTTAGGTTAAGGGTCTTAGAGAGGTAGTCGGGTACTGTTGGAAGGGGAGGTGTGGCTATGTGGGCAGCCAAGGAGTAGGAGAGGTAGATAGGCAAAGAGTAAGTAGGAAGGTACATAAATGCGTTTCATCTGGGGAAAAGTCACATAAGGTGCCTTGGAAGAGAAGGTCATCTATCCACTCTAAAAGAGAGTCAAGATTGGGAGTTTGGGGATGAAACCAAGAGTCTTGGCAAACAGAGATAAGGAAGAGCATAAAGCGGCAAGGTAGGCAAGAACAGAGCATTTAAGAGACATCAGGAGTGTACTTGTGGTTGTCAGGAAGGCAAGGAGGAGTCTGGGTATTGTTCAAGGGTCTTCTTCAGGACAGGTGTGCGGCGGAGTTTGGTTGGGCCAAGGAGAGTACTGGAGAATCGACAGAGGATGGCAGTCAGCAGGTTGGTGGCTGCTTCGGGGGCTCTTTTTAATCTGGAAAGATGGTACCAAGAGATATGTCCTGAGAGTTTAGCTGCGGCGGGGATAGTGAGAAGAACTGGAAACGGGCCTTCCCACTTTGTTTTAAGGCTTGATGGGTTAAGAGTTTTTAGGAAGACATCCTCTCCTGAAAGGAGAGTCCGGTCAGTGGGGCCTTCATGGGGTTTTGGGAGGGCCTGGTCAGCGAGGAGATGGTGGATAAGGGAGAGTGTTGGGAGGTATTCTCCTAGCTGAGAGTTAGAAGGGGACCTGTTTTGTAAGAGGAAAGGCCATCCATACACTAACTCAAATGGACTGAGGAATGAGGATGCTTTTGGACTGGCTCTGATGCGGGCCAGTGCTATGGGCAAAAGGGAGGTCCATGGTTTTTGGACTTCAAGAGTGAGTTTGGTCAACTGAGCCTTAAGGATCCCATTTGCCCTCTTGACTTTTCCAGATGACAGGGGCTGGTATGGGATATGGAGGCACCACTGGACACCGAGGGACTGAGAAACCTGTTGGGTGATTTGGGAGATAAAGCTAGCTAAGGTCACTGTCTGATTATATGGAGCGAGGGAGACCAAATCTAGGGATGATTTCTGTTATAATAATTTGGGAGACTTCTGCGGCCTTTTCTGAAAAGGTAGGAAATGCTTCTACCCACCTAGAGAAGGTATCTATAAGAGTAAGAAGAAATTTTATCCTCTTGATGGGAGGCATGTGGGTGAAGTCTACTTGCCAGTCCTGCCCTGGGAGTGTTCCTCTGAGCTGATGTGTAGGAACAGGGGGATAGTGGAGGGCCCCTTGGGAGGAAGTAACACAGCATATGCAACAGTTGGACGTTATGTCTCTTATTGAGGTGAATAGATGGGGGGAGGAGAAATGAGGGCGAAGGAGTAGATTCAGGGGGTGCTCACCAATATGGAAGGATTGGTGAAGAGATGTCAGAATTTCTTTGGTGTATAACTCCTGCTTTAGTTGGGAGGTGTGCGGCCTGAAGGAGTTGGTAAATAAGGGGGCTGTTAGTGATGGGAGTTCCTTTGGCAGTAAGGAATCCTCTCTCTTGCCAGATAGAGGCGTGGGAATGACGACTGTGATAGGTATATTTGGAGTCTGTATAAATGTTGACTCGTTTGCCTTTGGAAAGGGTTAGGGCCCTGGTGACAGCTATGAGTTCTGCCTTTTGGGAAGAGGTTCCTGAGGGTAGGGGCTTGGCTTCAATTACTGGTCAAGGGAAACAACTGCATATCCAGCAGTTTTGGGGGAGCTGGTGGGCCCAGAAGAGGAACCACCTATAAATAGTTGGTCACTGGGGTTGGTGAGAGGCTCGGAGGAAATGTTTGGGAAATGTGGCTGTACGTGGTCCAGAATGTCAGTGCAAGAATTAGTAGGAGGGGAAGAGGATACAGGAAGTAAGGATGCTGGGTTGAGGGGAGCACTTTTTGCAAAACTGGATTCGGGATTTTCGATAAAGAGGGCATGGAGTAATTGAATCCAGGAAGGAGGAAGGAGCTTAATGCTCGGGAGGAGAGGAAATCTGGTAGATTATGAGGACTGTGGATGACAGTATTCTGGCTGAAAGTTAGTTTCCTGCTTTCTAGAGCTAAAACGGCAACTGCTGCTAGCGCTTTAAGGCAGTTTGGCCACCCTTTGACTGTGTTATCTAGTTGTTTAGAGAGGTAAGCTACAGGGGCAAAGGAAGGACTTCCTTTCTGTTGTCCTAAGACACCGAGGGCTATTCCTTGGCTTTCGGCAGTATAGAGAGTGAAAAGTTAGGAGATATCAGGTAAGGACAGAGCTGACGCAGTGACAAGGGTGGTTTGGAGTTTGCGAAAGCTGGGGAGTATGTTATGTGTGGGGCTTAGGGGTTCACTGAGAGGGCCTCTGGTCGCTTCATAGAGGGGATGAGCTAGGAGGGCAAAGTTGGGAATCCATATTCTAAAGAAGCCTGCTAGCCATAGGAAGGAAAGGATTTCGCTTTTGGAGGAGGGTGGGGGTAGATTATCTATTAATGTTGCCCCAGCTGGAGTCACAGCCTGGGCCCTGGGGAAAGTTGAATTCCTAAGTAGGTCACCATGGAGGTGGAGAGTTGGGCCTTGGATGGGGAGACCCTATACCCTTTGATAGCAAGAAAGTTTAAGAGAGCAGTCACTGTGTGCATTTGAGAGTCTTTTAGAGAGGGGCTGCAAAGATGAAGGTCATCCACGTATTGAAGAAGAAGACTGGGAGACAGGCTTAAGGAGGTGAGGTCTCAGGCTAGAGCTTGTCCAAAGAAATGAGGGCTATCCCTGAAGCCCTGACGGCAAACAGTCCATATGAGTTGTTGTGACTGGAGGGTGTCAGGGTCAGTCCAGGTGAAAGCAAATAGGTTTGGGGAATCAGGGTGTAGGGGAATGGTAAAGAAGGCATCCTTCAGGTCAATTGTGGTGTAGTGGGTGGTGCTAGTGGGGACGAGAGAGAGAAGTGTATAGGGATTAGGGACTATGGGATGGATAGGGAGGACAGCCTAACTGATAGCTCCAAGGTCCTGAAGGAGTTGGGATGAGCCATCAGATTTTTTTTTCTTTTGAGACAGAGTCTTGCTCTGTTGCCCAGGCTGGAGTGCAGTGGCGTGATCTCAGCTCACAGCAACCTCCACCTCCCTGGTTCAAGCAATTCTCCTGCCTCAGCCTCCTGAGTAGCTGGTATTACAGGTGCACGCCACCACACTTGGCTAATGTTTTTGTATTTTTAGTAGAGACGGGGTTTCACCATGTTGGCCAGACTGGTCTCAAACTCCTGTCCTCAGGCAATCTGCCCACCTTGGTCTCCCAAAGTGCTGGAATTACAGGCATGAGCCACCACGCCCAGTCCAGAGTCATCAGATTTTTTAACAGAGAGGATGGGGTGTTATATGGAGAGTGTGTTGGTCTAAGAAGACTGTGTGAGCAGAGCTTGTTTATGAGGGGCTGTAAGCCTTTTTGGTGGGTTAGAGAGAACGGGTATTGGGGAATGTTGGGAAATTTGGAGGGGCCTTTTAAGCAGATTTTGATGGGGTCATGGTGAGCAGCTATGGAAAGGGTAGTGGTGTCCCACACTACTGGGTTAATGAGAGAGGCAGGAAGTGGGTACTGGGGAGAGGGGCCAGGGGCTGGACTAGTGGAGAGGAGCAGGAGGGACTCTGCTTGAGGGGAGCAGGAAAAGGTGATAGAAGCTTTGAATTTGTCTAAAAGGTCTTGGTCTAGGATGGGGATGGAGCAATGAGGCATGATAAGGAAAGAGTGTGAGAAAACAGTATCAAACAGGGAATAAGTAAGAGGTCTGGTGGTGCATGGATGTCAGATGAGTCAGTCAACCCCCACAATTAAGACTTGATGCTGCCGAGCACGGTGGCTCAAGCCTGTAATCCCAGCACTTTGGGAGGCTGAGACGGGTGGATCACGAGGTCAGGAGATCGAGACCATCCTGGCTAACACGGTGAAACCCCATCTCTACTAAAAATGCAAAAAAAAAAAAACTAGCCGGGCGACGTCGTGGGCGCCTATAATCCCAGCTACTCGGGAGGCTGAGGCAGGAGAATTGCTTGAGCCCAGGAGGTGGAGGCTGCAGTGAACCAAGATTTGCGCCACTGCACTCCAGCCTGGGCAACTGAGCCAGACTCCGTCTCAAAAAAAAAAAAAAAAAAAAAGACTTGATGTTGGTAGAAGAGCTGAGGCAGGACTGGCTTGTCTGTTGTAATATAAGAGTATTGGAAGATGTCCGGTGTCCAGGGTCTAAAACCCCTCGTGGCCTTTGGAACACCAAGCTCTGTGCCAAAGGGTGGAAGGCTGCCCTGCTGCACCACAGATCTAAGTCCAGGGCATAAAACTGCTCATGGCCTGGATGGAATCCAGGGCTCAGGGCATAAAACCCCTTGTAGCCTCTGGAATGTGCACAGACTTCATGTTGGTTGCTCTCCCAGGCTCGTAAACATGTTCTCCATTATCTCAAGCAGCAGAGCATATCCTATATGCGTCAAAGAAAACGCTAAACCATCATAGCTACGCTTGATGCACCACTACCTTTCTACCCCCACATCTGCATGTCCTCACCACCTGCTTCTTTGTTTGAGCACCGATAAATAGTGTGGGTTCCCAGAGCTCGGGGCCTTCTCAGCCTCCATACCAGCATTGGCCCCCTGGACCCACTTTATGCACTCTTACCTTGTCTTTTCTCTTTCCTTTGACTCCACCGGACTTCGTAGCCCCCATGGCCTGGTGTTGGGCCTGATCATCCGAACGTTTCTGGCGCCCAACATGGGGCTGTGAAGACCCTGGTGAAGGAATACTAGAGCATGCAGAAGTGGAGGATTCATTGTCAGAGGACACCCGAGGACGACTGAAAGAAGCTCGGCAGGTAAGCTGGGCTCTTGGAAGAACCAGTGCAACAATGGGACAGAATGAAAGTAAACATTCTGCTTATTTAAATTTCTTTTTTTTTTTTTGTGGGTGGGAGGCCACCCAGGTGGTGAAGCAAGAGACTGAAGGCACAAGCTGTTCAATAAAGAAAATGCCTAAAATAAGAATAGTTATATTAGACATAGAATATAGACATGATTATATACAAATATTATCAATAATTAGTTGGTAGCATTACTCTTTATTCCAATATTATAATAATTTCTGCTTTACAATTATAACCTAGGAAAAACCAGGCCATACAGAGATAGGAGCTGAAGGGGCACAGTGAGAAGTGACCAGAAGACAGAGTGTTAGCCCTCTGTCACGTCTGGACAGGGCCACTAGAGGGCTTCTTGGTCTAGTGGTAACACCAGTGCCTGGGAAGGCACCCGTTACTTAGCAGACCTTGGTCTAGCGGTAGTGCCAGTGCCTGGGAAGGCACCTGTTACTTAAGAGACTGGGAAAGTTAGAGAAGACTCTGCTCCACCACCTCTTGTGGAAGGCTTGACATCAGTCAAGACCACCCACAGCCATCCGGAGGCCTAAACGTCTCCCTGTGATGCTGTGCTTCAGCAGTCACACTCCTGGTCCACTTTCATGTTGTGCCCTGTACACCTGGCTCCACCTTCTAGATAGCAGTAGCAGAATTAGTGAGAATGTTAGTCTTTGATCTCTCTGAGAAATGCATAGAAGAAATAATGACCTAAGCTGTCTCCTCTTTCTCTCCACCTCGGCTACCAAACAGGGAAGGGACCCCTGTCTGGTGGACACGTGACTTGCGTGACCTTACCTATCATTGGAAATGACTAACACTCCTTACCCTGCCCCCTTGCCTTGTATACAATAAATAACAGTGCAGCCAGACATTTGGGGCCACTATTGGCCTCTACATCTTGATGGTAGTGGTCTCCCGGACCCAGCTGTCTTTTTTTCTATCTCTTTGTCTTGTGTCTTTATTTCTATGATCTCTCATCTCTGCACATGAGGAGAAAAACCCACAGGCCCTGTAGGGCTGGTCCCTACATTTTTTGAGACCGAGTCGTGCTCTGTCACCCAGGCTGGAGTGCAGTGGTGCGATCTCGGCTCACTGCAAGCTGTGTCTCCCAGGTTCACGCCATTCTTCTGCCTCAGCCTCCTGAGTAGTTGGGACTACAGGCGTGTGCCACCACGCCTGCCTAATTTTTTGTATTTTTAGTAGAGGTGGGGTTTCACCGTGTTAGCCAGGATGGTCTCAACCTCCTGACCTTGTGATCCGCCTGCCTCAGCCTCCCAAAGTGCTGGGATTACAGGCATGAGCCACCGTGCCCGTCCTTGGTTATTTAAATTTCTTAAGGCATTTATTACAGAGAGGGGGAGTGAAAGTTAGTACTCAGAATTTATTAACACTCTTTAGTACTGTAAAGTAGTTTTGCCCATGGTTCCCGGAACAAGGGACAGTGGAGTTGCATGAATGGGAAAGAATTGGCAGAGATTTTAAAAAGGCGCATAAAGAAGGAGCCAAATTCCAGTTTCTTTTTGGTCAGTGTGGGCGTTGATAAAGGCAGCTCTTGAGCCATTTTAAACAGATGACGAGGCAGATTCGGATGAGGAAGAGGCAGACAAGTGTGAAAAATTAACTTCAGATTCTGAATGTGAGGAACAGGAACCAGAGGAAATTAAATAAAAGAAAGGGAAACTGAAAAAGGTACATTTCACTAGCCTGTTGGTTCCACTTGCTGAATTAAGTGAATGGCCACCTCCTCCCTTTCCCTTAGTGGGCAAGAAAATGAATTAGCTGAAAAACTTACTGCTCCTGTAGTTGCAACATTAAAACCTGGAGTGATTGGTGGTGCTATACAAAATTCTATTCAAAAGGCTAGAGCCAAGGGAAACCTTGAAGCATGGCAATTTCCAGTTACTGTAACCCAACAAGGAGGACAGAATGCAGCTAATTGGGCCACTTTTCCTTTTAAGTTGTTAAAGGAATTCAAGCAAGCCATTAGTCAATATGGGCCAAATTCTCCTTTTGTACGAACTTCACTAAAAAGGGTGGCTCTTGATGATAGATTAATACCATATGATTGGGATACTTTAACAAAACCTGTTCTCACTCCATCCCAGTACTTGCAGTTTAAAACTTAGTGGGCTGAGGAAGCTCAAACTCAAGCAAGAGAAAACACACAAGCACAGCTGCCTGTGCCTGTTTCCTTTGAACAATTAATGGGGTTGGGCCCTAATTGGGGCCGATGAGACAATCAAGCAGTAATGAAAAATGTTGCCATTGTTCAGTTACACACTGTGTGTTTACGGGCATGGGAAAAAAATAAATGTTACAGGGAAAAAATATCCTTCTTTCAGTTCTGTCTGACAAGGACCTAAAGAACCATATGCTGATTTTATTGCTTGGCTCCAGGAGGCTGTGCATAAAGCTATAACTGACAAAACAGCTCAGGATGTTGTCATACAGCCTCTTGCATATGATAATACTAATACAGAGTGTCAAAATGCTATTAGACCTATGAGAGGGAAGGCTCATTTGGCTGAATATATTAAGGCTTGTGATGGCATTGGAGGTAACTTAAATAAGGCTACTATTTTAGCCCAAGCTGTGGCTGGACTAAAGGCGGGAAAAAATACACCCCGTTTCTCAGGCTCTTGTTTTAATTGTGGGCAATTTGGACACACAAAAAAGGAATGTGGAAAAGGAAATCAAAAGACAAAAACTATTACCATCAATCAACAGAAAACTCCCAGTGTATGCCCCCAGTGTAAGAAGGGCAATCACTGGGCAAATCAGTGTCATTCTAAATTTAGCAAAGATGAGCAACCTCTTTTGGGAAACAGGAAGAGGGGCCCGAGGCAGGCCCCTCAACAAACCGAGGTGTATCTGGTATAGTCAGTGCCCTTACAAACGTACAATAATTGTCCCCCGCCACAGCAGACAGTGCTGCCGCAGATCTTTGCAGCACAGTTCCTGTTTCCCCACTTCCTGGGGAGCCACCAAAGAACGTCCCCATGGGAGTTAGGGGCTCTTTACCCTCAGGAGCAGTTGGTCTATTGCTTGGAAGGTCTAGTTTAAATTTCAGAGGTATCACTGTACATACAGGAATAATTGATTCTGATTATACCAGAGAGATTAAATTGGTTATTAGTTCCTCAATTCCATGATCTGCTTCCCCAGGAGAAAGAACTGCTCAGTTGTTACTGTTACCTTATGCAAAACTGGGAAGCAGGACAGTAAAAAGAATAGGAGGCTTTGGTAGGACGAATCCAGCAGGAGAAGCTGTATATTGGGTTAATCAAGTGTCTGATAAGAGATCTATTTGTACAGTAACCTTTCAAGGAAAGGACTTTGAAAGGTTAGTAGATACTGGAGCTGATATCTCTGTTATTGGTTTAAATCAATGGCCCCGGCATTGGCCTAAACAAAAGGCATCCATTGGTATTGTTGGAGTAGGGGTTGCCTCAGAAGTTTTTCATTATTTAATTTTGCCATGCCAAGGGCCGGATTGCCAAGAAGGGACAATTCAACCTATTATTACACCTATTCCTGTCAACCTATGGGATAGAGACTTATTACAACAATGGGGTGCTAAAATATCTCTCCTATGGATTAGTATAGTAGTAACAGTAAACAAATGAAGAGAAAAATGGGATATCTCCCAGGGAAGGGACTAGGAAAAAATGAAAATGGCCAACCAGAACCTTTAGAACTAAAAGGACAAACAGATGAAACTGGATTAGGGTATCATTTTTAGGAGTGGCTGTTGCTGAGCCTCCGGCTCCCACTCCTCTTGTTTGGTTAACTGCCAAACTAGTTTGGGTGGAGCAATGGCCACTGAAACAGGAAAAACTGGAGGCTTTAAAAGAATTGGTACAGAAACAATTACAAAAGAGACACGTACAGCCTACTTTCTCTCCTTGTAATTCTGTTTGTTATTAAGAAAAAATCAGGGAAATGGAGAATGTTGACACATTTGAGGGCCATTAATGCTGTAATTCAACCCACGGGCGCGCGGCAACTAGGGCTGCCCTCCCCAACTATGATTCCTAAATCCTCGCCTCTAATAGTGATAAATTCAAAAGATTGCTTCTTTACTATTCCTTTAGCTACCCAAGATTAGGAAAAATTTGCTTTTACTATTCCCGCTATAAATAACAAAGAACCAGTGGATGAATACCATTGGAAAGTATTACTATTTGTCAAACTTATGTCAGAAAAGCTATTAAGCCAGTTAGAGAACAATTCAAAAAATGTTGTATTATCCATTACATGGATGATATTTTATGTGCAGCTGAAACTAGGGAGGAAAAGGCTGTAACTGCAGCAGGGTTAATCATAGCCCCTGATAAAATCTAAACTTCTACTCCCTTTCAGTATTTAGGAATGAAAGTAGAACAAAGTACTATTAAGCCTCAAAAGATTCAAATTAGAAGAGATAATTTAAAACCCCTAAATGATTTTCAAAATTTATTAGGAGACATTAATTTGATTCATCCCACTTTAGGCATTCCTACTTATGCTATGTCTCACCACTTTTCTACCTTATGAGATGATTCTAACTTAAACAGTAAACACTCCCTGTCCAAAGAGGCATTAGAGAAACTTCAATTAATTGAAGAAAAAATTCCACAGGCACAAGTGACTCGAATTGACCCTATGCAACCATTACAGTTTTTAGTTTTTCCTACTAAACATTCACCTACAGGAGTTATTGTTCAACAGAATGGTCTGGTTGAGTGGCTTTTTCTACCTCAATGCAACTGAAATGGTCACCCTGTACTTAGATCAAATCGCTGTACTAATAGGACAAGCAAGGCTGCGCACAGCAAAGTTAATGGGATATAATCCAATCAAATTACAGTTCCATTAAACAAACAGCAAATTGAGCAAGCTTACATTAATTCCCAGGAATGGCAAGTTAATTTGGCAGGTTTTATTGACATCCTTGATAATCATTATCCTACATCCAAAATATTCCAATTTCTTAAATTAACATCATGGATATTGCCTTCCATTACTCAAAAAGCACCTATTGAAGGGGCCATTACTGTTTTTATTTGATGGATCTAGTAATGGAAATGCTTCATTTGTGGGACCTCAACAAGTTTTTCAAACTGACTTTGCTTCTGCTCAAAATGCTGAACTTATGGCTGTGATAACAGTGTCACAATCTTTTAAACAGGCAATAAACACTGTTTCTGATTCAGTCTATGTAGTGCAAGCCACACAAAATATTGAATGTGCCTTAATTCAAAATGTAACTAATGACCAACTTAATCTTTTATTTCGTTCTTTACAGCAAGCAGTACAACAAAGGCATTCCCCTTTCTATATCACTCACATGAGAGCACATACTAACCTCCCTGGCCCTTTAACTAAACTTAATCAAAGGGTGGATAATTATACGGGGAAGAGGATTTGCTTGTGTCTCTCTGGGTAACAATCAGGTGCCTGTATGGGTGCCCACCAAACATCTGAAAATCTATCATTAGCTACAGCAGGAAGAGAGGGCTCTGGGAAGAGTCGTCTGGGAAGAGTCCAGAACTCCTGATACAAGTGATGGTGCAGATAAACATCTCAGAGATGAAGGAGGAAACCTATAATAGTCATCAGGCAAATTCTCCAACATGGGGACAAATCAAGAAGTTGGCACAGATGGCAAAGGATAACTTGAAAGCATAGAACAAACTAAAGACAACTAGTAACCTGATGGTGGCCATGCTGGTGGTACTCACCATGGCAGTAAGCCTCCCTACTACAGGAGCAACTCAGAATTTCACTTATTGGGCATATGTCCCATTATTGGACCCTGTTATTGAGGTGTACACCAACAACAGTACCTGGATACCTGAGCACATAGATAACCAAGGGCCAATGCATCCTAATGAGGAAGGGATAAAAATAAATATCCATAGAATATAAATATCCCCCAATATGCCTGGGACCTGCTGTTGGATGTTTACAGACTGACACACAGGCCTGATTGGTAGTAGTCCCTGAAAAAATAAATCATGGGCTGCTTTGCATATGATTTTGGGGCATAGTTTAAAATATAATCATTCCCATCCTAAAACCCTGCGGTTCCATCCGAATAAGTTCAAATATAAACAAAATAGAGTTTAGTTTAAAGGTATGGACACTTGAACTTAGGAAGATTGTATAGCAAGTAAGACTGAGGTGCTACAAAATAATTCCTATCGAATCATCATTAATTAGTCCCCTAAGAGGACTAATTAACAAAGATCCCCGTAAGGGGTTCTTTAAAAAAAATTGCAACAGAAGGCCTTCTTATAGAACAAATGTCATAAACTGATGGAACCATTGGCAATTAAATCATACACAATATATTCAGACAAAAGCTGAGGTCCCTATCATGTGGAGTCCTAGTGGCATTGTTGGCCCTAGTCCAAAAATAATATCTCCTGCCATGGGACAGGGACATTCTGAATTATGGAAATTAGCTATGGCTCAAAGTTCAATCAAAATTTGAGAGAGTAAATGTAACAAGTATAAAGGGGAGGGAGGTAAAAATAAATATGCTCTTTCTTTTCTTTCCAACAGGACTTTTTGGATTCAAAGTTGTGTCTGGTCACCTTTTGTGCTAGCAATAGGAGATGTTACTCTTGATATAAATACACACTTTATTTCATGCCCTGAATGTCGTTTGTTTACCTGCATTAATTCAACTTTTAATAAAAGTCAGATTATCCTAATAATTAAAGCCAGGGAAGGAGTCTGGATCCCCATGTCTTTAAATAGACCATGGGAGGCATCTCCATCCATTCATATAGTAAGTGAAATCCTTAAAAAACTTTTATCCCATTCAAAAAGATTTTAGTTGCTCTCATAGTTGTTACAATTGGCCTCACTGCTGTTACTACTACTACTGCAATAGCTGGTGTGGCTCTACATTCATCTGTACAAATTGTTAAATTTGTCAGTAAGTGGCAAAAGAATTCCACAAAATTATGGAACTCTCAGACTCAAATAAATAAAAAAATAGTTAACCAAATTAATGATCTCCACAGACAGTGATTTGAATGGGAGATTGTATGTAAGTTTAAAAAGTAAAATTCAAATGCAAGGTGATTGAAATACCTCTGATTTTGACATTACTCCTCGTCTGTATAATAAAACAGAGCATGAGTGAGAAAAAGTTAAGAGACATTTAAAAGGTCATACTAGACATTTATCTTTGGATATTGCAAAACTGAAGGAATAAGTATTTCAAGCCTCTCAGGCACATCTGACACTAACGCCAGGAACTGAAGTGCTTGAAGGAGCTGCAGGTGGATTAGCAGCTATTAACCCGTTAAAATGGATCAAGACACTTGGAGGCTCCGTGATTTCAATTATGATTGTGCTTTAAATCTGTGTTGTTTGTCTTTATATGGTCGGGAGATGCAGAAGCCACCTCTGGAGAGAAAGCCGCCACCAAGAACAAGCAATAATAACTGTGGTAGTTTTACAAAAAAGAAAAGGGAGGCATGTTAGTAGAAGAACTGAAGCAGGACTGACTTGTCTGTCATATTGTAAAAGATGGAATTTTTCCAATGTAAAAATTAGAAGATGTCTGGGATCTAGGGTCTAAAACTCCTTATGGCCTTTGGAACACCAAGCTCTGTGCCAAAGGGTGGAAGGCTGCCCTGCTGTACCACAAATCTAAGTCCAGGGCATAAAACCCCTCATGGCTTGGATGGAATCCAGGGCTCAGGGCATAAAACCCCTCGTAGCCTCTGAAATGTGCACAGACTTCGTGTTGGTTGCTCTCCCAGGCTCGTAAACATGTTCTCCATTATCTCAAGCAGCAGAGCATATTCTATACGCGTCAAAGAAAATGCTAAACAGTCACAGCTACACTTGATGCACCAATACCTTTCTACCCCCACATCTGCACATCCTCACCACCTGCTTCTTTGTTTGATCACCAATAAATAGTGTGGATTCCCAGAGCTCAGGGCCTTCACAGCCTCCATACCAGCGTTGGACCCCTGGACCCACCTTATGCACTCTTACCTTGTCTTTTCTCATTCCTTTGACTCCGCTGGACTTAGTAGCCCCCAGGGCCTAGTGTTGGGTCTGATCACCCCATCATTTGAGAGGGATGAGTCGGTCCTGAGAACTCAGGCAAAGCCAAGTAGGTGGCCCCGCTATTGATTAAAAGAGATCTGCTTACCTGCTGCTAGTAGAGTTACCCTGGGCTCCAATGCAGTGATTGCAGTGAGGGCCGGGGGCCCTGGGCCTCATCGGTCTTCAGTGGCTAGGCCAAGGAGCTGTGGGAGTGCAAGCAATTCTTCACTTTTTGTCTTAGGATGGTGGCTCTGAGGAGCAGGCTTGTCTGTCCATCTGTTGAGAGGACAGTCAGACTTCCAGTGGCCTGTCTGCTGGCAGACTGGGCAAGTGCTTTTTGGCACTCATAGGTTGGGACATGCCTGCACCCAGGGGCCTTCTTTGCTGCATTTAAAACAAAGCCCAGGAGAGTTGCTGCTATCAGGTCTTTTGTGCCCTTGGGTGCCATGGCTAGGTTGACAGATAGCCGCTGCTAAAAGCTGGTATTTAGCATGAGCTCTTTGGGCTTTGTCTAATTTATTTTGCTGATCCCTGTGATTAAAGACTTTGAAGGCCACGTTAAGGAGGCCTTGTTGTGGGATTTGAGGGCCATCTTCAGCCTTTTTAAGTTTGCACTGGATGTTGGGGGCAGATTGGGAAATAAAATGAGTATTAAGAACAATAGTTCCGGGGGAGATTCCAAGATGGCTGAATAGGAACAGCTCCAGTCTACAACTCCCAGCATGAGCAACACAGAAGACGGGTGATCTCTGCATTTCTAACTGAGGTACCAGGTTCCTCTCACTGGGGCTTGTCGCACAGTGGGTGCAGGACAGCAGGTGCAGCCCACGGACTGTGAGCTGAAGCAGGGCGAGGCATTGCCTCACCTGGGAAGCACAAGGGGTCAGGGAATTCCCTTTCCTAGCCAAGGGAAGCCGTGACAGATAGCACCTGGAAAATCAGGTCACTCCCACCCTAATAATGTGCTTTCCGAACCATCTTAGCAAATGGCACACCAGGAGATTATATCCCGCGTCTGGCTCGAAGGGTCCCACACCCATGGTGGGACTAGCACAGCAGTCTGAGATCTAACTGCAAGGTAGCAGCGAGGCTGGGGGAGGGTCACCTGCCATTGCTGAGGCTTGAGTAGGTAAACAAAGTGGCAGGAGGCTCAAACTGGGTGGAGCCCACCGCAGTTCAAGGAGGCCTGCCTGCCTTTTTAGACTCCACCTCTCGGGGCAGGGCATAGCTGAACCAAAGGCAGCAGAAACTTCTGCAGACTTAAACGTCCCTGTCTGACAGCTTTGAAGAGAGTAGTGGATCTCCCAGCACAGAGTTTGAGATCTGAGAACGGACAGACTGCCTCCTCAAGTGGGTCCCTGATCCCTGAGTAGCCTAACTGGGAGGCATCTCCCAGTAGGGACTGACTGACACTTCATATGGCCGGTGCCCCTCTGAGACAAAGTTTCCAGAGGAACAATCAGGCAGCAACAAGGCTGTTATGCAATATTTGCAGTTCTGCAGCCTCTGCTGGTGATACCCAGGCAAACAGGTCTGGAGTGGACCTCCAGCAAACTCCAACAGACCTGCAGCTGATGATCCTGACTGTTAGAAGGAAAACTAACAAACGGAAAGGGCATCCATACCAAAACCTCATCTGTATGTCACCATGATCAAAGACCAAAGGTAGATAAAACCACAAAGATGGGGAGAAACCAGAGCAGAAAAGCCGAAAATTCTGAAAATCAGATCGCCTCTTCTCCTCCAAAGGAAAGCAGCTCCTTGCCAGCAACAGAACAAAGCTCTGACTTTGACGAGTTGAGAGAAGAAAGCTTCAGACGATCATAATAACAAACTTCTCCGAACTAAAGGAGAATGTTCGAACCCATTGCAAAAAGCTAAAAACCTTGAAAAAAGATTAGACAAATGGCTAATTAGAATAACCAGCATAGAGAAGACCTTAAATGACCTGACAGAGCTGAAAACCATGGCACGAGAACTACGTGACGCATGCACAAGCTTCAGTAGCCAATTCAATCAACTGGAAGAAAGGGTGTCAGTGATTGAAGATCAAATGAATGAAATGAAGTGAGAAGATAATTTTAGAGAAAAAAGAGTAAAAAGAAATGAACAAAGCCTACAAGAAATATGGGACTATGTGAAAAGACCAAATCTACCTCTGATTGGTGTACCTGAATGTGACGGGGAGAATGGAACCAAGTTGGAAAACACTCTTCAGGATATTA
>NW_012113141.1:5211174-5211668 GCF_000951035.1 Colobus angolensis palliatus
AGATGGATTAAAGACTTCAATGTCAGACCTAAAACCATAAAAACCCTAGAAGAAAACCTAGGCAATACCATTCAGGACATAGCCATGGGCAAGGACTTCATATCTAAAACACCAAAAGCAATGGCAACAAAAGCCAAAATTGAGAAATGGGATCTAATTAAACCAAAGAACTTCTGCACAGCAAAGAAACTACCATCGGAGTGAACAGGCAACCTACAGAATGGGAGAAAATTTTTGCTATCTACCCATCTGACAAAGGGCTGATATCCAGAATCTACAAAGAACTAAAATTTACAAGAAAAAAATCAAACAACACCATCAAAAAGTGGGCAAAGGATATGAACAGACATTTCTCAAAAGAAGACATTTATGCAGCCAACAGACACATGAAAACAAAAACTCATCATCACTGGCCATCAGAGAAATGCAAATCAAAACCACAATGAGATACCATCTCACACCAGTTAGAATGGCAATCACTAAAAAGTCAGGAA
>NW_012113141.1:5212698-5270508 GCF_000951035.1 Colobus angolensis palliatus
GGATGGTCTGGATCTCCTGACCTCGTGATCTGCCCGCCTCAGCCTCCCAAAGTGCTGGGATTACAAGGTGTGAGCCACCGCACGCAGCCATTACTGTGCAGCTTTGTTAAGGCCTGCAATGAGGCAAGTAATCATGGTTACAGACACCCGGCCCGGGTCTGTAGGTTGGTACTCCCAGGAAGGCTCTTCCCAGGGAACAGCAGCGGCTCCTACGGGCTTAGTAGGATCTTGCCCATGAAGATTGTCAGCATGTGCCTGTGCTGTGAGCCACACTCTTTCCTTCTTTTCTGGAAGGAGATATAGAAGAGAGGATAATGTAGAGATCATGCCAAGTGAGTTCATAAGATTGGGTAAGATATTTAAATTCTTTGATGTAAGCATCGGGATCAGAGGAGAAGGACCCAAGACATTTTTCAATCTGTTGAGAGATTGGAGAGGGAGAAAGGGACATGGATACAGATGGTCCCCTTGGCTCCTGCTACTTCCTGGAGAGGAAGTAAGGGAGCTGGTTGCTGAGCATGCTGGGCCCAAGAGCAGGTGAGGGGCGGAGATGGAGAGGACTCAGAGTCAGAAGCGGAGTGGTTGGAGAGAGGGGGCAGAGGGTTAGAGCCAGAGCGGGGACATACAGTGAAGGATCATGATGCTCTGCTGGAGGATCATGATGCTGTCAGGGAGGGGGAAAATTGGTGGGGTCAAAGAAAGAGGAGTTGTTGGCTGGGGCTCTTGCGGGTGTGGCAGGAGACCAGTCGGGAGAGGAGAATTTGGAAAGTAGAGCAGGAATGTCAGAGGGAAAGGCGGTTATGGAGAGTGAAGAAATCCTGAACATAAGGAATCTCAGACCAGTTCCCATTGCGATGGCAAAAGTTGTCTAAGTCTCTAAGTATATTGAAATCAAAAGCGCCGTTTTCAGGCCATTGGGAGCCATTGTCCAGTTGGTATTGAGGCTATGCGGTATTGCAGTAAAAGATAAGCCTCTTAGAATGGACCTCTGAATGGAGGCTGAGAGCCTTGAGATTGTGGAGGAGACACCCAAAGGGGGTGGTCTTGGGATGGGTAGACTGAGAGGCTCCCATAGTGAATGGAGAGTGGTGGGTAGAGGAAGAAGAGACTGCCAATGACAAGGATGGCAAGAGAGGGTGTCCCCTGTCCTGTGGACATTGTCTGGAATACAGGAGGCAGCCGCCGAGTCAGGCGTCCTCCAGGCCTCCTCTATTCTGGACACCTCTTTTCTGAGGGGTGATGGAGGGTGGGGGGAAGGAGAGAGAGCGAGAGTCCTCTAAGTACACCCAGCCAGAGCCTATCCCCTTCCTGGGTTTCGGCACCAAAATGCAACGTTAGCCAAGAGAAAGAACGAGAGAGAGACCCAAAGTCAGGTGAGTAAGTTTATTATCCTGCAGGGCTGCTTCACCACAGTCAGAGGAGGCAGTCCTGGAGCTTACAAAATGAGGGGTTCATATGGGGGAAAGAGACCCTGGGGTTGTCAGTTAACTTTACCACATATCATCTGGTGACCGGCTTGCAATATAGGAATTTACAAGAGGATGTAACTTAGGTTTATCCACGTTTTTTGTGACCTTCCCCATGCCGCCCATTGGGCTGTAAGCAAGTCTGGGGACCTTGCTGTAGCACCTAAATAAGGGTCCAGTAATGCAGCTGCAGAGTATTCAGGGTCAGGGTCAGCTGCATTGTGTGTGTGCGTGGGGGGGGGGTTCTGGGGCAGCTTGTCCCTAAAAGGGTCAGGATCAGTTCTACCTGGTTCTGTATTTGCTGTCCGTCTGTAAATGCTGAGAATGGCAGAGGAAGGTCAAATGTAGACGTTCAGGTTTTATCTTTTTCGGATTTTCCTACTTCTCCTGTACAGGAAATAACTTATTGTCTAAACCCCATACTATCCCATTAAATGTCAGGAGTGCTGTCTTAGAGAGGCCTGAATTAGCTCATGACGTTAAGTACTGGAAGTCCCAGGAGGAATGCCCAGCAAGTGGAATCCAAGACGTTCTCACCTTCTAGGGGACAGGGCCATCACCAGGATTCAGACAAGGAACGGGGAGGTTTGGTTTGTGTTCCAGTTCTGAGCCCTTTACCTCGTCCCTCCGGAAGCTGGCCTTTGCACCTGGGAGCAGGTGCTGCCCAGCCAACCAAGCCATGCGCGGGAGACCACTGGGACCCCCACTTGCCTGGCAGCCCAACCGGAGACCCAGCTGCCTGGGAAGGTATGAAGATAATACCAGGCAGCCCTGGCGGGCCAGGAAGACCCTCTGTCCCTCCTGGTTATTGCATTCGGGGAGCCCTGAACTGGCTGGCGGCGCAGGAAAGCGCGGAAGGGCGGGTAGGGGACCTGCTACCGCCCAGGGAGATGGTGCTGCGTTCTTTGGAAATCAGGGAGACCGTCCTCCAGCCTCCTTGCCCCAGGCGGGAGCGGGAAGATCCTCTCTGGGCAGAGATGACGAGGAACCCCTGCAGCCGGAGGGTCTCCCTGGCAAAGGTCGGGGAAGAGGGGGCGGTAACGGCCCGGGGGCTCCGGCACGGAGACGCCAAGGGGGTTCTCCAAGCAGCCTCCACCCACCAGCCTCGCCAGGAGAGCGTGGATACTCGAGCGGCCCCAAGCGAGTCCCCGGGGACTGGAGGGCCGAGGGGCAGCGCCCGGAACAAAGGCCCGCAGAGGGGTCCTGGAGACAGCGGCTCCCCGGGGGCGGCTCCCCTCTCTCCCCTCCTCTCCCTCCAGCTCCTCCTCCTCCTCCCCTTCCTCCCGCAGAGGCCCGGCCGGCGCGCGGCCCGAGCAGCGCCAACTTCGCCAGCGGTTCCCAAGTTGCCGGCCGCGCAGGGGTGGGAGCTGGGTGGGGTGAGGAAGAGGAGGAGGAGGGCTCCTGGACGCCTTGGACGCGGTTCAGGAATCCGCTGCCGCTCGCCGGCTCGGGCCGGAGCGGGGAGGGCGCCAGGCAGGACTTCTCGCGGGCTCGCTGCGCAGGACGGCGCCCTCCTGGCGCCGCTTCCCTTCCAGCGTGCGGACCGGCCCGGCCGCGCCTGCATCCCTCCCGCCTGACCCGGGGAGGGCGCACAGCCCGGGCCGCGCGGGCGCCGGGGCCACGGAACTGCTTCTGTCGGGATCTTCCAAGAGGAAGGCAAAGTTGCGAGCGGATGCTGCCCTTGCTGGACCCCAGCCGTGGAGGGTCGGGGCCGCCCGCGCCCGTGGAGCCTCCGCAGCCGGGGTAAGTGGCGCGCCCGCGTCCCGGAACCGCCGCCCGGCCCGGGGGAGGCCGCCCAGCCGGGAGCCCCCGGCCTTCCGCGTCCAGGCGCGCGCGCCAAACTTTGGAGGGAGAAGGGGGCGAGGCGGAGGGTGGGAGGTGGAGTTCCCGGCTCGGGGTAAAGCCCAGGCAGGCACCCACAACCCGCTGCACTCGGGTCACACCTGCCAGGTACACACAGCTCATCGCCACTCATACCCCGCACACCGCGCAGGCCGATCTGCGCACACCCACACCGGCCAGGCACATGCCACACACTGAAATGCACATTCCTGGGAGCGCGGGGGATTTGGCCTCTACACCAGGCACGTCCTCACACCCCTCCCTCACATCCACGGCCTTTGTCTGCTACCCCCGCAGCCCCCAAGGAGAGGGAGCCCCCAAAGCGCAGCGGGCAGGAGAGAGGCTGCCTGGGTTATGAAAAGTCGTGGCCAGAACCCCGAGACCGAGGGCGGGGGAGCAGACGTTGCAGTCGGTTCTCGGGGTTCTGCAGGAGCGGATTTGGTATGGAAACTCGGTGTCTGGGTGATGTGTCTGGGTGTGCGAAGCCCTTCCGGAGGCGAGGCCCAGAGAGAGGAGGGAGTGATTCATAAACTCAGAGCCGGCGTGCCAGGGTCTGTGAGCAGAGTGGAAGAGGCTGGCAGGCCGTTGCTGCGCTAGACAGAAGGGTAGTGGCCGTGACAGAGTCTTCCAGGGAAGCAGGGACCCTTCCCCCCAGCGGATGTGCTTCCTCCAGGGACTTCCAAGGGAACCGGGTGAGCAGATTCCAGTCCTGGGTGTGGACGGGGTAAGGGGAGGTAGGGGAATTTAAGCCTAAAAGGTTAGGGAAATACCAAGGCAGGCCTGAAGCCTTAATTGTTTTCCTCGCACCTGAAGTTGTGTTTGGTTTCTGATGTGTGGTGTTCCTGGGCCCCAGGATGTCCCGGGGATTGTCCTGGGCCTAGCATAGTGCCTGGCACAGTGGGCACTCAGTCAGTACTTGCTTGATGAATAATGACACCGGTAATTATCACTCATTATGGACTCACTGTGAGGCAAGCCCAGTGGGCCTCTGCTGGTTTGAAATTGGTCTTCCAGCAGAGCAGGGGACCTGAGTAGCTCCTGGGAGCCCTGCCTGATCTGTTTGGGCCAGTGGCCCAGGTACTGTGTGTTCCACTGTGTCCCGTGGGCTGGCCTTGGGAGACTTGAGCTCATCATTGGCCTCTGCCCCTCTAAGAGGGCAGCAGGAAAAGCTTCATTTCTGTATCTGGCTAAGATGGGGTTGATGTGGGTTTTGGTAGATGGCAGGCTGTTTGGCAGACTCTGTGGGTTCTCAACTGAAGAATAACTTTAGATCTGCAGCAGAGAGAGGAGTTGATTCCATCAACCCTCACATCTCCTGACTGCAGGAGAGAGGGGTGGGTACGTGGAGAAAGAGATGGGCCAGGCTGCTGGGCATGTGCTGGGGGCAGGCGGAACATGGGAACATGTAGAATTTGGGGGCAGCTGTTTTTCTTCCTGGCTTCTGATGGCCTGGCTGGAGATGGGTCTCATGAAGGGTCTAGGAGCTGTGTTCTGCAGCAGTGGCTTGGCTCTGTGGTGGCAGCAGGTAGAGGGGTGGTCACAATCCCTTTACTGAGTATTGCCGTGGAGTTTCCCAGAGGAGCAGAGACATTCGTGTTCCTGGAACTGAATTGCCAGTAGTCTTGGGATTGAGAGTGCACAAAGATGTGGGGGCGGCCTGGGCATGTCATCCAAAAAAAACGTGTCATTCCCCACCCCTGGCCCCCTTGTGAAGAGCTCTGACTAGGTTCAGTGTGCATTTCAAACTTCTTTTTTTTTTTTTTTTTTTTGAGACGGAGTCTCACTCTGTCGCCCAGGCTGGAGTGCAGTGGCCGGATCTCAGCGCACTGCAAGGCATTTCAAACTTCTAAATGCTGAAATCAGCAAGGCATGTGGGCAGCACCAAGGACTGTGGCCTCAGATGAAAGAGCAGGTGATCTGGGCTTGGCCATCCCCAATTTCAGGTGGAACCCTGCAGCCAGTTCCTTCCCTGTGTCACCTTTCCACCTTCATTATGCCCTCTGTGAGTCGAGAGTTCTGTATACGTTTTCTAATTATATCATTACATCCTTATGAGGTTAGCATTTCATCTCCATTTTGCAGATTAGGAAACTGAGGATCAGAAAAATTAAATAACTTTTTCAGTGTCACACAGGCAGTGAGAGTCAAAGCCAGTATTTGTGTATTTGGTTTTTTGTAACTTTCTGTTAGGTTCAGAGGTACATATACAGGTTTGTTACATAGCTAAATTGCATGTCGGGGGGTTTGGTATACAGATTATTTCATCAGCCAGGTAGTAAAGCATAGTATCCAATAGGGAGTTGTTGGGTTTGTTTTGTTTTGTTTTGTTTGTTTGTGTTTGTTTTGAGGCAGGGTCGCTATTGCTCAGGCCGGAGTGCAGTGACATGATCACTGTCACTCACCACAGCCTCAGCTCCCGGGCTCAGGTGATCCTCCTGCCCCAGCCTCCCAAGTAGCTGGCACCACCATCCTGACTGATTTTTTTGTATTTTTTTATGGAGACAGGGTTTCACAAAAAAAAAATGTTGCCCAGGCTGGTCCCAAATTCCGGAGCTCTAGCGATCTGCCTGCCTCAGCCTCCCAAAGTGCTGGGATTACAGGTCTGACCCACCACACAGGCCCGAGATAGGTGGTTTTTGATCCTCACCCTCCCCATTCCCTCCACCCTCAAGCAGGCCCTAGTGTCTGTTGTTCCCTTCTTTGTGTTCAGATGTATACTCAATGTTTAGCTCTCACTTATAAGTAAGAACATGTGGCATTTGATTTTCTGTTCCTGTGTTAGTTTGCTTAGGATAATAGCCATCCATGTTGCTGCAAAGGACATGATCTCATTCTTCTTTATGGCTGCATAGTATTTCATGGTGTATATTTATCACATTTTCTCTATCTGGTCTACCACTGATGCGCATTTAGGTTGATTTCATGTTTTGCTATTGTGACTAGTGCTATGATAACCATACATGTGCATGTATCTTTATGGTAGAACAATTTATATGATTTTGGGTATGTACCCAATAATGGGATTGCTTGGTGGAATGGTAATCCTACTTTGAATTCTTTGAGAAATCTCCAAACTGCTTTCCACAATGGCTGAACTAATTTACATCCCACCATAAGCACTCTGTGTTTTGTTTTGTTTGTTTGTTTTTGATGCGGGGCGGGGGGATGGAGTCTTGCTCTGTCGCCAGGCTGAATGCAGTGGTGCAATCTTGGCTCACTGCAACCTCCACCTCCCAGGTTCAAGCGATTCCCCTGCCTCAGCCTCCTGATAGCTGGGACTATAGGCGCGTACCACCACCATGCCCAGCTAATTTTTTTTTTTTTTTTTAATTTTAGTAGAGACGGGGTTTCACCGTGTTAGCCAGGATGGTCTCGATCTCCTGACCTCGTGATCTGCTCGCCTCAGCCCCGCAAAGTGCTGGGATTACAGGCATGAGCCGCCTCGCCTGGCCAGCACTCCGTTTTCTCCACAACCTGACCAGCATCTGTTAATGTTTGACTTTTTAATAATAACTGTTCTGACTGGTATGAGATGGTATCTCATTGTGGTTTGATATGCATTTTTCTAATGATTAGTGATGTTGACCATTTTTTCATATTCCTTTTGGCCACATGTATGTCTTATTTTGAAAAGCATCTGTTTGTGTCCTTTGCCCACTTTTTTTTTTTTTTTTTTTTTTTGAGACGGAGTCTTGCTGTCACCCAGGCTAGAGTACAGTGGCCGGATCTCAGCTCACTGCAAGCTCCGCCTCCTGGGTTCACGCCATTCTCCTGCCTCAGCCTCCCGAGTAGCTGGGACTACAGGCGCCGGCCACCACGCCCGGCTAGTTTTTGTATTTTTTAGTAGAGACGGGGTTTCACCGTGTTAGCCAGGATGGTCTCGATCTCCTGACCTCGTGATCCGCCCGTCTCGGCCTCCCAAAGTGCTGGGATTACAGGCTTGAGCCACCGCGCCCGGCCTTTGCCCACTTTTTAATGGGGTATTTTTTTGCTTGTTAACATGTCCAAGTTCCTTCTAGATTCTGGATATTAGACTTTTGTCGGGTGTATAGTTTGCAAATATTTTCTCCTGTTCTGTAGGTTGTCTGTTTACTCTGTTGATAGTTTCTTTTGCTGTGCAGAAGCTCTTTAGTTTAATTAGGTCCCATTTGTCAATTTTTGTTTTTGCCATAATTGAAAAGCCAGTATTTGAACCTGGATCGTCTAACTCCAGAACCCACCCTGTCTCTACCATGCTAGGCTGTCTGCAAGGTCCTTATTGGTTCTCCATGGCAACAGGGAAACAGCCCTGATGCTTCTTACTAACATAGTCCCAGGGCCTCTGCTTGCATTCTTCTTTTTCCACACACTCTGCCGAGCCTGGATTATACCTTAGGCTGTGGGAATCAAAGGCTGGGTGGTACCAGGCTGCTGGAGCCTTCTGTGTGGCTCTGGAGTCAGGAAACTGGAGATTTGAGGGGGCACAAAGGGAGATGTTGCAGTAATTCACTGCTTATCTGAGAAGTTGGGGCAAAGCTGCCACTTGTGACCATACCGTGAATAGGGGAGAAATTGCCAGGTAGACAAAACATCCTCAAATATTACTGTATTTTTTTCCCCTTTTTGGTCCTCTCCAGGGTAATCTATTACCTGGGGAAATCAGACCTCACCTGACACCTCCTGTTGTCATTCACCTGGTGAACACAAGGGGCCATGTCACAGCTGTCCTTCTGCCCCTCCACATGCTCTGGAGAGCTGGACTCCTCAGCAGTGCTTGGTCCACAGGAGAGAAGGATAGGGCAGAACCGTGACAGCCAGGGGAGGTGATAACCACATGCTCATCTGGTTCCCAGCTCTTGCTTTTATACCCACGCCCCACAGGGAGACAGCAATTATCCGCTGGACCCACTTTACAGATGAGGACAGTGGTTGCCCAAGCTCATGAAGCCAGGGAGCTGCAACGGCCTGGAACAGCCATGTTTTCAGTCACGGTGGTATTTTCTGTCCCCGCCCCCAAGGGCTGAGAGTGGTTATCCCTGCTAGGGCAGGGTCCTCACTGCTCCACCCACCCTCATCTCTGCCCTGAGAGCCCCTGATACAGGTGTCTATAGAATGGGAAAGGCTGGCACCCTTCAAAGGACACCAGGAGCATTGGATGAGCACTGCCCAGCTGGCCCCTGCCCACCTTCCGCAGGAAGCCCGCCTGGGTGAGTTCTGAGAGCCTTCCTAGCGCTGAGCTGCAAAGAAACTGGAGCCCTCTCCGCCTCCATTGCAGAGGAGACACGCTGACCAGGATGGAAGTTGAGGGACTGGGTGTGGGGCGAAGCCATCCCACTGCAGGGGCCGAGGCTATCCATCTTTGTGCCCCTGGTTCCATGCCAGTGCCTGAGGCATGGGAGGTTCTTGGAAATGTAGTCAGATGCTGGGTGAAGCCCCGGGAGGGGCTACGAATGCTTCTGCTAGGAACTCGTAGAGGGGCGGCACAGAGAGGATCTTTGATGCCACCAACACTCAGAGAGTCTCTGGCTTTCGTGAGGTCATGCCTCAGGAGAGGAGACACTTCTCCTTTTCATTTGTAAAACAGAAATGATATTTGTCACCTTTTCTTCCCTGAGGCCTAAAGAGATGACAAAATGCTGCTGGTCCCACCCTGAGCCCGTGGACTCCACAGCAGGGTGTGGGGTGGCCCCTGGCAGGCCTGGACGGTTTGCTCTGTGCTTGCTGGTGGACACGCTTCAGCCCTCTGTCTCCATTGCCCCAAATCTGGTCTGTGGCTCCTGGGCCCCCACCAGCATGGAGGGCAGGGGTGGGCCCCAGGAGCCCCTGACCACCAGTGACTTCTTGTCTCCAGCCGCCCTCCTTCTTCTTAATCCCCCCCGACCCCCGGCCACCTCCTCACAAGGATGGCTGTGTGCTGAGGGACTGTGGCTTCCCTGGGCCCTGGGAAATTTATCACTGAGGTTTCAGAGGACTCTATGAAAAGGATCTGGAGAAAAAGTGTGGAAAATAAACAAGCCAGTTCCCAGCTCAGCCTCTCCTGAATGCCACAAGTAAACAGCCACCTCGGAGGCCAGCCCGGGACGTTCTTATTTGGCCTCTGTGGTTACACCTGCCCCTTCCCCGCCCAGTTCCTCCTCCTTGACTTTGAGAGCCTCATAAGTCAGGGAACACACCCTCCGCTGGCCAGTCCTTGTGCTGCAGGGACGCTGGTGGCCGGACACAGGAGGAACATGTATATGGGAGAGAAGACGGCCAGGGGTCCCAGCTCAGCCCTGCTCCCTCTGAGTCAGTCCCAAGCCTGGACCCTCCCCAGCAGGCAGACGGTGACCTCTTGGTTGGTTGGTGAGTTTAACTTTGATGGTGCAGAATGATGGGACTTTTCTCCAGTTTTGTGGCATCTGAGAACCTTTACTTCTTAAACATTGCTTTAGGTTGGATAGACCAAAGCTAATTTTCTCGTTATGTCTTTCCAAGGTGGGGCCTACCTGTGAGCAAACCCTCATACGTTCCTTTACTTTGTAGGCTACCTGAACAAAAATGTCAGATTTCTTTGCTTTGGGCTCGATCCTATCAGCTCAGGGCTGGTGGTGTAAGGTGGCACCAATGATTTCCAGAAACTCAGGCACTCTTCTGAGTGACTAGGTCTGTGGGATAGGAAGCACATTCTCCATCTCTTAATAACTTCGATTTACTTAGTGACCAACTTTAAAACCAAGCACCCGGTGAGAAGCGGGAGAGCCAGGCTTGGCAGCGGAGGGTCCTCACCTTGCATCCAGGGAGTGGCTGAGGGCTCTTCTCATTCTCTGTGGCTGTGCTGAGCTGAGTCTGCAAGCCTCTGGGATTTGGGGAGTGGGGCACTGCCAGACGGTTCTGGTTCCTGCTTTGTCCTGCTGCTGCCAGGCTTCTGGAGAGGGTGGTTGTAGGGTGAGTCCTGCATTCCGCACGTCCACTTGTTCCAATTCTACATAGTGGGCTTCCGAAGAAAGTTCTGGTTCATAAGACGGCTTCACAGCTTAGCCGTCTGCAGACTAGTCTGCAGGTTGATCGGCTTTCTGTCGTGTGCGTGCTGTTCCTGTTCACACATGCCGCGCCGATGCCTGCCTGTGCCTGTGCCAGCCCCAGCCCACACAGCTACCTGAGATTTAGCCCTGGGCGTCCCCCCCACCCTTTCCCGCTTCCCCCTTCTCCTCCCTTCCTCTCCAGCTGCCTCGCCATCTGCAGGATTCTGGAAAGTGCTAACGTGTGTGAGCCAAACAGTGCTATCTGAGGAAATATTTTGAAAACACCCTGGGCCACCCGCTTCCCCACACTGTGACTACGCTGATTTTCAGCAAGGAATTCACAACTCCAGCCACAGGGCAGGGCTACAGGTGCCTGGCTTTCCTCTGGAGACTTCCAGGGGCTTGTCAGGGACCCAGAGACAAGCTGAGGGCCTGTCCTGCAGGGTTGAGGATAGACATGTCTGAAGAGGCCCCGAGAATAGGAACCTAGAACCTGCCAGTCATGAAGCAGTGTCAGCCACCAGAGGATGAAGAACTGACCGTGACCTCACAGGTCAAGCACTTGCCTTCTTTTTACCCTGACACATGCTATTTCTGTTTCACTTTTCTTCCTTCTTTTGCATGTGGTGTAGGTGTCTGGGGGTAGCATGCACAGGAAACAATCATAATAAGAGCAGCTGGCGTGCCTAGCACTACCCTGAGCACCTCCAGGGCGTCCTCGCTGAGTTCTCACCGGAAGCTCCAGAGGTGGCTCCGGTTATTCCCAACATTTTACAGATGGGAAAACAGAGGCAGACAGGCTGGATAAGTTGCTGACATGCCACAGCTGGTGAGGGGCAAAGCCGGGCCCAGACCCCGCAGCTGACTCCAGAATCTGTGCTCTCAGTACCACCTGTGTGTGCATCTGTCCCGTTGTGGCTGCACCGAGAGGAGAAACGGCACACAGACATTCACTTTCAAACCGTGGCCAGTGCATGTCATTGCATTCTGACTGGGAAGCTCTGGCAATGCTGGCATTGCGTGGCCCATTGTGGGCACTAGCAGTGAGCCTCGGCCTTCTCCAGGTCTGACTCTGGTACCTGTTGGCTGCCCTGGGTGGGGCATTTTGGATTCTGCATCAGGGTCTTTTACCCGCTCTGCTGATTCTGCTCCCCGTGCCCTGACCTGGTCACAGGAACGGTGCAAATGGCAGCAGGTGTGGTCTCAGTTAGCAAGGGGGAGCTGGCAGATCAGGGACTTCTGCCTCCCTAGTGGGCATTCCAGCAAGACAGAAACCCCACCCTGAGTGATGTCTGGCCCTGTGATCTTTCAGCAAATATTTCTTCCCCAGCCTCACCTGGACTCGGTATCCCACGTTCCAAATTGTCCTCATTTCCCAGACACACACACCCTGCTCTCTGTAGCCTTCCCAGCTGCCAAGGACATTCCCTTCTTCCCCCTTTTTCCCTTGGCTTGGATGCCACCTTCTCCTGGAAGCCTGGGTGGTGACCCTCCCCATGGCTGCTCATGGGTCCCCCTCGCCGCACTTTGCCCACGGTATTGTGATTGCTGGTTCAGTGATCTGTGGTCTGCACCAGGCAACGGGATCTGCAAGGGCAGGACAGCTGTCTGCCTTGTTCATCCTTGTAGCCCCCGACTTAACAGTGAGTGCCGCTACCTGTTTATGGAAGGAATGAGTGACAGATGTGGCACAGGACCCTCAGGGGGCTGCTGGCTGGGAGGGTGGGGCAGTGGCCCAGTCCAGGATGCTTCTGTGAGGGAGTGCTTCGTGTCTGGGGAGGGTAGCAGGAGTCATGGTGAGTGGGAGGGGTGGCTAACATGGGCCAAGGAAGGGACAGGAAGAGTGGGACCCCAGCACATGGCCTCTTGAGGTCATTATCCCGTGGGTATTGGGCTGGGATACTGAAGATGAGCCTGAAACCCTTCTAGAAGCCTCTCCAGTCCTGCCACTAGTCTGTCTGCCTGCCCTGGATACCCCTTTTTGGGCTGGTGGCTGACTGCACGCTGGGCCCACTGCTCAACCCCACCAGCATGTGGACAGCCGTTCAACCGCTCAACGGCCCAGTCCCCATCCCCAAATAACGAGGCCTCCCGTGGCTGAGTCGTTTCCCTGAGCAGAGAGAAGGAAGTCCTGCTGGCCGGTTGCCTCCCCATGGGTGGGCAGAAGTGTTCTGTGGCCCCAGCTCCAGCCCTCAAGCTGTCTGTCCTTGCAAAAGTAGTGGGGCACTGAGTGCTGGGTTCTTGGGCGTCACCTGTCCAGGTATTGCTCACCTATGCTCATGCTGACACTGCAAGATGGAGGGACTTTCAGGCTGGAAGAGAGGAGACCTGGGTGCCCCAGTAACCACCTTTGATTCTCACTGTGATGAGTCCACAAAGGTGGACATGAGGGAAGACTTGGGGAAGGCTTCCTGGAGGAGGCAGGCATTCCAGCGCATGAGGGAAGCTGGGCAAAGGCACGAGGATGGGAAAGTTCAGATCGAAGACAGGGACTGGTGAGGAGTCTGCCTGGACTGAACTGAAATGTATAGATGCACAAGGAGAGAGAGACAGGCAGGGTGGAGTTGTGGATATGTACATAGGCTCTAGAGCCAGGCTGCCTTCATGGGAACCCCAACTCCCCACTTACTGTCTGTGTGGCCGTGGCCAAGTAGCTTACCTTCTTTGTGCTCAGTTTTCTCACTACTGGTACCCACCAGATGGGGATGATATGGGAATAAAATGTATTTCTATACAAGTGTTGAGAGCAGTGCCTGGCACACTGAGCATCAAGAAGGGTGCGCTGATATCATATAGGTATATGTTTTAATGCAGCTAGAAAAGGAAATCGAGGTCAGATCATAGAGGCCCTTGAATGTCATTCTTTCCATTCACTAAGCACCTGCCATGTGCCAGATTCTTCACAGTCATTCTCACCAAGCCCCCTACAACCTGGCAAGGTTGTTATCAATGTCTCCATTTCACAGGTTAGGAAACTGAGGCTCAGAGAGGTTGAGTAACCTGCCCAAGGTCACTCAGTCAGGGAGAGTCAGAGCCAGTAATAACACCCAGGTCTGCTATCGCTTGAGTCTTCCCTCAAAGTGAAGACTGGAGAGACATGGCAGGGGCATCACAGGGATGAGCCCTGGGCGGGGGCTGCAGTCAGGAGCAGAGCAGGAATGTGGCAACTGTGGGTCCCTGGAACAGGGCGGAGACGGGGAGAGATGCCAGGCGGGCCTGGAGGGTAGGGAGGCCCGGAGGCCACAGCATACAGCTCACCATTCATAGCCCAGGGCAAACCATTGAGTCATTTGGGGAAAACATGACATCACTGAGTCTCACTGTCTGCCGCCCACCTGCTGTCTGCCCTCTGTGGTTCTCCTGATGACCTCAGTGCTCCAAGTCCTGCAAGGGGACCCACACACCCCAGGTCGCAGGGCCAGGTCATCACCCCAGCTTCCTGCACTGGGTTTCCCTCCCCAGCCACTGTCTCCCACTTTCCCACCTCTCTCCTCCCTGCCTGGGGCCCTTGCCCCAGCCCTACTCATACACACTGCTGAGGCAGAAGCTTCTGGAAGTGGCACTGGGCATGAAGAGCTTCCAGAAGGGCTTCCATGCCAAGCCCTTGATTGGAATTCCAGGCGGGGAGGGGACAGCTCAGAAGCCTATGTCGAGCTTTTAGAGTTGCTTTTCCTTGAGAATGGTGCTGCTGTTTGGGTGGGATCACTTTTAAAAAGTAGAGCCTGGTAGAGCTATGTGACCAGCACTATGCCATGACCTAGAGGAGATTCCGACTGACGGGCAGGCCCTGCCTTCCTGGATATACAGTTGAGTGTCTGAGAGTTCTTTCTGTACTAAGCATCTTTGAGCTGAGTGCTTTCTTTTTATCCATCTGATTGCACAAGGTAGTCTCATTTTACGGATGCCATCCCTGAGGCCCAGAGAGGTTAGGCAACTTGTCCAAGGCCACACAGCCAGGATTCACACCCATAACTGTCCAACTCCAGATGTGCTCTTAGCCACTCTGCCATCCGGCCACAAGTGAAGCCACCAGAGAACCATAGAAGGTGGAACATACGCAACATTTGCCCCATAAATTGTACAGTGCAGACAGGAAGTACAGGGAGTTTTCATGTCAGAGTGTAGGTCACTCCCCAGAGTGGCTTGAAGTCTGTAGATCCATTTAGGAGAACACCCAGCTTCACTGGCTGTGCAAATCCCACCCATGCAGCTGTTTGGGGTGAGAAGTTTCTTTAAATGTCTGTTGACTCTCCTCTCTGGAAGGAGCACGGGGACTCAGGGGGCGCCTGTCCTGGTGTTGGTGGCCACACCTGGAAACGGACTATGAGTCAAGCCAGGGGCCCAGTGCCAGCTTCTTTCGCCTGTCTGTGGGTGCAGATGCCAGCCTTTGCAGCTGCTGCTGCAACTCACCGCTCTCTCCCTGTGCCGCCCCCATCAGGCCAGCTGGAGGGGAGGGGCCAGTGGCTGGGCCCTGTGCAGAGTGATACCCTCTCACCTTCACAAGGGAACTGTGATTATCCTTGCTTTCCAGGTGAGGACACTGAGACTTAGAGAAGTTTTCTGGCTGCTTGAGCTCCCTCGGCGGGAAAGAGGTAGAACCCAGACTCAAGTCTTCTTTCTGCAGGGAGATGGCCAGTTTCTTCCTAGAGGAGGGAGGAGCCAGCCTGCCCTCTGGCACTGAGTGGCACAGCCCTGTTCGGTTCTCTGGGGCTTGCACTTCTGATTCATTCTGCAGTCACCGGCTGCCTGTGATTTGGGAAAATGACCCTCTAGGGTAGGAGAAAAGCTCTTGGAGCACTTAATGAAGCCATAGAGGTCCTTTTCAGGCTTTGGGAAATGTTCCTTCTCCACCAAGATGCCAACACCACCCTGGTCCTGGCGGTACCGGTCCCTGGAAGGGCCTCACTGCAGTGACTGATTACCTAGCATGCAGCACATTGCCATTGCTCTCAATGGGCAGGTGCTGTGGGGACACAGGTCTGCTGGCCTGCCATCTTCTGGGTTCTTCTGGGGTACATCTTAAGGCCTACATCAATGTACCCCAAGCCTCAGTTCTGTGTAGTTTGTACAAGTCTGGCCCCTACCCCAAGGATTTCTGGGAAGCCCCCAGGAATGCTGCTAAGTCCACAGTCTGCCCTCCCCAGCCCCAGTCTCATCAGGCTTCAGGGGTGGCCATTCTTCCCCTATAGGAGAGAGAGAACTCAAACCAGTAACTCCCCCTCCTCAGACTCAGGCCCAATCATTGCAGTAATAATTTCTGGGGAGCTGTCTTTGTTCTTGCAGAGAAGGCAGCCTTTAAAGTTAGACTGGAGGGGCCATTTTGCTTCCAGTTGCCCCCAAATTTTCCTTTCTGTGATAGGATTTGTCCTTTGTCTCTGCCTAAATTCAAAGACTTGTTAAAATGACTTTTCTCAAACAAGAGGCTAGCCTCAAAATAACTTTGCCTCTACAGATAGAAAACTGGAATCTACTTTTATTTTGGTTTTACTTTTATTAAATTTTATAAAATCAATAATACATGTCCACAGTGCAAAGTTGAAAAGGCACAAAACAGTCTATGTGCGGTCTCTTCCCATGCCGGACTCGGACACTCAGCATTGTTAGTTTCGTGTATGTGTAAGCTGCATTTAAATTGTCCAGCTTTAAAACAAAACCCTTCCCTGTTTCACAATTAGGTCGACCGAGGTACAACCTGAAAAATAACCTGGAAATAGCATCGGGCCCCTTGCAGCGTCCAACTCTTCCCAAGGACTGTTATTATGATAATGATCATTGCTAAGGCTGCCCCTTCCCAAGCAGTGCTGCTGCCAGCCCCCAGACCTGAGCAGCCACCCACGCAGCATGAATGCAGCCAGCCCCAGCCTGCCCGCTCAGCTTCCAAGCCTAACAGTCTCAGGCTCTGGGCTAACCCTGCCCTCCCAGCTGCCCCTTCTACATTGTCCCCTCTTGTCTTGCAGGGCAGTAGCCACAGCTGGGGCTGTGGGGTCAGGGCATGGCAAGGGTGATCTGACCAAACTATGCTGCCTCTTAGCCAGACTGTGTATTCGGAGTCCCCTAAGCTCGATGTTTTTTGTTTGTTTGTTTATTTATTTGAGACAGGGTCTCACTCTGTCACCCAGGCTGGAGTGCATCGGTACAGCCATAACTACTGCAGCCTTGACCTCCCAGGCTCAAGTGATCCTCCCACCTCAGCCTCCCAAGTAGGTGGGACTTCAGGTATGCTCCACCTAATTTTTAAAGTTTTTTTTTTTTTACAGAGGGGATCTTTCTATGTTGCCCAGGCTGGAGCTTGATTGTTTGTTTGTTTGTTTGTTTGTTTGTTTGTTTGTTTTGAGACAGGGTATTGCTCAGTTGCCCAGGTTTGAGTGCAGTGGCACAATCTCGGCTCACCACAACCTCTGCCTCCTGGATTCAAGTGATTCTCCTGCCTCAGCCTACTGAGTTGCTGGGATTACAGGTGTGCACCACCACACCCAGTTAATTTTTGTGTTTTTAGTACAGACAGGGTTTCATCATGTTGGCCAGGCAGTTTTTTTTTTTTTTTTTTTTTAAAGAAGGTATCCTATCAGCTGCCTCTGAGCCACTGGCTGAAAAGGGAAGTCCATGAAGCATTTAACAGTAGTAACAGCACCACCACGTCCTCTTATTGAAGAAGCCTCTATGCTTCTTCCTGTGCCTTCCTATGCCTCTATGCTGACTTCTGGAGAAGCCAGTCACTTGCCCGGTCACACTGTACAAAGTGGCTCAGGGCTAGACTCGCTGGCTTATGCCTATAATCCCAACACTTTGGGAGGCCAAGGCGGGCAGATCACTTGAGGTCAGGAGTTGGAGACCAGCCTGACCAACATGGTGAAACCCCATCTCTAATAAATATACAAAAATTAACTGGACATGGTGGCAGGCACCTGTACTCCAGCTACTCGAGAGGCTGAGGCGGGTGAATTTCCTGAACCTAGGAGACAGAGGTTGCAGTGAGCCAAGATCACGCCATTGTACTCCAGCCTAGACGATAGACCGAGACTCTGTCTTGACGAAAAAAAAAAAACAAAGTGGCTTAGCTGGGCTTGGATCTCCAACGTGCTGGGCCCCAGTCACCAGGTTCCTAACCCCGTGCTGCCAGGCTTCCCCAGGGGGTCTCGTGAACTCAACAATCTACCCCCTTCATCCACAAGGTAACCTCTCATTCCCCAGAGCTCATGTAATAACAAGAGTAGTAATCGTAGTAAACCTTCTTTACCCTTTACTATGTGCAAGGCGTTGTTCTAGAAGCACACACATCAATCACTGAGTCCTCACAGCACTCCCAGGGGGTAGGCGCTGTTCTTATACCCTTTTTGCAGATGAGAAGCCCAAGACGCAGGAGCTTGCCTGATGAGCAGCCCATGTTTAAAGGACAGCGAGGAGCCGGCCTCTAGGGAATGCAGGGCTCTTCTTGTACCCAGAAGGGAGGCAACCTGCCTCTTCTCTGTGGAGCCTTTGGAAATGGCCTCCGAGGGTCCCCTGCTCAACACAGCTCTGTGGGTCAAGAGCAGGAGCGTTTGAGGCACAGATAGATGATGTCTGGACCTCTCCCCGGATGCCTCCTCATGTCTGACCTTGGGGGCGCAGTGCCAAGGGGAAATTCAATAACATATCAGGTTTCTCCTTGCCCTAGTACAGGTTCCTTCCCTTCCCTTCCCTCCTCCCTGCATCCTTCCTTTCTTCCTTCTTTTTTTTTTTTTTTTTTTTTTTTGAGACAGAGTCTTGCTCTGTCACCCAGGCTGGAGTGCAGTGGCCGGATCTCAGCTCACTGCAAGCTCCGTCCCCCGGGTTCACGCCATTCTCCTGCCTCAGCCTCCCGAGTAGCTTGGACTACAGGCGCTCGCCACCTCGCCCGGCTAGTTTTTTTTTGTATTTTTTAGTAGAGACGGGGTTTCACCGTGTTAGCCAGGATGGTCTCGATCTCCTGACCTCGTGATCCGCCCGTCTCGGCCTCCCAAAGTGCTGGGATTACAGGCTTGAGCCACCGCGCCCGGCCTCTTCCTTCTTTCCTTACATATTTATCCAGTGCCATACAGCGATAGCACACACATGTTACCTCTGATACAAGGTGAAAAGTGATATGAATGGTGCAAGGTAGAGAGAGGAATGGTGCTGGGAGAGGAGCGTGTGGTAGGAGGGCCCTCCCTTCACATCCTGGCCTGAAACCTCCAGCCAGGAGGCTTTGGGCGGCTCGCTCAGCGTCTCTGGACCTCTGTTTCTCATCTGGATAATGAGGGAGAGGTTGGAGGTGAGGACCCAGGTTGCCCTGCCAGGCTCTTGTGAGAATTGGAGGTGTAAAAGGGCTTTCTTTTTTTTTTAGACGAAGTCTTGGGAGAGGGGTTAGATGGCGGGAGAGGGGTTAGACTAGGGCCCTGGGGGATTGGTTATGGCTGTAGGGGAGGACGGAGGGAGGCTCTGGGGATGTGTGGGGTTTGGGCTCGGCGGTAAGGGACGGGTGGAATTTGGCCCGGCACAGATGGGGGAGGGGTTGGTGCTTTGGGCACCACCAACCCTAGGCTCATGGTTGCCACCCTCCCTTCAGGCACCGCCTTTGCTTTTCTGCATTTCCACCCAGAGATGGACTGTCAGCTTTGAATTCTTTTTAGGAAGTGACTTTATTGTTTTTTTTTTCTCTATGTAAGGCAGGCAGAATATTATTTTTATAATAATGCTAGATGCTTAGTATGTAAAATTCAAGTACAATGGGTAAATACAGAGAAGAATGCAGCAAATCGCCACCAATCCCACCACCCAGATGGAACTGTTTAGCTATTTGGTCCGTATGCGTATAGACACCTCAATAGGCAGGCCTACCTGGCGGGCGTGGGAGCACGGGGGCTGGAGGGCCAGAAAGTTTTATAAGCACAGGGAAAATGCACAGTTTAATTTACCTTCAGGCCAGAGTTGTAAAGATTGTCTGACCTGAAACAGCCCTTCCCTTCTGTCCGCTGCCTACATAACTGTATCGGATGGGGAAAGAGAGAATGGGGAACTCTCAGGCCATGGCCTTCAAAATCTCCCCATTCAGACAAATTTCAGAAAAGGAGCCAGTCTCGGTGAGCATATTCCAGCTCTAGAACAGTAGCTTTCCACCTTTTAGACTAAAACCTCAGACACAGACACCCACACATAACTGAAACAAAAGCCTTATGAAACCCATATTTTGGCTGGGCACAGTGGCTCATGCCTATAATTCCAAACACTTTGGGAGGCTGAGGCAGGAAGATCACTTGAGCCCAGGGGATCGAGGCTGCAGTGTTTGCAGCGTTGTACTCCAGCCTGGGCAACAGAGTGGAAAAAAGAAACTCATGCTTATCAACTCATGCTTATCATTATGATACAGAGGCATTCTGATATTTTCTAATCTACGCAATGCTGTTGTGTTTAAAAAAGAAAAAGAAAAGTTTATCTTAACCTACCAAATTGTTGGCTCAGCCTGCCGTTTGAGAAATGTCACTGTTGACCAGCGATTTTCAAACGTTCTTGTGCGTCAGACTCAACTGCAGAGTGTGCTGAAACAACTTGCTCCCAGTCCTGAGGTTCTGAGTCATTAGGTCTGGAGTGGGACCTGAGGATTCGCATTTCCACCAAGTTCCCAGGAGGGGCTGATATTGCCAGTCTGGGGACCCCACTTTGAGACCCACCCTCCTAGGGTGTTTTTAAGGCAGCATGCTCCCTTGGCAAAGACCATCAGGGGATTTGCTTTATTGAATGGATGAGAATTGCTGATCACTAACATGGGAACTGTGGATCTCTGAGATACTTGAGGATGCTGGTCAGGCACTGTCGTTGGGATCTTTAACACCACCCTCCTAAAATCCAGCTCACACTATTAATATATAGTGTTGAATGTAGAAAAGGTCTGCTAAGCAAAAGGACATTTATGCCTAGCCCTGGTTGAATTCCCTGCCTCTCAAATCCCAGACCCGCAGAACATAAAACCTTCCCAGCCTTTCTGAAAACACTGTTCTTCTAAAGGCAATGAAAGGCGCTATTTAGCATGTGGGTTTCACCTTTCTGTTTTTTTAAAGGGAAGAAGGTAGGTCAAGCGTGACTGCCCCGTGGGGAAGGCTGTCCCCACTGGCTCTGGTAGGGGCCTGGTGGGTTTCACTGGCAGTCCCCAGTTTCCCAGCTTTAACCGGAAATTTTCCTGGCATTGTAGCACACAGCAGCACCTCGGCCTTGCAGCCTGCCAGCTTTGGAGACTGGCCTATATCCCAAACTGCTTCTGCTCTCCAACCAGGGACTGTCAGCCCCCACCCCTAATCCTCCTCCTCTGTAGCCTTGGGGCCCCCATGGGCCCCTCCCCAGCCTCACAGCCCTCCAGAAGCCAGCTCTCAGCTGGGAGCAGCTTCGCAAGGGAGGGGAGTGTTAAATGGGCACAGAGCACCTCTGTTCCAGTAACAATGGCCCGTTGATGACTAGATTCTGCCCAGGTCAACCCCCTCAACTGGACTTTGGGGAGGAGAAAGGACTCCGGCCCCCTCAGGCAGCCATTTCTGGGTGTGAGATTGATGCAGAGGCCTGAGCCTCTGTCTGCCCACAGAACCTCATTCTTTAGGCCGTGGTGCAGCAGGGAGAAACGCCCATCCCAGGGCAGTGTAAGGGCCCAGGAGTGATTCCGTTCCGTCCAATTCAACAGACAGTTATTGAACAGTCCTGGCCACTGAGGTTTGGTGCTAAGTAGCTATGGGGAATAAGAATAACTGCTGACATGAATTCAGTGCTTCTTACTGTCAACCCCGCCCCTGACTGCCCAGTAGTCTCTAGGGAACTTATAAAAAATCCCAGGCACAGATTCCCGCTACCTCGGAATCTTCAGGGGTGAACCCTTGGCACTGATATTTTTTAAAAGCTCTCAGAGTGATTCTCACGCCCAGCTGAGATGCAGCATCCCTGGCCTCCAGTCTGTCAGACACTGTGCTAAGTATTTAACTTGGAGTACCCCATTTAAGGAAGCAGGTGCTTATGGGATGCTGAAATATGGCCCCCACAGATGTCCATGTATAAGCCACCAGCACCTGTGGATATGTGAGCTTGCATGGTAGGGACTGTGCAGATGGGATTAAGTTAAGGATTTTGAGTTGAGAGATTATCCTGGATTATCCAGGAGAGCCCTAAATATGATCACAAGCATCCTTATAAGAGGGAGGCAGAAGATTTGACTACAGAAGAAGAGTGTCAGAATAATGCATGGTGAGAAAAACGATCAGCCATTGCTGGTTTGCAGACGGAGGAAGGGGGCATGATCCATGGAAAGCAGGTAGCCGCCAGAAGCTGGGAAAGGCGAGGCTGCAGACTCTCCAGAAGGAACCCAGGCCTGCTGGCACCTCCATGTTAAGTCAGTGAAACTGACCTCACACTTCTGACATGCGGAACTATACGATAGTCAGTGTGTTGTTCCAGCTAGGCACGGTGGCTCATGCCTATAATTCCAGCACTTTGGGAGGCTGAAGCGAGAGGATCACTTGAGACCAGGAGTTTGAGACCAGCCTGGGCAACCTGATGAAAACCCTGTCTCTACAAAAATAAAAAAATTAGCTGAGCATGGTGGCACCCACCTGCCCCAGCTACTCAGAAGCTGAGGTGAGAGGATCTCTTGAACCCGAGAGATTGAGGCTGCAGCGGGCCATGATCACACCACTGCACTCAGCCTGGGCAACAGAGCATGACCCTGTCTCAAAAAACAAAAGGAAAGAAAGTAAGTGTTGTTTGAAGGTACTAAGTTTGTGGCGATGTGTTACAACAGCAGTAGGAAACAGATACAGGGCTGTCGTTAACCCTGCTTTACAGATGAAGCAGGGGGGCCAGGCAGTCACCTGGGCTCACCCAGCTAGTGGGCTACCGAGCCGCAAGAACCAGGGTGTCTGACCACTTCTTCACTGCCCGCCCCACCTCACTACACTGCCCCCTCTTGGCAGCAGACAGACATGGCTTCACTCAGCTCTGTCATCTTCTGTCTGTGTGTCCTGTGCTGCTGGTAAGGCTTGTTTGGCCAGGGGGAGGTCCCAGGAAGGGGAGGTGTGGAGACTAGTTGGAAAGATAGAGTGGGACAGGTTGTCCCCAGGTGGAAGAGTTTGGACTTGATTTTGGAGGAATGGAGCCCACAGAGCACTGTCTGGTCTCCTCTGCCGTATTTCTTGATGATGCCTCAGACCCGCAGGCCTGCTCAGTCTTTGAGATCTGACATACTGTAGCAACCCAGCTCCCATTCAGAACCTCAGGATTGGGACCAGAAGCACCATTCTACTCCTTGTCACCCACAGCCAGTGACAGCCATTTATCTGGGACGGCCAGTGAGCTCCTGTTTCCCAGGAAGCCAGCAGTGGACTGGTGCCAGCAAAATATGTTTCTTCCAAGATTCTCCTAGAACCGTGTATTTGGGGCTATGCTTTTTTTTTTTTTTTTTTTTTTTCTCCTGAGACCGAGTCTTGTTCTGCTGCCCAGGCTAGAGTGCAGTGGCTTGATCTTGGCTCACTGCAACCTCTGCCTCCTGGGTTCAAACAATTCTCCTGCCTCAGCCTCCTGGGTAGCTGGGATTATAAGCGCATGCCACAATGCCGAGCTATTTTTTGTATTTTTAGCAGAGACGGGGTTTTACCATGTTGTTCAGGCTGGTCTCGAACTCCTAAACTCAAGTGATTCACCTGCCTCGGCCTCCCAAAGTTCTGGGATTACAGGCGTGAGCCACTGTGCCTGCCCAAGGCCATGCATATTTTTTAGAGTAAAAGTATGAAGTACAAACAAATACAGAGAGTTGTCCAGATGAGGCAGGAAAATAGGGTCTAGAGGCAGGGAATGTAAGGCCAATTCGCACTTCAGCTATAACAGGAAATATCCTCTGCATAGCGCAGTGCTCCGTAAATGACTTTGTAACTTTACTTCATCCTCTTCATTTACATAGGGTGCACCCGAAATAACAAATGGAATCCTCTAGGGGGTATTTAAACTCACCAAACTTCTGTAATGGGCTGTTTGTTTGTTTGTTTGTTTGTTTGTTTTGAGACACAGTCTCACTCTATCACCCAGGCTGGAGTGCAGTGGCACAATCTCAGCTCACTGCAACCTCCGCCTTCCGGGTTCAAGCGATTCTCCTGCCTCAGCCTCTTGAGTAGCTGGGATTACAGGCATGCACCACGACGCCCAGCTAATTATTGTAGTTTTAGTAGAGACGGGGTTTCATCATGCTGTCCAGGCTGGGTCCAAACTCCTGACCTCAGCCACCCAAAGTGCTGGGATCACAGGGGTGAGCCACCACACTCGGCGGACGGCCTTTTGAGCTCCTGTGCTCAGGCCACCGCACTTTCTCAGTAAATCCCTTCGTCCCTTCCTTGCTTTGTGCTTTTTGTCCAATTCCGTGTTCAAGACACCAAGAACCTGGACACCCTCCACCTTCAACACAAAGCCGCACCACAAGTTGGTGGCAGGTCCTGAAAGATCAGTTCCTGACCAGGACTGTGATCTGCCCACTGCTGTACAGCTGCTCCCTTCTGGCTCAGTCAGCTTGCTCAGACCTAGAGCACAGTGGCTGAATTCGTGGACTGTGGAGCCAGGCTTCCTGGGTTCAGATCCCAGCTCTGCCTTTAACTAAGGGTAAGTTTTCTCATCCCCTTGCCTTTGATGGGGATGGTGACTATTATCTATGAGCATTATCCAGGGTTCTTCCAAAGATTAAGTACATTCATGTACATGAAGTACTTGGAATAATTCCTTGTTCATTGTGTTAACTTCTGTTACTATTCAGCTCCTGTAGGGCAGGGGCTGTGTCTTGTCCTTCCTGTTCCTAGTGCCTGGTTCCATGCTTGGCCCAGAGCACGTGCTCAGCAAATGAATATATTTGTTTTATGTGAGCTTTTATCACTCAAGGATTCTTTAGGTACTTTCCCAAAAGCTTTCAGTCTCACAAATTTCCATCTTAGTTCTTCAAATATTTGTTCTCCTCCTTCCTGCCTGGGAGCTGCCTCAAAATTGCCATAGAGCAGCCTAAAGCTTGCTCTGCCCCTTGCAAAGTACAGCAAGCAATTGAAAGATAACCCAGATGTCCCAAACCTCCCAGCCAGAGTGCCTGTGCTGCGCAGCTGGCATGGCTGCCCCAGCCTCCTTCACTCCGAGGCCACGCTCGGCCGACCCGCTGAGGTTGCACAGAGCTTTTTGGGCCCTGTAGCAGCACCGCTTGGGCAGCAAGCCTTTCATGGTCCCGCAGGACTCACTGCCTGCGGCCACTAGTCCCAGCTCCCCTCCTTAACAGAACCCACACCATGTGGTCCAGCTGATGGGGGATCACATATCATGCTATTCCCTCCAGGATCCTGTCCCCTGTTTTTCTCCCCCTACCAAGAGGAGTAGCAGCCTCATTTAGCCTTTCCCTCAGAAAGTCCCCACGCTTATTACTACACATGAATAGACCCCAGGAAGGTCACTTGCTCATGGTTCTGCAAAAAGCTAAACTCCAGTTGAGTTCCAGTTTGAACCCAACTAGTTCACTCCTCTGCCCTAGGGAGGCCATTTCTGCTCAATCTTACTGCCCCACCTCTAATTCCATTTTGCAAAGATCTCTTGAAACCCTGCCTGCTGTTGTGGGAGCTAGTTTTCTTTTCTTTTCTCTTTTTCCTTTTCATTACACGGTTTCATTTTGACATAATAGTAGAGTCACATGCAATTTTAAGAAATCGTACAGAGAGGTCTCATGAATCTATTACCCACTTCCCCCATGGTAACATTTTGCGAAAGTCTAGCCTAATGTCACAGCCAGAATATTGACCTCATACAGAATCCCTTGTGTTGCCCTTTTATAACTACACTCACTTCCCTCCTGCCCCCACCCCTTCCTTGACCCTTGGCAGTACTAGTCTGTTCTCTATTCTTACAGTTTTGTCATTTCAGGAATGTTCTATAAATGGAATCATGTAGTGTGTAACCTTTTGTGATTGGCTGTTTTCATTCAGCCCAGTTCCCTGGAAATTCATCCAAGTTATTGTATGTGTATGACTAAGTAGGTAAAACAAGGAACACAGACCTGTTCTCCTGGCATCCCTCCCTGGTTAGCAAGAGATTCAGCAGCCTGCTGCCACTCTGGCCTTGCTGATAGCTAGTGTGTGTGCAGGCAGCAGCTCCCGCTGTCTCTAAGAGTGCCAGGGTAGCGAAGCTGGATGCTCTAAAAGTAGTGGCTCTCCATGTTTGATGATTCTAGGATAGAATCACCTACAGAGCTTTAAGTAATCTTGATGCCAGGCCATACCCACACCAATCCAATCCGAATCTGGAGGTGGCACCCAGGCCTCAGTAATTTTTAAACTTCTCTGGATGATTCTCATGCTGTCAGAGTTGAAAACCAGTCCTCTGAAACAGCCGCAGCAGATTCACAATAGCTACACCATCCTCTACTCATGACGGATGTCACGGAGCAATTGCAGCACTCGTATTTTCAAATACAGCGCCCCAGGCAGCCCCTTCCCATCTGTCAGCCTTGGCCTGGAGTGGAAATTGACTTGCCCTCTTAGCTGAGAAATGGTTTGGCCATGGCCATGTCCAGGTGTGCCCAGGCCCGAGGCCTGATGTGTTAGGTGAGCGTCCCTGTAAATAATGCTGGAAAAGTGGGCCCTTGACCAGTAGGAGTAGCTGTAGCAGGCAGAGATCTCCTGGGCTGGTTCTATAGGATAAAGCCGAAGTGGATCAGCCAGTGTCCCTCCCCTGCAGCCCAGCATGGGGAGAGATGTACCCAAGAAATACCAACCAACAGTGCCATTGGCGTAGACGGGCTGTGGTTGACATTTGTTCAGACCAGCAGTAATGCCCAGCCTGTGTGCAATCTTCCAAATTTTCAGAGCTCACACAGCTTCCTTGATGCTCACAACAACCCTGTGGGACCAGCCTAGGCTCAGAGAAGTTAAATGCCTCACCCAACGTCAGCAGAGAGTAAGTGGGAGAGCTGGGACTCACTCCAAGTCTATCTAAGTTCAGGGCCATCTGTCCAATGCTCAGAGCAGTTAGACAATTGACCTCTGTTTCCACCGGCAGGCCAAGTGTAGATGGGCTCCTTTGTGGCCGTAGATCAGCCAGAGGATAGCAGCAGACACATGTGGACCAAGCCTCCTGCTGCCCAAGACCCCTGTGGCCCCTCTCTCCCTAACCCCTGCTTCTCCTACGGATCTAGTGTGGAGATGCTGGACAGAACACAAGAGGTTGAAGTCAGGGCGGGAGCAGAAAAAAAAAAAAAAAGAATAAGAAGCAAAGAGGCTGGAGTTCCTCTTTTCATCACAGGAATAAAACCCCTTCCTGCTATCAATGGGACCATTAAGTGGGAGTCTGAGGAAGCTCCAGAGGATTCCAATTCTGTTGCCACTGTATAGAAACAGAGGAGGTCAGCACGGTGACTCACGTCTGTAATCTCAGCACTTTGGGAGGCTGGGGTGGGTGGATCACTTGAGGTCAAGAGTTCAAGACCAGCCTGGTCAGCATGGTGAAACCGTCTGTACTAAAAATACAAAAAAAATTAGCTGGACGTGGTGGTGCCTAACTATAATCCCAGCTACTTGGGAGGCTGAGGCAGGAGAATAGCTTGAACCCGGGAAGCAGAGGTTGTGTTGAGCCAAGATTGCACCACTGCACTCCAGCCTGGGTGACAGAGTGAGACTGTCCCAAAAAAAAAAAAAAAAAAAGACAGGAAACACTCAGAAGTAGGGTTGGAAGAAAACAGGGAGCAGAAGAAATTCTCCTCTCTGTCCTGTCCCTTACTTGGTCATTCTCCAGGAGCAGAAAGTCACCTTAGAAGGTCAGGAAGGAGGATAGAGCAGCAATTGGGTATCCTAGACTTACGCATGGAGAGTTTTTCTCTACCTGGTTATCTCAGAAATCCTGTAATGGAGTCGTCTTCACAGAGGTGCAGAACAAAATGGGAAGCTGTGGCCATTGTGTAGCCATTGAAGGCTAGCCCATGGTCCCCTCACAGCTACCATGGGCTTCTCCCGAAAATGTGCACGTATGATGCACCCATTGCATGTATATGTACGTGTACACACTTCTGGTCAAAAGGTTGCTGATTGATAAAACTGACAAAAGCTCCAAACCCCACAAATGAGCACAGCATTTTGCAATAATGAGTGTGACCAAAATGGGAAAAAATAGGGCACATGAGGGATGAGGGAAGGAAAAGGACTCCAGGGCCCAGAAGATTCCTAGCCTTCCTTAGCCGCTGCCTCCTAAAGTAGGGGTAACAAGTACATGACACATATGCCAGCCCTTCCCCTGTGATATAGTTGGGATATTTGTCCCCACCCAAATCTCACATTGAATTGTAATCCCCAATGCTGGAAGTGGGGCCTGGTGGGAGGTGTTTGGGTCATGGGGGTGGATCCCATGTGGCTTGGTGCTGTCTTCCTCATAGTGAGTTCTTGCCAGATCAGGTCATTTAAAAGTGTGTGGCACCTCCCCATTCTCTCTTTCTCATTCCCGCTTTTGCCATTTGAAGTGCCTGATCCTGCTTTGCTTTCTGCCATGATTGAAAGCTCCTTGAGGCTTCACCAGAAGCCAAGCAGATGCCAGCACCATGCTTCCTGTACAGCCTGCAGAACCAGGAGCCAATTAAACTGCTTTTCTTTATAAATTACCCAGTCTCCGGTATTTCTTCATAGCAGTGCAAAAACAGCCTAATACACCCTATCTATACACACAGCAGACATCACTAATCAACTGCCACATTCTTTCCCATAGAAAATAAGCCTGACTCCAGGATTCTTCTCATCAGAGTGCTCCAGGCTGCCAATTACCAATCTGTTAGGTTTTACTTATGAGATGAAAATGATTTGCCAGCCCGGTGTGGTGGCTCACACCTGTAATCCCAGCACTTTGGGAGTTTGAGGCGGGTGGATCACTTGAGGTCAGGCCAGCCTGACCAAAATGGTGAAACCCCATCTCTACAAAAAATGTAAAAATTAGCCGGGCATGCTGGCACTCACCTGTAATTCCATCTCAGGAGGCTGAGGCAAGAGAATCTCTTGAACTCAAGAGGTAGAGGTTGCAATGAGCCGAGATTGTGTCACTGCATTCCAGCCTGGGTGACAGAGCAAGACTCTGAAAAAAAAACAGAGAGAGAGAGAAAGAGAGAAAGAAAGAAAGAGAGAGAGAGAGAAGGAAGGAAGGGAGGGAAGGAGGGAAAGAGAAAAAGAAAAAGAAAGAAAGAAAAGGAAGGAAGGAAGGAAGGAAGGAAGGAAGGAAGGAAAAGAAAGAAGGAAAGAAGAAAAGAAAGAAAAAAAAGAATAATTTGCCTTCCTCGGCTTGAGCCCAGGAGTTTGAGACCAGCCTGGATAATAGGGAAAGACCCTGACTCTCCAAAAAGTTTTTAAAAAATAGCCAGGTGTGGTGGCACATGCCTGTGATCCCAGCTACTTGGGAGGCTGAGGCAGGAGGATCACTTGAGTCCAGGAGGTAAGGCTGCAGTGAGCCATGATCATACCACTGCACTCCAGCCTAGGCAATGGAGCAAGACCCTGTCTCAAAAAAAAAAAAAAAAAAGTTGGAAATCTGGTACAGTCACTATCTTCGTCAGGATCCCTCTTGCTTGTTCTGGGTTAGGTTCATCACAAAGTTGCTTAGATGGACTTGGTCATTCAAGTAAATATTAAGTGCTAACTGTGTGTAGGATGATGGATTGGGACACAACTCCATATGCTTTTTATTTCCATTTATTTTTATAACTGCTTTCTCTTATATTGATATTTTATTTTAGTAACATGGTAACAAATTTAAACAATAGAAGAAAGTAGAAGTTAAAAGTCAGTGACAGTTCCCACCCGTTTCCCAGTTCTCTCAACCACTCTTGTCAATCTCTTGTTTCCATCTCCAAAGATACCCAGCACATGCCCCATTTGCGTGGATCCAGCCCGGTTTGCAGGCAGTTGGTAGCATGCCACGTGTATTCTTGCCCTTGCTTTTATCACTCATGTCTTGAACAGCATTTTATGTCAGCCCTCCAGAACTGCCTCCTTCTTTTTAATCATTACAGAGTATTGCACGGATAAATGTACCTAACATTGAGCTAACGAGTTACTGTTTCTTGTTTTTGTTTTTGTTTTGCCTATTAACATGCGTTAATGTCATGGTTAGCCTTTTGTAATTATAATCGATTTATTGTTTTATGGGTCCTTGTTGTATCTATGCAAGTATATCAGCAAGATTAGCTCCTAGAAGTGGAATTCCTGGGTCGAAGAGTGTTACAGCAGTCCTTTGGGGCTGCCATAACAAAGTACCATACACTGAGAAACTTACAAATAGCAGAAATTTAGTGCTGATGGTTCTAGAGTCTGGGAAGTCCAAAATCAAGGAACCAGCAGATTTGGTTTGGGGAGGGCTGCTCTCTGCTTCCAAGGTGGCACCAACCTGTGGCAACCTTACCTGGTGGAAGGAGCAGACAAGCTCTCTCGGGGCTCATGGTTTTTTTTGGTTTTTTTTTTGTTTTTTTGACACAGAGTTTTGCTCTTCTTGCCCAGGCTGGAGTGCAATGGTGTGATCTTGGCTCACCGCAACCTCCACCTCCCAGGTTCAAGCAATTCTCCTGCCTCAGCCTCCTGAGTAGCTGGGATTATAGGCATACACCACCCCGCCCAGCTAATTTTGTATTTTAATAGAGACGGGATTTCTCTATATTGGTCAGGCTGGTCTCAAACTCCTGGTCTCAGGTGATCCACCTGCCTCGGCCTCCCAAAGTTCTGGGATTACAGGCATGAGCCACCATGCCCAGCCTCTAATTTAAAAGAACGCTAATCCCATTCATGAGGGCTCCACAGTGGTGACCTAGTCACCTCCCAAAGGCCCTACCTCTTAATGCCAGCTCAATGGGATTCAATTACAACACAAAAATTTTAGAGGGGCAGAAACATTCAGCCCATAGCGAAGAGTATGCATATTTAAAACTGTGACGGTTTGGCCCAATCGTCCTTCAGAAAGGACACTGCCATGAACATTATGTATTAGGATGGGACGGGCTATGCTGTAGGAACAATTAGTCCCCCAAATCTTAGTATTTAACACAGCAAAGGCTTGTTTTTTCTCTTGCATCATATCTGATGCAGATGGGATGGCTCTCTAAGCAGCATCCCAGGGATCCAGGCTGCTTCCATCGTGAACTAAGCCAGTTGGAACCTGTGGCCTCCACTGTTGCCACAGCCAGGGTAGAGAGGCCTGGATGAGTGTGTGGGATAATTTTAAGTGAATTGGCTTACGTCACTTTCATCCACATCCTACCTGTCAGAACCAGTCGTATGGCCTCAGCCTGACGGCGAGAGACTCTGGGCAATGTGGAGGAGCCTATGGCCACTCAATGAGTCTCACGTCTCTGCCAGTCGGTTCCCCCGAAATTCACCTGCACAGTATATTCCAGGGCATTTTGTTCTTCGCTAATTAAGTATATGAAAAATGGCGTCGCGTAGACTGTCGTTCTGCTCTGCACATCTGTGCTTTCTTTGGGCAGTTGCCCTCCGCCTTTTTCTGCTGAAATACTCATAGGGGATTATGTTCACACTCCAAACACACTCCAGTGGCCTTCTCCAAATTTTCTCAAAACCCAAAAACCTTTTGTGGGGAAGCCCTAAGACATTCTATATTTTGGCTGTTATAGGCATACCTCAGAGATATTGCAGGTTCGGTTCCAGACCACTGCAACAAAATTAATATCACAATAAAGCAAGTCACACAAAATTTTTTGTTTCCCAGTGCATATAAAAGTTATGTTTACACAAACGGGTGCAGTGGCTCACACCTGTAATACCAGCACTTTGGGAGGCCAAGTTAGGAGGATCACCTGAGGTCAAGAGTTCAAGAACAGCCTGGCCAACATGGTGAAACCCTGTCACTACTAAAAATACAAAAAATTAGCCAGGCGTGGTGGCGGGCACCTGTAATCCCAGCTACTCGGGAGGCTGAGGCAGGAGAATCGCTTGAACCCGGGAGGCAGAGGTTGCAGTGAGCTGAGATTCATGCCATTGTACTCCAGCCTGGGCAACAAGAGCAAAAAAAAAAAAAAAAAAAGGTTACGTTTATACTATACTGTAGTCTATTCAGTGTACAGCAGCATGTCTTTAAAAAGTACATATCTTAACTTAAAAATACTTCAGTTGCTAAAAAAATGCTGACAATCATCTGAGACTTTAGCGAGTTGTAGTCTTTTTGCTAGGGAGAGTCTTGCCTCAATGTTGATGGCTGCTGACTAACTGCTGAAAATTAGGGTGGCTGTGGCAATTTCTTTCTTTCTTTTTTTTTTTTTTTGTTTGTTTGTTTTTTGTGTTTTGAGACAGGGTCTTGCTCTGTTGCCCAGGCTGGAGTGTAATGCCATGATCACAGCTTGCAACAGCCCTGATCACCTTGGCAATGCCCCCACCTCAGCCTCCCGAGTAGTTGGAACCATAAGTGCGTGCCACCACACCCAGCCTATGTTTTTATCATTTGTGGAGAATGGTCTCACTATGTTTCCCAGGCTGTTCTCGAACTCCTGGGCTCAAGGAGTTCCTGGGCCCGCCTGGGCCTCCCAAAGTGCTGGCATTACAGGCGTGAACCACTGCACCCAGCCGCAATTTCTTAAAATAACACAATAAAGTTTGCGGCATCAATTGACCTTTCTTTTCATGACAGATTTCTCTGTAGCAGGCAATGCTGTTTGATTCACAGTAGCACTTCTTTCAAAATTAGAGTCAATTCTTTCTAACTCCACTGCTGCTTTATCAACTAAGTTTATGAAATATTCCTTTTTTTTTTTTTTTCTTTGAGACGGAGTTTCGCTCTTGTTGCCCAGGCTGGAGTGCAGTGGCACAATCTCGGCTCACTGCAACCTCCATCTCCCAGATTCAAGCAATTCTCCTGCCTCAGCCTCCCGAGTAGGTGTGGTTACAGGCATCCACCACCACGCTTGGCTAATTTTTTGTGTTTTTAGTAGAGGCGGGGTTTCACCATGTTGGCCAGGCTGGTCTTGAACTCCTGATCTCAGGTGATCCACCTGCCTTGGCCTTCCTAAGTGCGGGGATTACAGGTGTGAGCCACCATGCCCAGACAGTTTATGGAATATTCTAAGTCAAGCTTGTCCAAGCCGTGGGCCACGTGCCACTCAGGATGGCTTTGAATGTGGCCCAACACAAATTTGTAAATTTTCTTAAAACATGATGAGATTTTCTTTGTGATTTTCATTTGTTTGTTTGTTTTCTCATCACGTATCATTAGTTGTTAGTGTATTTTATGTGTAGAACAAGACAATCCTTCTTCCAGTGTGACCCAGAAAAGCTAAAAGACTGGATACCCCGCTCCACATCCTTTGTTGTCATTTCAACAATATTCATAGCGTCTTCACCAGGAGTAGCTTCCATCTCAAAAACCACTTTCTTGACTCATACATAAGAAGCAACTCATTCATTCAAGTTTATCATGAAATTGCAGCAATTCGCTCATATCTGTAGGCTTCACATCTAATTCCAGTTTTCTCTTATTACTTCCACCACATCTGCAGTTCATTTTTCCACGGAAGTCTTAAACCCCTCAAAATCATCCACATGGATCCACTTCTTCCATCCACTTCTTAGCATCCACTTCTTCCAAATTAGCATCCATTTCTTCCAAATTCCTATCCATGTTGATATTTTCACCTCCTCTCTTGAGTCACAAATGTTCTTACTGGCATCTAGAATGGAAGGTTTTCAATTTACTTTGCCCAGATCCAACAGAGGAATACTACCTATGGCAGCTGTAGCCTTACAAAATGTATTTCTTAAATAATGTAACTTGAAGGTCAGATATGGTGGTTCACGTCTGTAATCTCAGCACTTTGGGTGGCCAAGGCAGGAGGATTGTTTGAGGCCAGGAGTTCAAGACCAGCCTGGGCAACATAGTGAGACATCCCTACAAATTAAAATTTAAAAATTAGGAGGCTGGGCGCAGTGGCTCACGTCTGTAATCCCAACACTTTGGGAGGCTGAGGTGGGCGGGTCACCTGAGGTCAGGAGTTCAAGACCAGCCTAGCCAACATGACGAAATCCATCTCTACTAAAAATACAAAAATTAGCCAGGCGTGGTGGCAGGCACCTGTAATCCCAGCTACTTGGGAGGCTGAGGCAGGAGAATCGCTTGAACTCGGGAGGCAGAGGTTGCAGTGAGCCGAGATTACGCCACTATACTCCAGCCTGAGTGACAAAGTGAGACTCCATCTCAAAAACAACAACAAAAATTAGCCAGGTGAAATACCATGCACCTGTAGTCCCAGCTACTTGTGAGGCTGAGACAGGAGGATCGCTTGAGCCCAGGAGTTTGAGGCTACAATAAACCATAATCATGCTACTGCATTCCAGCCTGGGTGACAGAGTAAGAAGAACTTGTCTCTAAAAAAAAAAAAAAAAATTTATTAAAAAACGAACTTGAAAGTCAAAATTACTCCTTGATCCATGGGCTGCAGAACTGATGTTAACAGGCATGAAAACATTACTCTCCTCTTACCTGTCCATCAGAGCTCTTGGGTGACCAGTTGCATTGTCAATGAGCAGTAATGTTTTAAGCAGAAGGTGTCAATGGTGGGCTTAAAATATTTAATAAATCTTACTGTAAATAGATATGCTGTCATCCAGGCTTGTTCCATTTACAGAGCACAGGCAGAGTACATCTTGCTTAATTGTTAAGGTCCCTAGGAGTTTTGGAAGGGTCAATGAGCACTGCCTTCTGCTTAAAGTCGCCGGCTAAGAAAGTCGCCAGCTACCTTAGCCCCTAATAAGAGAATCAGTCTGTCCTTTGAAGCTTTGAAGCCGAGCATTGACTTCTCCTCTCTAGCTATGGAAGTCCTAGATGGTATCTTCTTCCAATAGAAGGCTTTTTGGCCTACATTGGAAACCTATTGATTATTGTAGCCACCTTCGTCAGTGATCTTAGCTAGATCCTTGGGATAACTTGCTTCCAATTCTCCATCAGCACTTCCTGCTTTACCTTGCACTTCTATGTTATGGAGATGTCTTCTTTCCTTAAACCTCACGAACCAACCAAAGCTAGCAGCTTTGAACTTTTCTGCAGCTTCCTTGTCTCTCTCAGCTTTCCTAGAATTGAAGAGAGTTAGGACTATACTCTGGTTTAGGCTTTGGCTTAAGCGAATGCTGTGGTTGGTTTGATCTTCTATCCAGACCACTCAAACTTTCTCCATATCAGCAGCAAGTCCATTTCACTTTATTATAATTTGTGTGTTCACTAGAGTAGCCCTTTTCATTTTCTTCAACAACTTTTCCAGCCGGGTGCGGTGACTCACGCCTGTAAATCTCAGCACTTTGGGAGGCTGAGGTGGGCATATCACTTAAGGTCAGGAGTTCGAGACCAGCCTCGCCAACATGATGAAACCTCGTCTCTACTAAAAATACAAAAATTAGCCTGGCATGGTGGCGGGCACCTGTAATCCCAGTTACTCGGGAGGCTGAGGCACGAGAATCACCTGAACCCAGGAAGTGGAGGTTGCAGTGAGCCGAGATCGCGCCACTGCGCTCCAGCCTGGGCAGAGCGAGAGTCTGTCTCAAAAAAAAAAAGAAGAATTTGTCTTTCGCACTCACAACTTGGCTAACTGTTTGGTGCAAGAGGCCTCACTTTTAGCCTTTCTGGCTTTCAGCATTCCTTCCTCACTAACTCCATCATTTCTAGCTTTTGATTTTAAGCAACAAAAGCGTGACTCTTTCTTTCACTTGAACACTTAGAGGCCATGGCAGGGTTATTAATTGACCTAATTTCAATATTGTTGCATTTCAGGGAACAAGGAGAGTCCTGGAGACAGGGAAAGAGAGCAGGGAATGGCTGGTTGGTGGAGCAGTCAGAACACACACATTTATCGATTAAATCCGTCATCTTCTATGGTTGTGGTTTGTGGCACCCCAAAACAATTACAATAGTAACATCAACAATCACTGATCACAAATCACCATAACAGGTATAATAATAATGAAAAAGTCTGCAATATTGTGAGAATTACCAAAATGTGACACAGAGACACACAGAAAGCTGATGCTTTTGGAGAAATGGCGCTGATAGACTTGCTGAAGACGGGGCTGCCACAACCTTTGATTTGTAGAAAACACAGTATCTCTGAAGCGTACTAAAGCAAAGCACAATAAAATCTGGCCTGTTCATATTCACAAAAGCATATAAAGGCATATGAGTAATAATATAAAATTAGCTGGGTCCAGATCATTGCCAGCCGTGGTGTGGAATGGATTGGCAGCAGTTCTGTGCCATTTCCCAGGCTCGCTGTGCTTCCATCTCCTCCCTCATTCATGAAAGACAAGCCAAGCAAGGGACAAAGGTATACAATAGTTGCTGTAAATGTCCCTATTTCACCTATGAGAAAACTATACTCAAAGAGGTTTAAGTTCCTTGCCTAAGGTCACAGGGCCTCCAAGGCAATAAGTAAAAGCAAGGAAACTGAAAGCACCCATTGCTACAGAGAGATTCATTGCTAACTTGTCAGATGTTGTGCCAAGACTCTCTCTTTCTCTCCCCCGACTACCCGTCCCCCACCCCGTATGTGTCTGTGTGTGTGTGTGCATATGCATGTATATACCCACTTTTTTTTTTAACAAAATAGACTGCAACTGGAGATACTGATGGGTCCTATTTTTTGGTGCAGCATCATAACATAAGCATCTTTCTGGGCAATAAATTAACTTTATGCCGGCCTTCTTTTTTCAGTGGAGCATTAATTAAGCATCTTGTATGTGCCCAATATTCTGCTGGGTCTGGAGGGGAGGAGGCCAGCCTACAGGAAACAACAGCTAACTCTTTAAGGCAGTGCGTAAGTCCATTCATTTGCTTCACAAACGTTCATTGAGCCCTGCCATGTGCCAGGCACTGTGGGTATCGTGGAGAACAAGACTGCTTTACGAGGCAAGAGCTGGGCTCCTCCTAACTTCCTCTGTCCCCCTAACCTCCCCTCACCCACAGGCATTGCTAGGGGTATTTTCCTGGGTTTGTTTGTTTGTTTGTTTTGTTTTGTTTTGTTTTTTGAGACAGGGTCTCGCTATGTTGCTCAGGATGGTCTCAAACTCCGGGACTCGAGCAATCTCCAGCCTCAGCCTCACTGTGCCTGGCTGTTGTTTATTTATTTATTGTGGTCAAATGTACATAGCATAAAATTGACCATTTTAACCATTTTCAAGTGTACAGTTCAGTGGCACTAAGTACATTCACACTGTTGGGCAACCCTTCCCACTCTTCCACTGCAGAACCCCTTTCATCTTGCAGAACCCAAACTGTCCCCATTAAACATTAACCCCCCAGCCCTTCATCCCAGCCCCTGGCAGACACCCTTCTGTCTGTCTCTATGGTTTTGGTGCTCTGGGTACCTCATAGAAAAGTGAGATTTATAGTATTTGTCCTTTGGTGACCAGCTTCTCTCACCAAGCATGATGTCCTCTGGGGACATCGTGTGGAGCAGGTGCTAGCATCATTTTGACTTCTCGAACATCTCATGGGTGTCACCTCCCCCTCTACCTCTCTGTCACTGCCTTGCTCAGCCGCCTCCTCTCTCCTGGACCCTTGCAGAAGGCACTGACTGGGCTCCTGGCCTCCCGTCCTGCCCTCTTCTAATGTATTTTTCATACCACTTCCAAAGTGATAATACATTCCTCTTTTGAAATTTTAGATTTGGTTATTAAAGTGATACAGGTGTATGGTTACCAAAAATTCCAACAGTATAAAAGAGAATACCTGCCTGGGCAATGTAGAGAGACCCTGTCTCCATAAATGTTTTTTGTTTTGAGATGGAGTCTCGCAGTGGCTTAATTTTGTCTCACTGCAACCTCTGCCTCCTGGGTCCCGGTTCAAGCAATTCTCCTGCCTTAGCCTCCCAAGTAGCTGGGATTACAGGCATGCGCCACCATGCCCAGCTAATTTTTGTATTTTAGTAGAGACGGGGTTTCACCATGTTGGCCATACTGGTCTCGAACTCCTGACCTTGTGATCCTCCCACCTCAGCCTCCCAAAGTGCTGGGATTACAAGCGTGAGCCACCGTGCCTGGACTCCATAAATGATTTAAGAAAAAATATAGCCAGGCGTGGTGGCACACGCCTGTGCTCCCAGCTACTTGGGAGGCTGAGATGGGAGGACTGCCTGAGTCTGGGATGTCGAGGCTGCAGTGAGCCAAGATCATGCCACTGGACCCCAGCTTGGGTGACAGAGTGAGACCCCATCCCCCCAAAATATAAATCAAAGGGTGTAAGGTGAAAAGAATCGTAACATTATGTTTTTGTAGCTCTGCATCTGTGATGGTGCCCCCTGCATGGCTTGCTTTCACTGTGCCAGTGCCCCACAGTTACCCAGCCTGCCGGCTTTGAGAAGATGCTCGCCACGCTTCTCCCATGCTGGGCTTGGGCACGTCCTTGGCCATGAATCTTGGCCCATGTCCAGGTCGGTTCTGAATGAGCCAGCAGACTCCTCCCAGGGCTGCCCGGCTACATGGTTAAGGGCATCATGGACACCAGCTTCAGCCACAGCTGCTTACCAGGCAGGTACAGTGAAGCCGGGAGGTGTGGGTCAGTTCCTACCTCTCCAACCTGAGGTCCTGCACTTCCTGCAGCTGTTGGAAGGGACTGTGTCCAACGGGAGCAAGGAAGTGTGCTCCCCCACAGCCCCATGCAGGCATAAAGGGCCGAGGGGCAGCCAGGCCTGTCCTGGCCGGGGCTGGCTCAGAGTCTGTGGCAGCCCCACCCCTGCCAGGCTGGTCCTCAGCCCCAAGATCCACCTATGGCACTCGCCCCTTTACAGCTACGTGGACATCCACTGATACTCAGGTGACACGCCTTTGCCCGCTTCTACTCAGTCTTGGCAGTGGTTGGACAAAAGGTAATCAAAGATCGGTTCTTTCTTGGGAAAGGAAGAGGAAGCTGGAGCACCGGGGGGCTCGCATGCTCTCAGGAGTGACATAGCCCCATAGCCCTGGGGCTCTACTGGGTGCCGGTGGGTGGAGGTAAGGGGAGAGCTGGAGCCAGGCTTTCATTCACTTCCCGTTCTTTCATTCCTGCTCTTCTTTTGCTCACTGGCTCATTCAGCAGTCTCTGGGCTGGGCATTTACTCTCCTGTCAGACACCACGCTCCTGATTGGGTGGCCTTGGCCTTCCCAAGCTGTGTCTGGATGTCCCCAAGTGAAATGGAATCTGGGCTGGACAGGCCACCGGATGGACAAGCTCTTCTCATCTAAAACCGAGGCAGTTGACATTTTGGGCTAGATGGTAAGAACAAAATTAAAAAATAAAAAGCAGGCAGGCTGGCATAGGAGCCCCATCTCCCTGCCCTACTGTGCCAGTGGCCTGGGGGCTTCCCCGCCGCCTCTTTCTCCACTCTGCAGATTCTGAGAAAACTCACGAAAGAGCCCACTCCAAGGTGTTTGGCAACAAGGTGGGTGGGGGCAGCCTCCCAGCACCCAGCACACGTGGCGCTTTCCCGCAGTGGGTTTCAGCGCTCCCACTCTGCCTCGGAGCTCCTCTGTCACCAGCTCTTGCCCTCCCTTGGCTCCTCTTTCCCATGCAGCTTCTCCTCCAGCTCGTGGGAAAGGCCAAGAGGCTGAGCCAGCAACAGCGGAGCACCACCCCCTGCCCAACCTCCCCCTACCCCACCCCACCCCACCCCACTGTGCTCTTGGCCCCAGGCAGGCGAGGGGAGTGGAGTTTTGCTGCCTGATGCAATGTCTGGCAGGGCGGTCCCTTATCACAGCTGACTTGCTGGGACCCCCACCTTCCCTGGGGGAGGCTAGAACAGGGCCACAGTCCATTTTGGGCCTCAGTGGAAAGGCCTGGTTGGAGACCATCCAAGTAGAAAACTCGTTCCCTGGGAGGCACCTTGCCAAGTCACGAGGGAGGCCTGAGAGAAAGACCCCTGGGGGAGGGAAGGGAGGGAAGCTGAAGCCTCACTTGCTGGGGCTTGCCCGGCCTCAGCTCACAGCCCCCTTTTTCCACAGCGTTCCCTTGCTCACATTTGTCTGCAGACGGCTTAGGCTGTTTTCTGCCCTCCTCCTTGTTAGCCCACAGCTGTAAAAGGCTAGATGGAAACACGAATTCAAGAGACTAAAGTTATGTGCAGTCCCAAGTGTGAAGTTTTGCCCACAGTCGGTGCCCATGGTTCACACTATGCTCCCAGCACGGGTTCGCAGCACACACCCTTGGCATGTACCTGTGGCCTACGCACTCCTGCTCACAGCCTGTGCACGCGTGGGCCACTCATCTATGGAGCAACTGCCTTTTTTTCTTCCTCTTCACATCTTCTGTCAACTTAGAACGATGAAGCATCTTGCACTGGGCTCAATGCTTTGGGAAGGACATTGATTGGTTCATTCATTCATTCAGCAAGTATTTATGAAGCACCCACTCTGTGCCAGGTACAGTTCTGGGCACTGGAGATGCAAGGGTAGAGCAGACAGATGAAGCTCTCCTCTCCCGGAGCCAATGTTCTGGGGGATGAGAGGCCATCAGCGAGCACATTTCCATCTATGAAGGGAGTAAAGCAGGGTGCCGAGAGGGAAAGTGATGGGGGTGGCCCACATTAGGTCAGGGGTCAGGGAAGCACTCTAGAGCGGGGGGCATTTGAGCTGAGTCCTGATTGCTTAGAAGGAGCGAGCCAGAGCAGATCTGGCCCTGGCAGAGGGACCAGCTGATGCAGAAGCCCCCAGGTGGGGAGCAGCAGGAAGGGCTGGGGTAGGGGTGTTGGGAGAAGAGGTGGGAAGGGTGAGCAGGGTCTGGATCTCGAAGGCCTTTACAGGGCTTTTTTGTTTTTTTACCAAGTAGTGCATGGAGTGTTTGAAGCAGGAGCTGCCTTGTCGTCTGTGCCTCTGAGAAGTTTCCATGTGGCTGAGAAGCTGGGTGGCAGCACAGTTGTAATTAGGTGCTCAGGTGCTCCCCTATCTGGGTGGCAAGCGTGCCCACATGTAATCCCATAGAGGAGGCCAGGCCTGAGGAAGCCAGGGAAGCAGGAGGGGGCGTGGGGAGGCCAGCAGAAATGTGGGCCTCCGCGGGGAGGGAATAGGCGATGCAGCATGGAGGATGAGAAGCCCACACCAGCCACACTAGGGCCCCAGGAGATTGTGGATGCCATCGAGAGCATTATTCGGTGGAGGGGTGGGGACAAAAGCCAGATGAGACAGCTGGGAGGTGGCAGGCAGGTGAGGATGTGAGACAGAGGAAAACAGTGATTTGAGAACTGTGTCATAAGTGGGACAGGAGTCCACATCCCAGCCAGCACCTGGAAGGTTGGGCTGGTTCTGCCCAGGGCCTGGCACGTAGTGTGCACTCACCAGATGGTCGCTGCCCTGAAAGAACTCAACACTGTGCCTCTTTTCCCGCCTCTGGTGTTTGCTGTCAATGTGCAGAGTGCTGGACAAAACTGGGCCAAGGGAGCTGTCCCACTGTCTGCTGCCCTCAAGCAGAGCTGACCTGGCACATGCCTCTGGCATGCTTCACTGTGAGCCCTGGCCCCCCCAGTGGGCCCAAGCAGGGGGTGCCACCTGTTCCTTGGGCTGTTATGTATTTGCTGGGGCATTGAGGGGATGAAAGATTTTTTGTTTTTTGTTTTTGAGACAGAGTTTTACTCTGAGTGCCCAGGCTCCAGTACAATGGCATGATCTTGGCTCACTGCAACCTCTACCTCTCAGGTTCAAGCAATTCTCCTGCCTCAGCCTCCCAAACAGCTGGGATTACAGGCGACCGCCACTACACTTGGCTAATTTTTGTATTTTTAGTAGAGACAGGGTTTCACCATGTTGGCCAGGCTGGTCTCAAACTCCAGACCTCAGGTCCACCTGCCTCAGCCTCCCAAAGTGCTGGGATTATAGGCATGAATCACTGTGTCTGGCTGGATGAAAGGTATTGAGTACTAGGGGCTAGGAGGGACCAAGAGAAAGAGGAAGAGATTTTTTGGTTCTTCCCATGAACTAAGCAAGGGAGGCAAGGCTAGCCCTTGCACCATGAAAGTGGGAAAGAAGTGATACAAAGGTTCATCTGATGTCACAGGTGTCACAGGTCTGCTTCTTGTAAAGGGCCTCCTGCACGGGGGGCCTCCTGCATGGTGGGTTCTGCATGGGGCTTTGCTGAGTAACCCCCATCCGGGCCCTATCCCCTTCCCTCATGGCCCTGTGACCTCCTGGCACCATGACCCTCTCCCTGCTCCTGGCTCTAGGAAGCTCCAAACCTCTCTCACCTGCCTGCCCACCTGCCTGCTAGGTTTCCAAAGCTAAACAGAGGGGCAGCTGTCTGGGCAGGGCAAGGGAGCCAGTAGCCTGCCTGGGTTCCTGTCCGAGTGTCCAACTTTGCTTCTTCCTTTTAGGGCAGCGTCAAGAAGGATCTTAGGAACGCTGTGTTGCTCTGGGGATGAGGAGGCTGGAACAGCAACTTAAAAATAGAAATAGTACGTGGAAGGGAGGGAAGGAGAAGGTTCAGAGGCTTGTCATTTAGGCACCCCAACTTCTATACCTTACCAAGGTGCCAGGCCCAGAAGGGAGGGGTAGCTAGGGCAGCTCCCTCACCCACACCTGCCTTCTCACCCCTCTCCTATTTCATGAGCATTTACCATGCATCAGATACATTCCTCACAGCACCTTTATCAGCAGGGATGCCCTTTTCATGCTACAAACAGGCTCAGAGAGGTTGTCACTTACACAAGGTTGCACAGCATCGTAGAGGCACAGAAAGGACTAGAGCCCAGGACTTCTAACCCCAGCTCCTTCTGCTTCCCTCCCATCATCAGCCCCAGACAACCTGAGAGTGGAGAGGACAGAAAGTCGGGATATCAACACCTCGTACTCTGAAAACTCAGTGGTGGTTCTCACCCTCTCAGTGGGGCAGGTGGCCTCACACCCCACCACGGGCTAAACAGGGTGCATGGGGGATGTAGCCCCACTGGCCATTCTACACATTCATGCCAACAGCTGCCAGGCACCAGCCTCACCATTGTTTTTTGCACAGCTGGTCTGTGCCGAGTGCCATTCTAGATGCGACCCCCAACTTCGGGGAGCTTGCATTCTGGGAAGGGAGATGGTCAGCCGGAAAGCCCCACCACAGGAGCTAGGTTGGAGGTCCCCAAGGTACACCAAGAAGCTCAGATGACCTGGACCTGGGAGGGGTGGCCAGAGGCTTCTGCTGGAGGAACCTTAAGTAAGTTAGTGAACTTGTCTCAACCTCAGTTTCCTCACCTGGAAAATGGGCTAGTTGCTGCCTCATAGGGCTTTGCTGAGGATTGGATGAGTGCAAGTGCTTAGCATGGCACCTGGCACAGAGAAACATGCCTCAGTAAACTTCAGCTGCCCGTATCATTGGTTGACCCTCCCAACCAGAGTGCAAGCCCCAGGAGGGCACAGATCATGCCTGCTTGTTCACCGCCGTATTTTCAGTGCCTAGGCCAGAAGCCAGCACACAGTAAATGCTCAGAAAATACTAACTTAATAAGTTCATGAGAAAAGGCCCAGGAAAATTAGGAAACGGCAGGACTATTCCAGTTGGGAATAGATTCTCCTAGGCCAGGTGAAGTGGCTCACACCTGTAATCCCAGCACTTTGGGAGGCCAAGGCAAGCGGATCACCTGAGATAAGGAGTTCGAGACCAACTTGGCCAACATGGTGAAACCCTATCTCTACCAAAAAATACAAAATTTAGCCGGGCATGATGGCACACACCTGTAATTCCAGCTACTTAGGAGGCTGAGGCATGAGAATCACTTGAACCCAGAAGGCAGAGGTTGCAGTGAGCTGAGATTGCACCACTGCGCTCCAGCCTGGGTTGCAGAGCGAGACTCCGTCTCAAAAAAAAAAAAAAAAAAAAAAATAGGAATAGACTCCTTTCTGCACCTGTATTTGCTCTAGCCGTAAAAAACTTTTTAGCCAAGTGCAGTGGCACACCTGCAGTCCCAGCTACTCCGGAGGCTGAGGAGGGAGGATTGCTTGAGCCTAGGAGTTTGAGGCCAGCCTGGGCAATATAGCAAGACCCTGTTAGATATTATCTATTTAGATAATAATAATGACCTGTAATCCCAGTACTTTGGGACGCCTAGGCGGATGGATCATCTGAGGTCAGGAATTCAAGACCAGCCTGGGCAACATTGTGAAACTCTGTCTCTACTAAAAATACAAAAATTAACTGGGCGCAGTGATGCATGCCTGTAATCCCAGCTTCTCAGGAGGCTGGGGCAGGGGAATTGCCTGAGGCGGAGGTTGCAGTGAGCTGAGATTGCGCCATTGCACTCCAGCCTGGGCGACAGAGCGAGACTCCATCTCAAAGTAATAATAATGATAATGACACATACTATTTTAGTCGAGAGTCATTTTTTCCTTTATCCATCTGTTGTTCACCAACTGTATATCTCTTGCCTGGCCCAGAATTGAGAGATAATGAGGGGCCCAGACAAACTCCCTGTCCTGCCTGAAGGGATGTTCAGTATTGAACAATTGTTGCTTTATGGCTTCATGACAAAGTCCCAGGTGCTCATGATAATCTTTGTACAGTGGTGGGGCTGTAGGGAGCCCTAACATAGCCTGGGGAAGGCTGCCTAGAAAGTGGAGACCTGAAGGCTGAGGCCATGTTAAGGATTTAGGTAGAATTTGTGCACTATGATATTTTTTCTTTCGTTAATTTTTTATAACTTACACATACACATGGTAAAATGTGTAACAAGGCACAGTGTTACATAGCAAACATAAGCCTCACTCCACCTTCTCTCTCCACCTACCTGTCCACCTTCCAGATGCAGCCATTGTTACCAGGTCTTGCATTTTCCTGGAGCCAGAGTCCATTTGGATCCCGCATCTATATTTTTTTTCCCCGGCATTTGTTTCCGAATGGGATCTTGCTACTTCGGAGGTTCTCCACCTGGGATGATTTGGCACCCCCCACCTTCCCACCCCAGGAGACACTTAGCAATGTCTGGAGATACTTGATGGTTACAGATGAACAGTGGGGGCCAGGCATGGTGACTCGTGCCTATAATCCTAGCACTTTGGGAGGCCAAGGCAGGTGGATTGCTTGAACTCAGGAATTCAAGACTAGGCTGGGCAACATGCAAGACCTCATCTCTACAGAAAATTTTAAAAATTAGCTGGGTGTGGTGGTGTGCACTTGTGGTGACTAAGGAGGCTGAGGTGGGAGGATCAATTGAGCCTAGGAGGTTGAGGCTGTAGTAAACTATGATCATGCCACTGCACTCCAGCCTGGGCAATACAGTGAGACCCTGTCTCAAAAACAAACAAACAATTATTGCCAATTAGTGAGTAGAGGCCAAGAATGCCGTCAAACATTCTTTTTTTTTTTTTTTTTTTGAGACAGAGTCTCACTGTCACCCAAGCTGGAGTGCAGTGGCCGGATCTCAGCTCACTGCAACCTCCGCCTCCCAGGTTCACGCCATTCTCCTGCCTCAGCCTCCCGAGTAGCTGGGACTATAGGCGCCCACCACGTCACCTGGCTAGTTTTTTGTATTTTTTAGTAGAGACGGGGTTTCACCGTGTTAGCCAGGATGGTCTCGATCTCCTGACCTCGTGATCCGCCCGTCTCAGCCTCCCAAAGTGCTGGGATTACAGGCTTGAGCCACCGCACCCGGCGCTGTCAAACATTCTATAATTCCCAGGACAATCCCCACTTATCTCGTGGAAAATGTCAACAGTGCTGAGGTTGGGAAGCCCTGTCCTGCATTAGCACAGGGTCTGCACCTTGTGTGTGTGTGTATGTGTGTGTGTGTGTGTGTGTGTGTGTGTATGTGTGTTCTCATGTATTTTCTGGATCATTCACATTTATAGATCCACCTCATTATTCTTTGTGGCCACATAAAAATCCATTACCTGGATGCTCCACCATTTTCATTTAGGTATTTGCACTCTTTTTGCCATTATAAACATTTATGCTACAAGGGTTATTCTTTTCACATGCCTTTGATGTGTGAGGTCAAGGGAGAAACCGATGGAGGTGGGATGGATGAACCCAATGGTTCATTAGCATTTTAAACAAACTATTAAAGAGACCTTCAGTCTCTCTGGGGCTCAGTCTGTTTGGAGAGTGGGTCTGGGGTCCTGGCTGCTAACCAGGGCCGAGATCCTCAAAAGTCTGGTGGAGAAACGTCCTCTGCATTCCTCGTGTACAGACAACGGTGTTCTGATCACCTGTCTCTCCGCAGGATGAGGGTGTCCCCCACCTGAAGACAACAAGCTGGGTCCTGAGTAATGCCCCTGAGCTGAGTGTCCAAGGCCAGCCCGAGGAGCCCCCAGGGCCCCACATTTCCCCATGGAGAAAGGACTCACTTTGCCCCAGGACTGCTGGGACTTTCTGCACAGCCTGAAGATGAGAAGCAAATACGCTCTTTTCTTGGTTTTTGTGGTGATAGTTTTTGTCTTCATCGAAAAGGAAAATAAAATCATATCAAGGTGAGGGTTACAAGCCCAAGTCTTCATCTTCCTTTCAAGGTGGGGTGGGTGGGGACAGGGAGGTAACTGCAGGGCTCTCTGTGGACCTGCAAATGCATTCCTTCAACAAGCCATCCCCAGGCCCCTCCTGTGTCCCAGGCAGTGGCTTCTGCACACGTCCTCATAACTGCACAGGGGCAAGACTTGGGCTCTGGACTCAAACAGCCTGGGTTGGAGTCCCCTGTGTTGGCCCTCTACAACTGTGAAAGGTTAGGCAAGATACTTCACATTTCTGAGTCTTCAGTTCCTCTTCTGTAAAATGTGGCTAATGATGGGACCAGCGTTGTTGTAAAGAGTAAATGAGAAAATGTAAAAGCATTTAGCCCAGTGCCTGGCACATAGTTGGTGTCCAGTATTTGCTGGCTGCGACTATTACTATTAATTTACTTCCTGGCCTTGCATTAGCTGCACATCCCCTATAGAAGTCTTGATGTCATTGAACCCGTGGAAAGGCAAGGTCCTAGTATGGATACTCTGATGGGCAGGGCTGCCATGTGCAGCTGCCAGGCTGTGTACTGCTCAACTTCAGGAGCATGTTCCTCAAATAGGCTACCCTGGGAACGCCCCTTTACCCCTTTGAATTGGCAGCATACAGCTATGTGCAGTGGGCCTGTTAGATGTAGAAAGATTTCTTAGCCTGTTCTCCTCCCAGGCTCAAGCCCTGCAAGAAAGCATTAGCTAAGATGGGTGGGTCAGGGATTGGGCAATACAGTGGACATTGTCAATGCCCCACTTGGGTCACTGAGCAAGGACCATTCTAACTTGTGCCTATTGGGTTCTACTGCAAGCCCTTACAGCTCTGCACCTGAGAGCTTTCTCTCCACCAGCACACTGGCAAGCCAGAAGTACTAGGGAGTAAATGTTCCCCCAGATCCCCATCAGACTGAGCCTCTGATGCCCACACCTGCTTCTAGCAGCGTATCTGTCATGGACCTCTTTCCTCCCCTGCCTCACTTCCCTATCCAGTTCTTAAATAAACTACTTAAACACAAATCCTTGCCTCAAAGTCTGCTTCTGGGGAAACCCAACTGAGACAGATCTTGGTGATCTGCTTGGGGGACTGCTTCGGGTTGCCCAAGAGACGGGGTCCCCAGTCAACCACTGAACCTGATCTTCTTTGTCCTCACAGGGTCTCAGACAAGCTGAAGCAGATCCCCCAAGCTCTGGCAGATGCCAACAGCACCGACCCAGCCCTGGTCTTAGCTGAGAACGCATCTCTCTTGTCCCTGAGCGAGCTTGATTCAGCCTTCTCCCAGCTGCAGAGCCGTCTCCGCAACCTCAGCTTGCAGCTGGGTGTGGAGCCAGCCATGGAGGCCGCAGGGGAGGAAGCGGAGGAGGAGGGAAAGGAGGAGCCATCCAGACCGGCCGTGGCTGGGCCCCGGCGCCACGTGCTGCTCATGGCCACCACGCGCACCGGCTCCTCGTTCGTGGGCGAATTCTTCAACCAGCAGGGCAACATCTTCTACCTCTTCGAGCCGCTGTGGCACATCGAGCGCACAGTGTCCTTCGAGCCGGGGGGCGCCAACGCCGCGGGCTCGGCCCTGGTGTACCGCGATGTGCTCAAGCAGCTCTTCCTGTGCGACCTGTACGTGCTGGAGCACTTCATCACGCCGCTGCCCGAGGACCACCTGACCGAGTTCATGTTCCGCCGGGGCTCCAGCCGCTCCCTGTGCGAGGACCCCGTCTGCACGCCCTTCGTCAAGAAGGTCTTCGAGAAGTACCACTGCAAGAACCGCCGCTGCGGCCCCCTCAACGTGACGCTGGCCGTCGAGGCCTGCCGCCGCAAGGAGCACATGGCCCTCAAGGCCGTGCGCATCCGGCAGCTGGAGTTCCTGCAGCCGCTGGCCGAGGACCCCCGCCTCGACCTGCGCGTCATCCAGCTGGTGCGCGACCCTCGGGCAGTGCTGGCCTCACGCATGGTGGCCTTCGCCGGCAAGTATAAGACCTGGAAGAAGTGGCTGGACGACGAGGGCCAGGACGGCCTGAGGGAAGAGGAGGTGCAGCGGCTGCGGGGCAACTGCGAGAGCATCCGTCTGTCCGCAGAGCTGGGGCTGCGGCAGCCCGCCTGGCTGCGGGGCCGCTACATGCTGGTGCGCTATGAGGACGTGGCGCGCGGGCCGCTGCAGAAGGCCCGCGAAATGTACCGCTTCGCCGGCATCCCCCTGACCCCGCAGGTGGAGGACTGGATCCAGAAAAACACGCAGGCGGCCCACGACGGCAGTGGCATCTACTCCACGCAGAAGAACTCCTCGGAGCAGTTCGAGAAGTGGCGCTTCAGCATGCCCTTCAAACTGGCCCAGGTGGTGCAGGCCGCCTGCGGCCCTGCCATGCGTCTCTTCGGCTACAAACTGGCGCGGGACGCCGCCGCCCTCACCAACCGCTCAGTCAGCCTGCTGGAGGAGCGGGGCACCTTCTGGGTCACGTAGGAGCGCCGGGGCCCCGTGTGCCCCTCCTCGTGAAAGGCCTGCCCCGCCTTTCTGCCGCAGCCCCCGCAGAGGGCGGGTGCGCAGCGCCGTGAGCGGGCAGCGCCTCCTGTAGCAGTAGGGCCCCCAGCCAGTGCTCCGCCAAAGCGGCGGCCCCAGGGTTAATCGCGGAGAACAGGACAGTGCCCGGTCCCCTTGAGGGCCATCACACCCAGACCCAAGGGGTCGCAGCCTCCTGAGCAGGCCCAGGCAGGCCCGGGCCTGTTGGCAAGCTTTGATCTCAGAGAAACATACATTTGTGCCTGGAGACCCTGCAGGCCAGAGTCCAAATATTTAACAACCAGAAGGGGCAAGGCTCTGACCAGTGACAGTCAGACCTCCTGCTTTATTTGGTGTTAACCGTTTCTTGTCTGGATAGTGAAGTCTGGAATCTGAGTGGGTCCTTGGAGGAGGGGCCAGGACAGCCCTGGGTATCAAAGGTGGCATTGAGGCTCATTTGAGGTGACGGTGGCTGTTTACCAACCAGTACAGAGCGATTCAGCATTTTCATGAATGGGATGGCTGGATGAATCTGGGCCCCATATAGAGCTGGAAAACACACACATGCTATAGACATGCAGACATGTACGCCACACACAGACAAGCCTCAAAGGCACAAGTGCACACACATCTATGCAGACAAGCTTCCTTGCTGCTTATGCCTACAGGGTTTTTCTGTATCACACACCTCAGAGGAGCCTGTGATTACATTTGTAGGATTATTTTGAGGGCAGGGCAGAGGAAGGAAATGCGTTAAAGGGCCATGACATGACACGGTTCCCTGGCCAGGTTTGGGACTGAAGGGCGGATTCAGAACTGCAGCATTCAAAGCCCCTGCCCGCCTTAGGTTCTCATGGCTACCTCCTCTGACCTATCCACATCCTTGCGGCTGGCAGGCAGGATGTTTTGAAATGGTGCAGCCAAAGGCCCCGTCCAGCTTGGCTTGCTCCTGAACATGTCCATATTTGAAGGCTGCCTCAGGCCTGGCAGGGAGAAGCGGCTGTGGTCCCTGGAGGCAAAAGGCGGCTCACGGGGGCCTTCCATTTCCAGCCAGGCCTCATCTGGGGCAGGGCCAAGAGGAAAGTACAGAGTACCCGTGGGGGAGAAGTCCCGCCGGGATGCACCCCTTCCCTGAGAAGCCCGCCTTCGCCCTCATGGACAGGGGTCGGCCAGCTGGTTGCCGTGGTTACAGCCAGTGCCTGGAATTCCTCCTTAGGGCTCTGGGAAGAGTATTGCTCAATGCAGGATGTGCGGGGTGTTTTATTTGGGGTTTTTAAGTTATTTATGGCTTGGTGTCTTTCTTGTTTTGTGGCTGTGTTTTTGCTTTTGTTTCTGCAGCAGCGCCTCTCCCAAGCAGTGGAGGCCTGAGGGCTTGAGGGAGGCTGGGAAAACCAGCAGGGAGCACTTGGCTCCTGGCAGAGGGAGGGGACAGGAGGAGGTGCCTTCCCCAGGAGGAGCGAGGAGAGGTGGCCACGTGGCAGGGCCACAGTGCCCTATGGGCTTTTCTGTTTGAACCCCATGTGGGATGAATCTCAAAGCCACCAGCGTTCTTGCCTAGTGTCCAGAGCAGCAGAGATTTGCAGCCCTCGCCCCTCCCTGAGCAGAAGCTGGATTTGAAAATCCCTCACAGGCTCTAACACGTTTCCTGGGTGGGCAGAGGCCTCATGACCAAGCAGTAAGTGTACCCAGAGTAGAAGCCCTTCCCCACTCCCACCTCAAACCCAGGAGCAGAACTCAGTATCCAGAGCTTGCAAGGGTTTGCCAAGGGCTGCCCAGCCCTGTTTCTGGTTTCCTGGACAATTTCTCTGTCAGATACGGCCCATTGTAAACCCAGAGGACTGCATTTTGGGTTGAGTAATACGGACACCGGGGAAGTACAGAATCTGAGTCCAGCATTGCCGTGGGGGAGGGAAGAGTGTGTCCTGGCAGGAAGCCACCATTGGAGAAGGTGAGGCCAGTAACCATCTCGTGGGATTTGCTATCATCAGCCTATTTGAGCTGCTGGGTCTCTGTTACTGTGGACTCCAGTCATTCAAGGAGTTCTCCACTCTTGGGTTTTTTCTTTTCTTTTCTTTTCTTTTCTTTTCTTTTGCTGTTTTGCCTGAACACCCCAACACTCTTGGTTTTAGAGGCCAAGAGTAAGTTGTGCAGAGACATGGTTCTAATTTGGAGTTCAAAGGAACACCAGCTCTGAAAAGGTGACCATGGGGCCAGGAGGTTTCTGGCAGGCTCAGAAGTGCTGGCTGTTCTTCCCCAGCCTCCCCACTGCTCCCTCCTCTGTTCCCCATGTGGAGGTGGGGGGTGCTGGGACTGGGGAGGGGGCAGCCTCCTCCATCCAAGGCTCTTCCCAGGGGCCCTGCTATTGTGGACGGCAGACTTTATCCCTCCTTCTTACTCTGGGCCGAGACCTCCCACTCCGCTCTCTGAGGATGGTACCAAGAATGGGCCTTTGGGACTTCTCAGGACATTGACAATGTGCACACTGCAAGTTGACTTTATTTATTTATTTTGTGAAAAGAAGAGACAGAAAATACCTTATTATCTGCAGGGACTCAAAGCTGTACCCAAATCAAGAAAGAAAATAACAGTAGAAACCATTCACACACTCTGTTCATGCACAGACACCAGAAGACGATTCAGAACACCAGAGGAGAATAAGCCGGAGCGCCAGCACCACGATGGCCCCCAGGACGTTGTTTAAGATCTGAGATCCCTTGGTTTCTCTCATGTTTATCTGAGATGCTACATCAGGGCCCTTACAGCTGTATTACCTCTGCCTGGGTATTTGAGACAGATCACAAGTGCGTGGGTGTTTCCTGGTAATGTATTCCCCTGGGACTCAGTGATGCTCTGGGAACTGTTGGGGTTTGGGGAAGGACAGTGTGGTGTGACTATTGGCTTGACACGTTGTGGATGTGGTTGGAGTCACCCACGTGGACACGATTTTCAGCTTGGAGCTGGGATGAAGAAGATGGAAGCGCTGGGGGCCGGGCCTCCTTTTCCAGCAAGGTCGGCCCTGGTTTCTCCTCTGTTCCAGCTTGTCTGCCAGAAGCCTTCCCCTGCAAAGTGCCCACCTGCCTAGAGACAGAGGGAGCAGCTGAGGCCTCTCTCCACTGGCCGCCAGCCTCCCCAGCACAAGAGGACTATTCAGCAATGAATGTTTACTCATGTTCTTATTGATGAGTTCTGCGGCCCAGCCTATAGAAATGGCTCAGAACATTCCAGGCCTTGGTGAGACAGGGCAGCATCCAGCACTCACAGGCTGTCCCCGCTCTGCCTGTTCCCATCTTCCCCTTGGGGCCTGTTCATAAATTGAGGAATGGGTAAGGGCCCTGGAGGGTCCTTGGGAGTAGTTAGTGGAGGGCAGGATTCCCAGGTCCCCGTAGAGAGGGAAGGAGAAACCCACATGTGCACAGAAGCCCGTCTCTGTCACACACACCACAGGTGGTCACCGATTTATTTTCCAAAAGCTTAGAAACATAAAGCAAATTTAGGCTTTTGTCCTTCTGCGATACATGCACTTGAAAATAAACAGAAAAGAGATGTTTAATAATAAGTTTACTTCCTGTCTGCTAGCACCCTCAGCCTGGGAGGTACTGCCAGAGGCTGGCGTAGTGGAGCAGCTGCTGACCAAACCCCACAGAACGGAGGCACCCGTCATCACAAGACATCTTTCCCTCCCATGTCTGTCATCTGTCTGTCTGGCAATGGAAGGAGCTCCAGCAGGAGGTCCTTCCCAGAAGGTTGATTCTTGGCCTGGGTGGTAGAGGAGACATCCTGACCCTAAAGTCTTCCAGCCCCAGGTCATCCTCTCCTATGCTGGGGTCTATTGACCGTACAGGCCAGGTGCGGTGGCTCATGCCTGTAATCCCAACATTTGGGGAGGCCAAGGTGGGAGGATTGCTTGAGCCCAGGAGTTGGAGACCAGCCTGGGCAACATGGTGAGACCAATTAACTGTAGGGTTTGTCCCTTGCTAGAACAGGAGCAGAAGACTGAATAGCTGTGTCCTCAAGGCAGTCCCCTCCCACCCCCATTCCCAAAGTCAGAAAGCGAAGCCAGATCTCAAGGGCTGATACCTGAGGCAAGGAGAGCTAAGGGGAGAGAAAGCGGGATGGGGTGGGAGCAGGCACCTTCACAAGCCAAGTGTGTCTTACTGATCTGTACAAGCTGATAGAAGGACCATCTGCTGAAATCCAGGGCTCCTGAGTTGGTGGGTTTGCTTGTGAAGCTTCTAGGACAAGGCACAGCCAGATGGAAGGGAGAGGATCCAGGACTTCCTAAATGCAGCCGCGTCACCTTTCAACTCGCTGCAGTTTCAGAGACAGTGGAAGCTACTCTTTACCTCAAAAGCACAAAGCAGAATTGGCAACTTCACATGTCTCAAGAGCTTCAAGATCCTTTGGTCTCGTGTCCTTTGGCACCCCACAACTGTATGGGGGACAAATTTGTTACGTGTTTCCAAGGCTACAGACATGGTGCCATCCTCACGGGCCTAGCTCATGTTGTGGATCAGGTACTTTGCTGGGGGGATACAATGACCCAGGTGGTCTGCGTCCTCTGCCATTGGTTTGAACAGGGCACCCCCGAAGTCTCCATCTCAGCTGTATATTCTAGTCCAAATTTGCCTGGCTCCCCTGCTCCCTCCCTGGTCCTGCACACTGTCTTTCTGCCGACACCTCAGCCCTGTGTGCTATTTCATGTCTGCATGGTACGAGACACCGCTTCACGGCATACACTGCCACGGCATGTACATATGCATCCACGTGTGTGTATGTGTAGCATGTAGCTCATTCTGCTCAGCCTCTGGTGCCGTTCCACATTGCTCCCGGCCCCACTGCTGTCACTGTCGTCCCAGATGTCCTTGCCATGGCCACAGACAATCTGCCGTCTCCTGGAAACGCTGGGGCTGCCCTTCAGAGAACTGGCAGCCGCTGGCAGTCAGGGCCTGCTTTGCAGAATAGAATGTGAACCCATCTCCTGATGGCCTACTTGACTTATTTAATTAAAGATGAAAACATGCAACGAGCAAAACCTGCAGCGTGTCTCTGCCTTTTCCTTCGCATTTGTTCTCAGCGGCAATTGGGTCACAGTTTTTTTTTTTTTAAATTAGCGGAAGGGAGGTGACTTCCAGCATGAAGCAGGACAGAGAATCCCCCTAACCATTCCCAAAGGATCAAAGGCACTAGGGGAATAGGGGGCAGGATGAACGTTCCTTGCGTTACCAGGCTGGCAGAGCTGGTGGGGACTGCGCTGGGCGGAGAGAGAGAAAACCCAGGTATTTGGGGGCAGAGACAGGTGCATTGGGCCAGCGGTCAGGGGGCCTGAAGATGAGTCCCAGCTTTGCCACTGTCTGGCTGTGTGACCTTGGATGAGTCACTGCCTTTACTTGGACACCAGTTTCCTTTTAGAATGAAGGTATAATCAGTTGTTCACACTGTTCCCAAAAAGCCCCGTTAGGGATTCAAAAGTCAGCTGAAAGGGCAGGCAGCACGCTCTCCATGAGAGCCACTGTGTGTTGTGATCTGCTTTACATGTTCAGATAGCATTTCAGATTTATTTGGCCTGCAACTAAATCTCCAAAAGCACATGAAAAGATTGCCAAGGACCCTTTCAGCTAAGAAATTGAATGGAGTCCTTTCAAATTGCAGTTACAACTGTCATAACAACTTCAGTTCTTACTACATTTCAGCCCTGCTCGTCTCCCGAGAGCTGCCTACAGAGCATGGGTGTTCCCCGGGGAGAAGGGAGAGAGCTCGTTTTGGAACACAGAAGCCAGAGCTGGTGGGGCTTTGTGGGTCTCGGGACACGGAGGTAGCAGGACCAGCAGCTGCAGGAAGAGGCAGAGGAGGGCTGAGCATGGGAACAGTGGCTCCTGGAGTGAGGGAGTGAAGACTCAGAGAGGCTCAATGTGAGGGAACGGGCCCCCTCCCCAAATCTTAACCTGTGTCTCTGCCAGTTCACCCAGTCCAGGCCTGGGAAGCTCAAGCCAGCTCCCTCCTGCCCATTAAAGTATCTGAGCTGGTACCTGTCATCCCAACCTGAACAGACGCTGTCCACCCCAGTCAGGTGCTATTGCTGTCTCCCCTACTCTGGGGACTAGATATAGTTTAATTTCTGGGCTGTGTTTCCTACCACAAATGACCCCCTGGGGAAACAAATTGCACTAATCACAGAGCAGAGAAGCCTGGACGCCTCCCCACCCGCCCACCCCTCAGCCACCAGGCCGGAACCATCTCTCCTCCTCCCCCTTTCCCCCACCCCCAGACCCCTTCGGGATCCTCAGTCTTCCTTCCTACACCCCAATTTACTCAACCCTGGGAAGGAACCAAGTGCCCCGTGCGCTCTCTGGGACAGGGAGAGTCGCCTGGGACTCTCTGGAAAGCAGTTTGATCAGCAGCGGACGGGGGTCAAGGACCTGTGCCATTGCCCACAGAGCCCTGCCAGGCCCAGCACTGGCCCAGCCCTGGAGCCTGCAGCGGCGTCCCCGAGTGTGTTTGGAGAAACTGTGGTCACGGGATTGCTCTTGCGAAGTTGCAGTGCACGCTTGCCATTACAGGCTCCAGGGAGGCCGCTTTCCTGACTCACCCAGCATTAAGGATTACCTCCTGGAAAGAACCATTTTTACGGAATTCTTTTATCGTGAAAAACTTTTTTTTTTCCCCCAAACAACAGTCTTTTTCAAGACTCTGGCCTTCTTTATTTTTTAAGACTTTGTCACCCAGGTGGGAGTGCAGTGACACAGTCACAGCTCACTGCAGCCTAGACCTCCCAGGCTCTAGCAATCCTCCTGCCTTAGCCTCCCAAGTAGCTGGGACCACAGGCATGTGCCACACCTGCTAGCTTTTTTTTTTTTTTTGAGACGGAGTCTTGCTCTGTCGCCCGGGCTGGAGTGCAGTGGCCGGATCTCAGCTCACTGCAAGCTCCGCCTCCCAGGTTTACGCCATTCTCCTGCCTCAGCCTCCCGTTGTAACTGGGACTACAGGCACCCGCCACCTCGCCCAGCTAGTTTTTTGTATTTTTTTAGTAGAGACGGGGTTTCACCGTGTTAGCCAAGATGGTCTCGATCTCCTGACCTCGTGATCCGCCTGTCTCGGCCTCCCAAAGTGCTGGGATTACAGGCTTGAGCCACCGCGCCCGGCCACCTGCTAGCTTTTTTGTATTTTTTGTAGAGACGGGATCTCACTACGTTGCCCAGGCTGATCTTGAACTCCTGAGCTCAAGCAATCTGCTGGCCTCAGCCTCCCAAAGTGCTGGATTATAAGCGTGAGACACTACACCCAGCCAAGACTCCATCATTCTGCAGATTAGTAGCTATCAGCAGCCTGCAGCTGGAAGTGTGTAGAACCAAAAGCCACCCTAAGCAGACATTAGGAGGTGCGTGAGTTGGCTGGGAGAAAACATCCAGGGTTGGGTTTAAGGCCCATCCCCCTTCACGCCATCCTCCCCGAGCTGCCAGGGTAAGAGGAGCCCTCAGAGATTACAGCAGTCTCAGGGGCACTGTGGGCCAGGGTTCAAGGCCCTGAGACTTGCAGTCCCCAAACCTCCCTGGTTCTTGGCTTCCTCAACTCAACCCACACTGTGGGGCCTCCGTGGCATGATCCAAAAGATGTGGAACTCCCCACAGAGTGTGGGGACTCTGGAGAACCAGGCCAGGTATAAACACCACGGGATACTATTTATCTGAGAAATAGGAGTTTGAGATCGCTCTTAAAGGAGCCATTTCTGAAACAGTGGGACAAAGGTTACCAGCAGTAAATAGGTTTCCTGGAGGTGTAATTCTCTGGTAGCTAGTAAAACCTTTGCTGAATGCTGTGGGCCGGCCGTTTATTGGAAGAAGAAGCAGGTAGTAAGTGCCCAGCAGGAGAGGCCTGCCCAAGAAAATTAGAAGGGGGAAAAAAAAGGAAGGGAGGGAAGGGGAAGGAAGGAGAGGGAAGAGAAGAGGAAAGAACGAAAAAAGGGAGGAAGAGGCCGGGGTTGGTGGCCCACACCTATAATTTCAGCACTTTGGGAGGCTGAGATGGGAGGATTGCTTGAGGTTAGGAGTTTGAGAACAGCCTAGTCAACATGACAAGATCCCACCTCTTAAAAAAAAGAAAACGAAAGAGGAAGGAAGGGAGGGGCAGGTTGGGAAAGGAAGGGAGAGAGGAAGGGAGGGAGGGTGACAGTGGGATGCATGTCATGCCAATGCAGAGGGGAAGACAGCCACGTTGTTGAAGAGTACACCCTTGGGGATAACCACAGCCACAGTGCCCAGGAGTTTAGAGGGTCAGGCCAAGCCAGGTACACTCAGTCCTATACACTTTTGACCATGGGGTTAATTTGCCCCATGGATATGTGGCTCACACCGTGTTTGTTTTTGCTTTTAACAACTGGCAGGCCAGCACAGTGGCTCACACCTATAACCCCCAGCACCCTGGGAGGCCAAGGCAGGCGGATCACTTGAATCCAGGAGTTTGAGACCAGCCTGGGCAACATGGTGAAACCATGTCTCTACAGAAACAAAACAAAATATTCACCCGGTGTGGTGGCACACACCTGTAGTCCTAGCTACTCGGGAGGCTGAGATGGAAGGATCACCTAAGCCCAGGAGGTTGAGGCTGCAGTGAGCTGTGATCACATCACTGCACTCCAGCCTGGGTGACAAAGCGAGACTCTGTCTCAAAAACAAACGTTTGGCATTCGAGGACAACACTTGAAAATGAAGGGATTTTATATAAAAGGCAGACTTGGCTCCTCTTGAAAATCAGGTGTCTTGGTTTGGGTTACACCGGCAGCTGACCCTGGGACAAAGGCACAATGGTTTCTTTAGGAGCTGCAGACCGTCCGGCAAGGGAGGAGAGGAGGCAGGCAGCCAGCAAAACTGCGCCACGGAGCCAGCCGCCACTCTGGGGAACTGCAGCCGAATCCCTCTGGGAACCACGGTGTAAAGCCGGTGCCTTGGACTCACTCCACCCCAGGGTGAAGGGAGGCAGTCTGGAGGTTCCTACACCAGTGCCTGTCAGCCTCTGGCTGAGACTGCTCTAGGAGAGTATTAATTTCACAGCACAGCCGCTGGCCCCAGCAGAACAGCATTCCCAAACTCTGGAAAAAGCCATTAGACTCAGAGGTGAAGATACAGGTGGCTGGAAGTTTCCAGAGCACTGTAAAAGGTTAGGTGTAGGGGAGAGGGCACGGTCTGACAACATCTACGCCCTGGGGTGCTCTCATTCCCACAGGAAAAATAGGCTCTGGTGGGAGGGGGCAGCAACCTCTTTAACAGAAGAAGGGCAGAGTCCCCACCTGCCCATCCCCCATCTCCCCAATTACTGAGGCAGCAATGCCCATTGCCATGTATCATAGCACTTGCACTGATGTTTGACTTCCAACACAATATCTTCTCTGTGAATTCATGTCTGTCCAACATGAGAAAGTGTTAGGCCAAGAGGGCCACGGCTCCATGCCATTCACTGTGACAGCTCCCCAGCCACTATAGGCATTTGGGTTTGCAGCCCTGGCTTAAAGTCCTGGAATGCTAAGTTCTGGGCTGGCTTTCCTGACAACACTCACTATAGGCTTCTTTTTTTTTTTTTTTTTTTTGAGACAGAGTCTTGCTCTGTTGCCAGGCTGGAGAGCAGTGGCGCG
>NW_012113141.1:5270866-5274398 GCF_000951035.1 Colobus angolensis palliatus
ACTCCGTCTCAAAAAAAAAAAAAAAAAAAAAAAATGCTCTCTAGGCTTCTTAATGCTTAGACCTCAGGAATGAGGTCTAAGCATTAACCTCCTGGTCCGCACACCATGGAACTCAACACCCCCTGGCCATCTCTCACGGCATCTACCTAGACTTCTCCCGCCCACCTGAGCAGGTGACCAGAATAAACATGGAGGAAGAGGACAGCTGGTTTTGCCCACCTGGAGGTGAACAGGGTCAGGCCTGCATCCAGTCCATGCCAGAGCTGCCCTCCTGGAATGTTTTCAACTCATTTCTGCCTCGGTGCACGCGGTGGGGCATGCTCCTCTGTGAGGCACACAGACCCCTTGGGCACACTGTCTCTGTGATCAGCATGGCAATGCCCAGTGCCTGGGCTCAAATGCTGCTCCATTCTCTCCCACACAGGAAAGCTCACAGAGGACACTGTGTGTGCAAAGAGGATAAAGGGGACATGGGAAGTTTAGAGACCAAGAAGCAGTTTGCTCTGGCCGAGACGGTGATGAGACAGGAGGCTGGAGAGGAAAACTGGGGCCCGAATGTACTAAGTAAAATAGGTTTGACTTGCTCCTAAGAGCTATAGAGAGCCATTGAAAGGCAGAGTGAAGCAGAGTGGTGTGGTCTGATCAACTGTATTCTATTTTACAGAGAGAAGAGTGAGGTACAGAGAGCTGAAATGGCCAGCCGTGTCGGAACATGAAACCATGCCACTCATCCTCAGATTCCAGGCCTAGATCCTCCTATCCTATCCTTTGCCTCACACCTCACACCTGATGTATTAAGACCCCATGGGCTGTGTGCTATGGTTTGAATGTCCCCCAAGATTCATGTATTGAAACTTCATCACCAATGTGATAGTATCAAGAGGTGAGACGTTTAGAAAGTAAATCATGAGGAGAGAGCCTTCAAGAATGGAATTAGCAGCTGGGTGCGGTGGCTCACGCCTCTAGTCTAAGCACTTTGGGAGGCCAAGGTGGGCAGATCATGAGATCAGGAGTTTGAGACCAGCCTGGCCAGCATGGAGAAATCCAATCTTTACTAAAAATACAAAAATTAGCAAGGTGTGGTGGGGGCCCCTGTATCCCAGCTGCTCGGGAGGCTGAGGCAGGAGAATCGCTTGAGCCTGAGAGGCGGAGGTTGCAGTGAGCCGAGATCGCACCATTGCACTTCAGCCTGGGAGACAGAGCGACTCTGTCTTAAAAAAAAAAAAAAAAAATAGAATTAGCAACCTTATGAAAGGGCTGGAGGAAACGAGCAATCGCTCCTTTTTGCCCTCTGCCATGTGACAGCACAGCACTTGTCCCTTCCAGAAGAAGCCGGAATAAGACAGGAAGCAGAGAACATCCCTCACCAGACACCAAACCTGCAGCACCTTGATCTTGGACATCCAGCCTCCAGAACTTGGGAGATAAATTTCTATTGTTTAGAACTTGCCCACTCTGTGGTATTTTATTATATTAAGTTGGTGCAAAAGTCATGGTTTTTTTGCCATCACTTTAATGTAAAAAACTGCAATTTTTCTGCACCCACCTAATAGCAATACAAATGGGTGAAGATACCGTGTGCATGCTATGAAACCCAAGCCAGAATCACAGGCTTCCCTCTAGGATCATACAGGGCAAGCATCAGCCCTCTCCTGGGTGTAAACTTTCCAAAGTATGCCCTGAGTCTGCTCTTCTCCAGGCTTGAATAGCAACAATGTGTCCTGGCTGTGTGACTTTGGACCAGTGACTTGCCCTCTCTGAGCCTAGGCTGGCTCACATGTAGAATGGGGGATAATATCGACGGGAAGGGTAGGGTGCTATATGGAGCATGCCTGATTCACAGTGAGCCTGAATCAACAAATACTTTGAAGTCTGGAATGGGGGCCTGAGTAGAGCTGAGTAAGAGAACCTAGGGCCACATAGAATGAGTCCCTCAGCATGAGCCCCAGGCAGGCGGGCTGTAAACCTGGGCAAATACTGAGAGGACAAATACTGAAAACCAGAACTGAGGTTCCAGGGACCAACTCTGAGATACCCCATGGAGCAATTCCCAGAGTTTGGACAAGTGAGCAGGGGAGAGTTTTCTCGTTCCTTTTGGGAGTGTTCATTCATTCCACTTCTGTTTTTTAACATTCTCTTTCCCCTGACTCGAGGTTGATTTATTTAAGCAGTTTCTCTTCCCAGAAAAAACATGCCCTCTGCCTCTGTCTCTATCTGTGGAGAGACCGACGCTTAGGACCAAGAAGACGCTGGTTTAAATCAGTTCACTCAAAGCATTGGCTGATCGGCAGTGCTTCTCCCTCCAGCCCCGGCTCTTGAGGGGTCTGACCAGCCCAAATAGTGGCATGTTCACACTTGGCCTGACCCACCACTTCCTGACACGTGTCCTATTCAGCTGGGGAGCAGGGAAACGGTTGAGAAGACATGTATCAAGACTTGCTTGTGGAAGCAGGAATCCAAGACGCCCATTAGAGGGGAATGCTGCTGACGTCTTACTTCTAGATGCCAGTGCCTTTCTCCTTCTCTTTGAGGGGTGTTTAAGCCTCGGTTCCTGACCTCAACATTCACAAAGCCTGCCACTGTGTCTGACCCAGAAGATCAGTGGTTGGATGAATTAATTAATTAATTAATTAATGATCATAAAGTTCAAGAACCATTTGGAAGAACTTTTTTTTTTTTTGAGACAGGGTCTCACTCTGTTGCCCAGGCTGGAGTGCAGTGACATGATCATGGCTCACTGCAGCCTCAGCTTCCCAGGCTCAAGCAATCCTCCCACCTCAGCCTCCTGGGTAGCTGGGACCACCACAGCCAGCTAATTTTTTTGTATTTTTTGTAGAGATGGGGTTTTGCCATGTTGCCCACGCTAGTCTCAGACTCCTGGGCTTAAGTGATCCTCCTGCCTTGGGTTCCCAAAGTTCTGAGATGACAGCCATGAGCCACCACACCCAGCTGTGTTTTTTTTAAATACACAGTGATGTGCCATCTTTGCAAATGTTAGTGTTAGTATGGCATGGAAGATAAGAGTGTGGAATCTGGAGCCAGTCTGCCCGGTCTCAAGTCCTGGCTCTGCCCATTTCATGGCTGTGTGGCCTAGGGCAAAGTACCCTGCCTGTCTTTGCTGCCGTTTCCTCATCTGTGAAATGGGGATAAAGTTGGTATCTACCTCGTGGGGTTGTTGTAAGTATTAAGTTAATGCATGAAAATTGACTGGTGCATAGTAAGCACTCAGAAATGATTACTGTTGGCCGGGCGCGGTGACTCAAGCCTGTAATCCTGGCACTTTGGGAGGCCGAGACGGGCAGATCACGAGGTCGGGAGATCGAGACCATCCTGGCTAACATGGTGAAATCCTGTCTCTACTAAAAAATACAAAAGACTAGCCGGGCATGGTGGCGGGCGCCTGTAGTCCCAGCTACTCAGGAGGCTGAGGCAGGAGAATGGCCATAAACCCGGGAGGCGGAGCTTGTAGTGAGCTGAGATCCGGCCACTGCACTCCAGCCTGGGCGACAGAGCAAGACTCCGTCTCAAAAAA
>NW_012113141.1:5274448-5300063 GCF_000951035.1 Colobus angolensis palliatus
AACAACCCCCCATGACATGTGTTTACCTATGGAGCTTGTAGTGAGCTGAGATCCGGCCACTGCACTCCAGCCTGGGCGACAGAGCAAGACTCCGTCTCAAAAAAAAAGAAAAAAAAAAAAAGAAATGATTACTGTTATGCTAACAGCCTAGCCAGGGGTAGAAGTAAAGAGGGTAAAACAGGCAGTTCTAATGGTTTTCCTTTCCAGAAATTGTTACTGAAACCACAGGGGTTTGGGCTAGGTCCTGCTGCTCACAACACAGAAAGCCAATCACTAAGACAATGAGGGTTGCCAGGGAAGAAGGCTTCAACTGGGTACCGCATCCAAGGAGGTCAGTCTCAACTCTATCCCCCTGACTGACTAAACTTAGGGGTTTATACAGCAAGGAAGAAATGTAACTACATCTAGGAAAGCAGGAATTAGGGAAGGATAAGGAAGAGAAGTTAGTCAACAACAGGCAGGCGTTGGCTTAGGAAATCTGGCATGTCATTGTCCAGAGCCGGTGAGTTTCAATTCCTTGATACTATCTGGAAGGCCTGATGGTTGGTGTCCTGAGAAATGAACTCAGATAAGGCAAATGTCACTTTGTCAAGTTTCAAGACTGGGAGGTTTCATTTCAATATTTATTCCAAACAAGCCATAAACGTCAGTTCTATGGGATAATTGGGTTGGTTTCAAAAATGACAAGATTGTAGCCGGGCACAGTGGCTCATGCCTGTAATCTCAGCTCTTTGGGAGGCCAAGGCAGACAGATCGTCTGAGGTCAGGAGTTCGAGACCAGCCTGGCCAACATGGCAAAACCCCATCTCTACTAAAAATTACAAAAATTAGCTGGGCGTGGTGGCGGGCTTCTGTAATCCCAGCTACTCGGGAGACTGAGGCAGGGAGAATTGCTTGAATCCAGGAAGCGGAGGTTGCAGTGGGCCAAGATGGCACCACTACACTCCAGCCTGGGCAACAGAGTGAGACTCTGTCTCAAAAAAAAAAAAAAAAAAGAATTTGGCTTTTGATGCCAGTGATGCTGGCAAAGGCAGGGAAACACCACATGAAGAGCTCTTAGACAAAGTCTCCTGCCCCACTCCAGATGCAAGCCCAAAATAAACACAGGAATAAAAAGCTCAGACTCAGTGGAGATCAAAGAAAGGCAAACCCAAATAACGGTGACCTCTTACACTGGCAATATTTTTTGAAAAAAATAGCAAAACCTAGCTGGGCCTAGTGGCTCATGCCTGTAGTCCCAGCACTTTGGGAGCCAAGATCACGCCACTGCACTCCAGCCTGAGCAACAGAGCGAGAGTCCGTCTCAAAAAAAACAAAACCCGCTGCTGGTGAAGGTGTGGGGAAACATCCATTCTTCTGATGGGAGAATGGTGACGGGCATTCTGCAGGGCAGTTTGGTGACATATATCAAACATCTTAACATGCTCCATACCCTTTAATCCAGCAAATCCAGTTACAGGAATTTATTTTATTTTATTTTTGAGACAAGGTCTCACTCTGTCACCCAGGCTGGAGTCCAGCAGGGCGATCTCGGATCACTGCAACCTCCACCTCCCGGGTTCAAGCCATTCTCCTGCCTCAGCCTCCTGAATAGCTGGGACTACAGGCACATGCCACCGTGCCCAGCTAATTTCTTTCTTTTTTTTTTTCTTTCTTTCTTTTTTTTTTTTTTGGAAAAAACAAGATTTCACTCTGTTGGCCAGGCTGGTCTCTAATTCCTGGCCTCAAGTGATCCGCCCACCTCGGCCTCCCAAAATGCTGATATTACAGACGTGAGCCACCATGCCCGGCCCAGTTACAGGAATTTATCCTAAGGAAGTAACTGTGGCTGAATGCTAATATTTAATGTCATTAAACATTAAATGTTGTTTATAATAGTGAAAAACTGGAAAACCGCTCAAGTGCTGAATGACAGGGGGCTGGTTACATCAATTATGGTTACATATGATGGATTCTCTGCAGCCATTAAAATGATCATGCAGTTTTTTTCATGACAATTCAAAATGTTTAGGATACATTAGATGACAAAAGTGGGCTGTAAAACAACAAGCACCATATGACCTCATTTTTGTGAGATGAAATATTATCTCTAATGTGAATATATCTGCACAGAGAAATGACTGGAAAGGTAGAAACCAAAGTGTTGACGGCCGGGCGCGGTGGTTCACGCCTGTAATCCCAGTGCTTTGGGAGACTGAGGTGGACGGATCACAAGGTCAGGAGATCGAGACCATCCTGGCTAACACAGTGAAACCCTGTCTCTACTAAAAATACAAAAAAAGAAAAAGAAAATTAGCCAGGCGTGGTGGCGGGAGCCTGTAGTCCCAGCTACTCAGAAGGCTGAGGCAGGAGAATGGCGTGAACCTGGGAGGCAGAGCTTGCAGTGAGCCGAGATCACGCCACTGCACTCCAGCCTGGGCGAGACAGAGCGAGACTCCATCTCAGAAAAAAAGAAAAAAGAAACCAAAGTGTTGACAGTAGATGGTGAGTATTTTATGGTTTTCCCTTTCTTTATCTGAATTGTTAACAATTTCTTTAACAAACATGTATTCCTCATGTCATCACATAGCAGTTAAGAGCATGGACTTCGGAGTCAGGCTGCCTGAGTTCAAATCCCAATTCCATTCTGGATTAGCTGAGACCTCTCTGAGCTGCAGTCCTCAAGTACAAAATGGAGAGAATAATAATAGAGCCAAGACCCTAGCTCGGAGGGTGTTGGAAGGCTCTAAGTGACATGATACAACCCGTGTTCTGCCCCGGCGCAGTTCCCCACAGTTATCCGTTACCGTTACTGTTATCACCATGACTAATTACTGTTATAATTATTAATATAACCTTTGCAATTGGGAAGGTGATAAGCCTTGGCCTCTGCCCATATCCTCTGATCACCCAGAGTCCCTGAGAGCTGTCCCCACCAGCTCTTCCCCGCCAGGTTGGCGCTCGCTCTCAAACTTGCTGTGAGGCCTTCAGCCCACACTTGCCAGAATTCCTGCATTTTCTCCTCCGTGCCCTTTTCTGCAGAGAGGGCTTGGAAGAAACAGCCTAGCAAACACCAGTCTCCTGGCCCCAGAGCGAGACGTGGAAGTTTGCAGAAATGCATCACCAAATGTTTGATTTGGGATGAGAGGAAGAGCAGAGCTCATACTGAGAGCAAAATAGGACAGAAAGGAGATTTTTCAGTAAGGGCTGAGGAGAGATCATCGTTCATCACTGGAGCCTCCTTGTTTCCTCACTTCGCTTCTTGACTTCAGTCCTGACCACCTCGCTTGCTGTGGAACATCTGGCCCCAATATGGGGCTGATTTTAATAAATCCAAGACATCTTCCTTTGCCCAGCAGACTTAGAAGAAGCCAAGGAGAAACCCCGTGGGGTTGCCAGCAAAGATCCACAGAGGCGAAGAGACAGGCAGGAAAGAGGAGGATGGTGAATAACCAAGTGGGAACCGGGGCGCATCTGGCAGGTGAGCTGAGACCCATGTGTTCAGATACCAAGATTATGGGCCAGACACAGCCATGCCCATTGAAGCCAGCAGCAGCCTCCGGAAGCTACCACCTGCCCTTGCTTTCTATCCTTTCCTGTTGTTCCTCACTAGGCAGGAGCTGGCTTTATGTAGGTCACAGATTTTCCAGATACGGGAGAACAGGATTTGGGGCACCTTGTAGTTGTTACACACACACATGCACACACACACACATACACACACACACACGCCCCTCCTCCCAGACCAGGAGAGCAGAAGGGTCATGGAACTGCAGCTAGAGTCCATCCTCCTGTTGGTCTGGCCCGCAGGGATGCTGCAGCCCCTCTGCTTGCGGATGTCTCATGACCCGAGAAAAAGCCAAGTGACGGTGGCTGACAGGCGCGTTGGAAGAGCTGGCGGGAGCATCAGGTTGAAAACGAGAGAGAGAAGTGAATGAAAGACGTTGTGATTCCTAGAAGTTTCCACTCCACCCACTTCCCACAACAACTCCACTACTCTAAATGAGCGATTAATTCCTCCAGGATCAGGGTTGTGAAGGAGGTGCCAAAAGCTAAGAAAAAGGCTTTGTGTTTGCAGGTCCTGGACCTCTTAGCATTTCAGGAGAGTTAGCAAGGCTGCCCTGCGCAGGGGTGGGGTGGATCTCTTTTGTTACTGGTGTTGGAGATAGAACAGTGGTCAGGGACATTCATTGTGGCATTCTGTTTTTCTTATTTTCACTTATGTATGTAGAAGATGTTCAAAGAATGGTAAAGTCATTATCCCCCTTCCCCTACAGGGAGTAGAGAGAGACCAGCTTTCCTCGTTCTGAACTCTGTCCCTCAACAGGGAAGAAAGAGTCCCCAAACTCAATACTAAACAAACCCAGTGGTTTTCAGCACTGGACACAAGTTAAAATCTCCCACTGGTTCTCACACTTTCCTGGACATCTGACGCCCTGCTCCTGAAGACCTTGTTAAAACACAGATCTCTGGACCCCACCCTAACAGCTTTGGCTTCTGTTGTCAGGGTGGGGCCTGAGAGTGTGCACTTTAACTAGTGCCCTGGTGATGCTGACGCTGCTGGTCCCCGGGTCCAATTCTGAGAACCACCACCCTCCCCCATTCCTCAGAGACTGATTTGGTTGGTCTGGAGTGGGGCTTCTTCGGCAGCTGTTGTTTAAAAGCACCCAGGGTATCCCAGAAGAGCCACGGTTCACACCACCAAGGCCAGTTATTCAGAACCTACTACGAGAGCACATTATAAAACTAAGCACTTTCAGCAGGACGTGGACGCTAAAATAACAAATAACACAAAAGTATAAAATAAGCAGAAACATCCGGCTCTCAGTGAAGTACTTGCTAAGCTCCAGCTGCTTCCACCTCATCTAACTCCTGTTCCCTTTCCACATCCTGGTCTTAGCCCCTCTGCGGCTTTGCAGGAACCATCTCCACGTGGCCCGGCCTTGCTCCGGTTCTGGCTGAGCTCTGGGACAGGAGCGCTTGGTGGAGCCTCTTGGCTCTGAGTCTGCGTTTCCTTGACATCTTATTGCTCTGATTTTCTCTCAAGTGCCTCCCCTTCTTTCCTTTGTTGTGGGAGAAACATTCCCTCGTGCTGTCTGTGTGCGGAGATCCCCAATGACTCGCCTTCCTTACGACTGAGCAGATAGAAAGCGACTCGCCTTGGTCTTTGGAATAGCCGAGATCCTATGACCCTTATCCCTCTGCCTGGCCAGACCCACGTGGGCATAAATCACAAGGATGCCAAGGCAAGACTGTGGACCCTGCCTCCAGCTAGGCCCGGCGGAGGGGAGCTGTGCGCTTCCAGCCCCCTGTGGGAAGATTTGCCAAACAAAGAGCAGATGCTTCAAACAATGACTTCATTGCAGACTGGGTCCCAGTACATTCAGGAAGGGAGTGGCCCATGGATGCTGGCCAATCCTGCTCAGAGGAGCCTCAAAGAGAGACCAGACAGGCAAGCACGCTGACCAAGCAGCCACAATGAGGACTGGGGAGGAAGACATACACATTACACCTCTCCTGGGCCAGGCACTTACGGGCAATATCCTAATTAATCCTTTTGACAGCCAGGCACAGTGGCTCACACCTGTAATCCTAGCACTCTGGGAGGCCAAGGTAGGTGGATCAGGAGGTAGGAGTTTGAGACCAGCCTGGCCAACATGGTGAAACCCCGTCTCTACTAAAAGTACAAAACTCAGCCAGGCATGGTGGCAAGTGCCTGTAAGGAGAATCGCTTGAACCCGGGAGGCAGAGGTTGCAGTGAGCTGAGATTGTGCCACTGCACTCCAGCCTGGGCAACAGAGCAAGATCCTATCTTAAAAAAAAGAAATTAAATTAAAACAAAATTAATCCTTATGACGCCACAGTAGGTACTGTCAGACCTTGATCTAGAAGACATGACTGCTGACTCCTATCCTGCCTCCTTGGGTCTGATACAAACAAGCCGAGTGGGAACTGGCATGAGGGCACGTGTAAGTGCTCATGTATGTGCATATGGGTGTGTGTGTGCCTGTGTGCATGTGTGTGTTGATTCGCATACCTTCCTGCCCCCTCCACACAGATTCCTACCCCTCAGTCTTCCCAGCCCCAGCGCACGCAGATTCCATCTTCATTTTCTTAAATCTTCATCTTTGCCCATAACCTCTCCCAGGGAGCCTCCCAGCCTAATTGAAAAAAAAAAAGAGAGAGAGAGAGAGAGAAAATGTTGAATTGGTGTAGGATTCCCTTATCTCAGATGGGAGGAAAATCGCTGGAAAGTTTTAAAGTCTAGGTGTCAATAGTCCTGGGAGTCATTTTATGACCGGGTTTGTGCAGCCCCGCAGCCAAGCCTTCTTGCCTCTCTGAATCTGTTTTACCATCTGTAAAATGCAGGCAAGGGAAGTGGGGAAGGCTTCTAGTCAGCTTAGTTTCACATCCATGCTTTGAGGCCCTGTGGTCCCAGAAACAGCATTAAACGGGCAAAACATTAAAAGGGAAAATTTATTTTTAAAATTATTTATTTATTTATTTTGAGACGGAGTCTGACTCTGTCGCCCAGGCTGGAGCGCAGTGGTGTGATCTTGGCTCACTGCAACCTCCACCTCTAAAAGGGAAAATTTAAAACCACCCCCTCTTTTAGAAAATGAAAGACATAGTCACACTCAAATTCACTGTAGACATATTTGTGGTACAAAAACGGACTGAAACCTCAACGCTGTAAGGCTCTGAAGCCCTGACCCCTTGGGGCTCTGGGTCAGAAGTCAGCTGTCTAGGTTGGGCGTGGTGGCTCATGCCTGTAATCCTAGCACTTTGGGAGGCTAAGGTGGCAGGATCACTTGAGCCCAGGAGGTGGAGGCTGCAGTGAGTCATGATTGTGTCACCTCACTCCAGCCTAGGCAACAAAACGAGAACCTGTCTCAAAAAAAAAAAAAAAAAAAGACAAGAAAAAGAAAGATGTTTCTTTATTGTCTTATCTTCTTTCCTGGCATCTCTTACAGCTAGGTGTACCTATGTGGCTAATGTCCAGCCAATGGAAAGATGGCAAGTAAGTGGAAGCGTTAGGTGCGATTTCATAAAGGGAGAGTGGTACTCTTTTTTGCTTCTTCCACCTCATGACAGCTCGAATGCAGACATAATGGCAAGACTCAAGCTGCCATATTGGAGCATGGTGTCATTCACTGGGTTCAGCAGAACTGGGTAGAAGTCTCCTGAGTCTTTGATAAGGCACGACACTAGCCTTGGATAGCCTATCTCTAGAGTGTGTGTGAAGTTTGTGTTTCATAATGTTGCGCTGATTTTGAGTGTTCTATTACTCAAGACTGAATCTAATCCTCACTAAATCAGAGGTGTCACACTTGGTGCCACTGCTCATTAATCTGGGACATTAGATTTACTTTCAAATTGTTTTATTCTAAATAGCATAACATGAACCTCTTTATGTAAAAAAACACAATCTGCATCTCTGGGGGTTTTTTCCTCATGTATTCTATTATCTTCCTAGGATACATTTCTGTTAACAGAACTTTAGCATCAAAGAACATCTAGGCTGGATATGGTGGCTCACGCCTCTGATCCCAGCACTTTGGGAGGTCGAGGTGGGTGGATCACCTGAGGTCAGGAGTTCGAGACCAGCATGGCCAACATGGTGAAACTCCGTCTCCACTAAGAATACAAAAATTAGCCCAGTGTGGTGGTAAATGCCTGTAATCCCAGGTACTTGGGAAGCTTAGACATGAGAATCACTTAAACCCAGGAGGCAGAGGCTGCAACGAGCTGAGATCGTGCCACTGCACTCTACCCTGGACAACAGAGTAAGACTCTGTCTCAAAACAACAACCACAGCAAAAATCTACATTTTAGTATCTCTCAATACATGCTGCCAACTAACGTTGTTTTTGTTGTTGTTGTTTTTGTTTTTTAAAAAAATAATACATATGGGGTCTCCCTACGTTGCCCAGGCTGGTCTCTAACTCCTGGGCTCAAGCAGTCCTCCCACCTGAGCCTCCCAAAGTGCTGAGGTTACAGGCCTGAGCCACTATGCCCAGCCTACCAACCAATGTTCTGAAATGGTTGCACAAATGACATTCCTGCCAGTTGCATATTTGAATGCCTATTTCATGGTTCCTGCACTAGTACAGGAGGCAAGGGAGTGCACACTTTCTGTCCTTGGCCATGCCCCTTGAACCACTCTGGACTTGAGCTGCAGCTGAGCAGTCTCTCCTGTCCCCGCTCACAGCTTCCCCCTCTCAGGTGCCAGTAACATTTCTCATTTCTAACCCAAGACTTCCTCCAAAGCTCCAGAAGCTTACTCAGCTCTCAGGCAGGTGAAGTGTGGCAAGGAGTTAGTGCCGCAAGGAGACGGGAGATGTTGAAACATACCTGGGCGTTTTTTATTTGTTTGTATTGGTTTTTTTCCCTTTTATTTTCAATTGACACATAATAATTGTACATATTTATGGGGTACAGAGTGGTGTTTTGATATGTATTGTTTTTGGTAGTGATTTATAAAAGAGAAATAACTGAGTCAGCTGGAGGTATTTTTGAGGATAGAGGTGAGGACCAGATAACAACAAAATAACAATAGCAATTATTTGTTTAACACCTACTCTGTATCAGATACTGTTTCACTGTTGACATAAAACAATCTTGGCCAGGCTTTGTGGCTCAAGTCTATAATCCCAGCACTTTGGGAGGCTGAGGTGGGCGGATCACCTGAGGTCAGGAGTTCAGCCTGTCCAACATGGTGAAACACCGTCTCTACTAAAATACAAAAATTAACCCAGCCTGGTGGTAATCCCAGCTACTCGGGAGGCTGAGGCAGGAGAATCACTTGAACCCAGGAGGCGGAGCTTGCAGTCAGCTGAAATTGCGTCATTGCACTCCAGCCTGGGCAACAGAGCGAGACTCCATCTCAAAAAAGCAAAACAAAACAAAAATGAAACAAAAGTAAAACAATCTCTCAGCAACTCTGCAAAGTAGATTATTTTATTCTTCCCACTTTGCAGATGAGGAAACCAGGGTTTGGAGGTATAAAGTAACTTGCTCAAGGTCTTGAAATTACAAGGCTGAAGCAATACAGCTTGAACAAAGCCTGAGCCCCCCCTCGTCTGAGGTAGCAGAATATGAGGAACACTGTCTTAGGAGGGAGGAAAGAGTGGATGATCCGAAATGAATCCCAGTTTCCCCTACAAAAAATGATGGTCATGTGCAGAGAATCCTGGCCAGGCCTCCTGTGAGAGTGTGTGTGTGTGTGTGTGTGTGTGTGTGTGTGTGTGTGTGTGTATTAGGATGGATGGGACAAAGTGAAACATTACAAAAAGCCAGGAGAAGGAGCTTGGTCCGATGCTAACCGGCACTATGGGAGTGAGGCTCCTATCTTCCTACAGAGAGTGGGAGCAGGGGCCCTATCTTTGGGGCTTGGCTGGAACAAACAGTTCTGGTGGCAGCCTTGTGTTTGTTTTCCCGGGGAAGGCAGCTTAAGGAGAGGCAGGGTCACCCTGGACTGCAGCCTTGAGCTGTTGCAAACACTGCCTCACTTCCCGCCTCAACCCACTCAATGCTGGGGCTCTGGGCAGGGGAACGATGGTGGGTCTGTGAGGGTGTCAGGTTGTCAGGAACAAGGCTGGTGGCTTTGAGCAAGTTGTGCAACCCCTTCCAGTCCCAGGTACTCATCCTTCTAGTGGAGGATGTCACAGCTGCCTTCACAGGAGACAGAAAGATCAGCCTCTCTCCCGGTTTCTTGTGGTTCATTTCTCTGACTCTTCTGAGCCTCCGTTCAACCCCTCCCCATTTCCTTCTTCTCCTCATTTTTGTTTTTGTTTTTGGGGTATTTTGTGATGGAGTCTCACTCTGTCACCCAGGCTGAAGTGTAGTGGCATGATCTCAGCTCATTGCAGCCTCCGCCTCCCGAGCTCAAGCAATTCTCGGGTGTCAGCCTCCCAAGCAGCTGGAAATAGAGGTACCCACCACCATACCTGGCTAATTTTTTTTTAATCTGAAAAGCTAGTAAAAATGCTGAGACGTTTCTCTGCTACCAAGGTATGTGGGCACCAGGAAGGGGTCAGCTGCCTTGGCCAGATGCTGAGGGGCTGGTAGAGAGAAACATCAGCAGATGGGAGAACTGCTACTGTCCCACAAAGAGGGGCCAGCTTGAAGCCATGGGCTTAGGGACCCAATGTTTGGGCCAACTGTGGTTAAGAACACAGTTATGACGTTCCCCTGAGCTGAGTTCCTATCCCGGCTCACGGTGGTTCCCTGGCTGGGCAACTTGGGGCTCATGATTGTCCCTTTCTCAGCCTGTTTTCTCATCCCTAACAACTCGTGAACATCCTGAATGTTGTGAGATTTGAACGAGATAATGCAGACAGAGCTTTAAAAGAGGCTGGATGCAGCAGCGCGCACCTGTAATCCCAGCACTTTGGGAGGCCGAGGCAGGAGGATCACTTGAGGACAGGAGCTGGAGACTAACCTGGGCAACTTAGTGAGATCCCATTAAAATTTCTACGGAAAATTTAAAAATTAGCGGGGCGTGGTGGCACATGCCTATTTCCCAGCTACTCAGGAGGCTGAGGCAGGAGTATCACTTGAGCCCAGGACATCAAGGCTGCAGTGACCTGAGATAGAGCCACTGCACTCCAGCCTGGACAACAGAGCAATACCTTGACTCCAAAGAAAAAGCGGAGAGGAGGGCTTAGAAAAGAGCTTGGCATGTAGAAAGCCCTCCAAATGTTACCTTATAATTATGGCAGGGATGAATTTCAAAATCATAAAGTGCTCACAGACAACAGGCTGCCTTGTCCACAGAGATGGCTGCAATTCCTCTGAAATACTCGGGGAGGGTGAATGGTGATGACTAAATCTCCCCTTCCTTCAGGCCCCAGGACTCCAGGGCAGGACTTTCTTAGCCCTGGGGGAAGGGGTGAAGCATGGGACCCTCCTTCCAGTTCCCACTGCCAGCCTCCCTGGCCCCCCAACACCCTGTCCTGCTCTGTGCCAGGAGGCTGCTCACACCCCCCCGAGGGCCTTATTCCTGTGACTGGGCCCAAAGACGAGGCTGGGCCCAGTAATGTGTCACACATGAATCTGTCACACATGAAGACACAGAAACAGCCCCTTGGCTGTTATTAAAAGGAAAAGAGGCCAGTAAGGTGACTCACACCTGTAATTCCAGTGTCAGAGGCATGTGCACCAGAGCAACTCCATCTTGAATAGAAGCTGGACAAAATGAGGCTGAAACCTACTGGGCTGCATTTCCAGATGGTTAACACATTCTAAGTCACAGGATGAGACAGAAGGTCGGCACAAAATACAGGTCATAAAGACCTAGCTGATGAAACAGGTTGCAGTAAAGAAGCCACTAGATCCTATCAAAACCAAGATGGTGATGAGAGTGACCTCTGGTCATCCTCACTGCTACACTCTCATCAGCACCATGACAGTTTACAGATGCCATGGCAACATCAGGAAGTTACCCTATATGGTCTAAAAAGGGGAGGCATGAATAATCCACTCCTTGTTTAGCATATCATCAAGAAATAACCATAAAAATGGGCCAACAGCAGCCCTCAGGGCTGCTCTAGGGAGTAGCCATTCTTTTATTCCTTTACTTTCCTAATAAACTTGCTTTCACTTTGCACTGCTGTCTTGCCCTGAATTCTTTCTCGTGTAAGATCCAAGAACCCTCTCTTGGGGCATGGGGTTGAGACTCCTTTCCTGTAACACCAGCACTTTGGGAGGTCAAAGTAGAAGGATCACTGGAGCCCAGGAGTTTGAGACCAGCCCTAGCAACATAGCAAGACCCCATTTCTACAAAAACTTAAAAAATATGTTAGCTGGGAGTGGTGGCATGAACCTGTAGTCCCAGATACCCAGGAGGCTGAGACAGGAGGATCACTTGAGCCCAGGAGGTCAAGGCTGCAGTGATCTGTGATCGTGCACTTTAGCCTGGATGACAGACCTGTCTCAAAAAAATAATAATAAAAGAAAAAGGAAAGAAAAGAAATGCTCCTCTTCCAAGTCTTTTCCCTGAAGAGAGTCCCAGCCTTAGGCTGTGACCCATTCCCTCCCAGGCACTCTAGACTCCTGTGTCATGGGGTGACCCCCCCTCACACACACACACCAGCCCTGTGTCTCTCCACTGGGTACTTTTCATCCAGTATTAATTCTCCAACCTTTGTTGGTGAATCCTCCCCACTCCCCGCATATGATGTCTCACGTGGGGCTTTAACTGATTTTAAAAAATAAACATTAACAAACCGTGAAACTAAAAGCACAACTATGTTGAAGCCTTGTCCTCTAATCTAGCTTTAAATAATAATAATGATAATGATAACAACAGCTAGTATTTATTGTGCTTTGTTGGAAGGATATTAGACTATAATTCAACATTCACAAAAATCCCAGAGTAGGTATAATGATCACCTGCATTTTACAGAGAGGAAACTGAGTCACAGAGAGGTTAAGCCACTTGCCCAAGGTCACACAGACCAAGGGAAGATTGTATAAAGCCCCTCCCACACCAGCTGCCGCTTCCTGACTGCAGAGGCTCAGGTGCTCTCTCTGTCCTCAGAGGCTTGTGTAACCATCTCTGCGTCCCCGTTGCCCGCCTGGACGTTCTTGCTTTCAGGGATGGGCACAGGGATCCCTCCAGTTGGCCACAGGCAGGAGCATTCTGAGTGAAATGCCAAGCCTGAGTCAGAAAACTCTGCCCCAGACGGCAGTCCGAGCATCTGCCGCTGGTCGCCTTCCTGTGTTTATTCTGAGGCCAACGTGCCTGACAAAGGCCCCTTGTCCTGTCCAAGAAGGGGACAGATTTTTAAGGACATGGATTGAGGATAAGGGCTATTTATTACCGGGACTGGTTCCCTCTCCCGGTGGTGTAGGAGTTGCTGTCATGGGCTGTGTGGAGGTCGATGCCAGCCTTGCAGCTCCCCCACTGCTTGCTGACCCAGCTCCCTGCCCGCACTCGGATTCACCTGACAGTTTCCTACACACACACGTGCACATGTGCACAGCTTGCCAGGGTGCAGGGGAAGTGAAAAGGGTATCTCCTGAGAATGTAATGGCCTATAGGATTCCTGCACACCTAAAGTCATTTGCAAAGTGGTGATGCATGTGGACACGTGCATGTCAGTGTAGCACATGCAGGACAGAGTACATAAGTTTCAGGGCCCACTGAAAAATGAAAATGTGGCACCCCTGTACAAAAGCATTAAGCATTTCATGATGGCAACAGCAGAGCATTAAACCAAAGATGGGGCTCTTATGAATTTGGAGTCCTGTGCAACTGCACAGGCCATATGCCCAGGAAGCAGGCCCTGCAAACACATGTGTGTTTACACCTCAGGCACTTTTCTGGTTAAAGGGCTCTAGGCTTCCATTAGAATCTCTAAGGGCGGTGGCACAGTGGCTTACACTTGTAATATCAGCCTCTGGGAGGCTGAGGCGGGCGAATCACTTGAGGTCAGGAGTTTGAGACCAGCCTGGCCAACATGGCAAGACCCCATCTCTACTAAAAATACAAAAATTAGCCCTGTGTGGTGGCACATGCCTGTAGACCCAGCTACTCCAGAGGCTGAGGCACAAGAATCGCTTGAGCCTGGGAGGCAGAGGTTGCAGTGAGCTGAGATTGCACCTTGGCATTCCAGCATGGGCAGCAGAGTGAGACTCCGTCTCAAAAAAAAAAAAAAAAAAAAAAAAGAAAAAAAATCTCACAGAGGTCCATGATACTCCAAAGGTTATAAACCATTTAGTAGCAGAAGACCAGTGTCAGACAGGCCTGGGTTTGAGTCCCAGGCACGTTACTTATCCCCTGCAGGACTGGACTAAGTTCTGTGCCCTTCCAAGCCTGTTTCCTGGTCTGTAGAAGGGGGATTGTCATAACACTGACCTCCCAGTGCAGGAGAGATGGGAGCCAGCTCGACACAGTGCCTGGCACATTTCAAGTTCCCAGTTGGTGGTTGGCTAGTTAACCTTTAGTTAGATCTGTTCTGCTTGTTACTGTGTGAGATCACCTAGAAGTTTCTAACTCCTCCTGCCAGTTTGACCTCAGCTAGCTGTGCCTTCCATGGATGTTCCCCAGCAGGCCCAGCACAAAGCATGGCAGGAGCTCTCGGGGACCCAAGTTGGCGTTTCTGTCACCTGGTCTGCTGTGAAAGGGGGTGGGCTGCACAGACTCATTTGGCCTCTTCCCCCGGCCCTGTGCATTCATTGGCTGACCTGACTGATCTGCTCTGCAGTATCTGTACTGTAAGAACATGTGACAGGGGCAGCAGCCTGAGAGGACCTAGGGCTGGCGGATGCAGGGTTCTAGGCTGAGCTCGAAGGGGCTGGGCTACCTGATAGCTTCTGAGTCAGTGCCACTCTGGACAGAGCCTCTTTCCAAAGCAGGTCACCCAGGAGAGGGTCCTCAGGAGACCTGGGGCCCAGTGGCCCTTGGTGGTCATATTTCCCCTCCAGTGTGGTAGCTCCTCAGCAGTCTCTGTGCTGCCTCCTCCCCAGTTGTCCCCAGTGGGTCTGCTAGCATCGCAGGGAGAAGACGCCCTGTTACCTGGTCACCCCTTCCCTCCTTTCCCCAGCCTGGTCTCCTGGTCCCTCCCCTCCTCTTTCAGAGCAGAGACTCCCAGCGGAGAGGAAGGAGGAGGACACCAGGCTCTGGGGCCTGAGAGGAGGGGCTGAGACGCCTGGTGGGACCTCATCTTGAGACATCACAGCCCCTTGGGCCTTCATTTCCAAGGCTGTAATGTGCAAATGGAGTCTTTGCTTCTGCCCCGGGGAAGCCCTGCCCTGTGCACCCAGGAAGGCTTTCCGACACACAATGTGCATTTCTCTTTTTTTCTTTTTTTCTTTTTTTGAGACAGAATCTCACTCTGTCACCCAGGCTGGAGTACAGCGATACAATCTTGGCTCACTGCAACCTCTGCCTCCCAGGTTCAAGCAATTCTCTTGCCTCAACCTCCCAAGTAGCTGGGAATAAAGGCACATGCCACCACGCCTGGCTAATTTTTGGTTTTGCAATAGAAACGGAGTTTCGCCATGTTGTCCAGGCTGGTCTTGAACTCCTAACTTCAGGTGATCCACCTGCCTCGGCCTCCCAAAGTGCTGGGATTACAGGTATGAGCCGCCGTGCCCGGCCACGCAATGTGCATTTTCGAATTGATGAGAAATGGAAAGAACCAAAGATCCACCACAAGGGGAGGAGCAGACACATGGTTGGAGAGTCCTATTGTGAAAGGTATGCAGCAGTCAGAAGCTAAGTGGGCTGACAGAGAAAGGTATCCAGGAAGTATTTTTAAGTGAAAAATGAACATTGCAAAACAACACATACAGTATAAATCATTTATGTGAAAACAAACTGCTATACCTTCTCTAAACATGTTGATGTGCAGGGAAGGATCTAGAAAGATATATTTTACATGGGTGATGGCGGTTACCCGAAGGGGCTGAAGGGGTGACAAAGGAGGACTTTCACCCTCTGGAGCCCCTCCCCCACGCGCAGCAAGCCTGCCCAGGCTCCCAGACCCCACAGAAGGAATGGAATTTCTAATCCCACAGCTAAGGCCAGGTTTTACCACGGGCACTCAGGGTGGGAGTCCTGTGTGGCTTGTAAATAACTAACTTCCTGGCCACTGATAGTAAAATTGTCACAATCAACTTTTATTAACCACCTACCAAGGGCAAGGCACTGCCAGCATCTCCCTCACAGCAACAAGGTAAGTATTATAAGCATGGAATTGACTATCAAGAGCTGCGGGGGCTGAGTTCCACCCTGCCTTCAGGCTAGCAAGGTAGCCTGCCATGCTTTCATGGATGCTGGCAGAAGATGCACGACTCCTGGGGCCCAGACAAAGGGCTTTATTGCTCAAACACGACAGGCGATAGACGTTCATGTTCGCCTTGGTTCCCCTTGTCGCCTTGGCTCCCCTTGTCTCATCGGGCAGATGTGGAGGTGGGCCCATGTTCAGTGGGTTTAGCTGAAGAATCCTGAACCTGGAAAACTCCCAGTCTTAGAAGCGGGCTTCCAGCAAACTTGCCCTGAAGGGAAACATTGTTTTTATTCCCCTGGAAAGCAAACAAAGAAATCTTCCCTCTTCCCTGGAGGGAGACGCCAAAATCACTAAGCCAAAGGGAAGAATCAAGTCAGGAACTAAGTCAAGCAGGTCGTTAACCTAGGAACTGGGTAGTGCAAACCTGCCTCCCAAGATAAAGCTACATACCTCCCTCACGATTTGCCTGCAAGGAACGCCTACAGGGAAATTCCTTGTGGACAAAGGACAGACAGAGTTCAGAGTCATCCCCGTGCTCACCGGAGACAAATGCAGGCCTGATTGTTTCCTCTGCCCTATTGTTTCACTAAGCTGGACTATGGCACAAGTAGCTATTCCTGTAAATTGGGTATTCAGTGAAAGGTTAATCAGAAACTCCAAAGAATGCAACCTTTTATCTCTTATCCTCCCTATGACCTGGAAGCCCCCTCTTTGCTTTGAGTTGTCCCACCTTTCCAGACTCAGCTGGTATACATCTTACATACATTGACTGATGTCTCATGTTTTTGCTAAAATGTATAAAACCAAGCTGTTCCCCAACTACCTTGGGCACATGTCCTCAGGACCTCCTGAAGACACATCCTTAACGGTGGCAAAATAAACTTTCTAAATTGATTGAGACTTGTCTCAGCTACTCTGTGTACACTTCCTAGGCTGTTGACTACACAAACATCCTTGAAAAGAGAATCCAGAACAAAAGCTGTCACAAGACAAGCAGGAATGCAAGAGGCCCTGGAGAACGATCTCCCAGTGTCGAGACCGGGGAAGGGAGACCGGGGAAGGGAGGCGCTCCGAAGTTGAGTCAATTCTCAAGGTCACACAACCAGGACACAGCTGACCCCAAAGCCCTTGCCTTTTCCTCCTGCCTCCAAAATAGGCTGCTGGTCTAGCCTGGGAACCAAAGACCCACACGCAAGTTTGTTTCCAAGCGAGTGTCCATGGAGTCGTGGTTATCACGGTCACCTAGCAATACTGCTTCCACGGGAAAATCCGCTCTGAGTTCTGGACAACGACTTGTAGCAGAATCGTGGGCACAGGGCCTGTCTGTGGCTTGTGGAGCAGGCGCCGCCCAGATGTGCCTGATTCTGGGATCCAGTCATCCCAGAAGAGAAAATTCCTCCCTGGCTGCCCCTGGGTGATGTCAGAGGAGCTGGAAAGAAGAAATGAGCTTCTGGAGGTGGGATAAATGCTCTTTTCTTTTGAAGAGGGGGGAAAAAAAGTCACGTTGTTCCATATTTATTTAAATATGAAATGTATTTATAGAGTAAAAAGAGTAGGTGTTGACTTCCAGCACCCGGCCGGGAAGTGGTTTGGCCTTGTTTCATCTCCTCAGAGCACCCTGTCCCCTGGTGACCTCATGTGATTTTTCACAGTTGGAGGCTAGACCCTGTCCCCAGGCTCTCAGACCTCCCTGGTCCCACCTGGTCTCTGAACCCCACCCCTCCCCGCCTGGAGAATGGCAGGTCGGGGCTCAAGCTTGGCAGTGGGCTCCCCTGTCACTCTCTCCTGGTCTGCAGAATGGGGGCACGCACACCTGCCTCGTGCCACCCTCGCAGATAAAAAGCAGTCGAATAGTAAGCCAAGCAGCTTCTCACTTGGTAAATTGCTAATATGTGCATCTGTATTTATAGAGAAGGGAGCTGAGGTTTCAAGGCTTCCCTATCTGTAGTCAGCCACTGTCCCATAGATGCCTTTGAAGAAGCTGTCACAGCGCCCCTCTTGACTTCCTCCCAGCCACCAAGGAGGAGGTGTCTTCCACAGCTGTGCCTCTGAGCCGTCTCTCAGTCACATGAGGTTTGTATTCTCAGAGGCTTGGGCAGGGCTGCGTCTGGGGTCTCATCCTACAGAGAGTGAGGACTCTTACCCAGGAGATGCTCCCTACAGGACCCTTTAACATTGCTTATCACATTTTAACTTCACAGCAACCCTGCGAGAAAAGAGCTTTAACGCCATTTTCCAGATGGAGAAACCTAGGTTCTGAGGGTCTTGTGTGCCCAGGCCTCACGGTCAGTGGGGGTCAGAGATGGGACTAGAGCAGTGACGAGTCTTCCACTGTCTAGGCCCAGCTTCCTGTCCCCACACTGGAAAGCTTCTGAACTGTGATGCCAGACCGAAAGCCTGCACCCCGATGCCATCTCTGATGTCTCACGTGTTATGGTATAGCCTCAGTTTCCCCCTCTGCACCCTGGGATGATGCCAGGCTCCTCACCACCTGAAATTCTCATGGGATTCTAAGTTCTCCTCAATTGAACTGTGTGGTGTTAATTTGGAAGTGTCCAGAGAGGGTCAGTGACGTACCCAGGGTCACCCAGTGAGCTGAAGCATGCCAGGACAAGGTCCAAGCCCCCCGCCACAGGGTCAGGGCTCTACCAGCCACACCTCCATGGCACAGGCCTCTGCAGGGAAGTCGTGGCAGTGGGTGGGCAGCCGCCCTGACTCAGGGTGAGCACTGAGAACCCTGTTCTTGCCTTATGTGAGACAATTCCTGGGTATGTCCCAAATAAGCTCCCATGGCAGACAGGAAATTACAGGGCGGGTGGCGGTGAGGAGGCCAGGGAGGACTAGGAGGACAGGGAGGATGGAAAACCAGGAGGAGCAGGCCAACCGCCCACACTTTCCTGCCCGGGGATAACTGGCAGCTGTGGAGATGGCACCCGCAGCAAGATGCACCCAGGAGCCTTGGGGAGGGCCAGGCCCTCATCTTGGTAGATGCCTGCCTAAGCCAAGACTGGACACCTGGGGCTGGGGATGACCCCGTGACATCTCTCACCACCCAGGCAGGGTAATGAGGGTGTCCCTTCTGCCTGGAACCCTTGCTGCTCCCTCACACTTCAGGCCTCGGTTTCTCTCTTTTAAAAAAAATTTGTATAAATATAAGAGGTACAGGTACAGTTTTGTTCCATGCGTAAGGTGAAGTCTGGGGTCTTAGTGCAACCAACACCTGAATAGTTTACGTTGTACCCACTGAGTAATGCCTCACCCCTCCCTCCCTCCCTCCCTCCCGAGTCAGCAGTGTCCTTCATTCCCCTCTGTGGGTCCATGTGCAAGCATTTTTTAGCTCCCACTTACAAGTGAGAATATGTGGTATTTGACTTTTTTTCTGAGTTGATTCACTTAAAAGAATGGCCTTTGGCCAGGTGCAGTGGCTCACGCCTATCATCCCAGCACTTTGGGAGGCCAAGGTAGGTGGATCACCTGAGGTCAGGAGTTCGAGACCAGCCTGGCCAACAGGGTGAAACCCCGTCTCTACTAAAAATACAAAATTTAGCCAGGTGTGGTGGTGGGCACCTGTAATCCCAGCTACGTGGGAGGCTGAGGCAGGAGAATCACTTGAGCCTGGGAGGTGGAGGTTGCAGTGAGCCGAGATCACGCCCCTGTACTCCAGCCTGGGTGACAGAGCAAGACTCCATCTCAGGAAAAAAAAAAAAAAAAAGATAATGGCCTTTGGTTCTATCCATGCTGCTGTAAAAGATATGATTTTACTCTTTTTTATGCCTGCATAGTATTCTGTAAGTGTATATACCATATGTTCTTTATCCAGTCAACTGTTGATGGACACTGAGGTTGATTCCATATCTTTGCTATTGTAAACAGTGCTGCTATAAACATATGAATGCAGGTATCTTTTTGATATAATGACTTCTTTTCCTTTGGGTAGATGCTCAGTAGTGGGATTGCTGGGTTGAACAGTGGTTTTAATTTAGTTCTGTTTCGAGTCACCTTCCCAGGAGGGCCTTCCTGACCTGCCCTGGTAGAGCAGCCAAGCCTGCTGGGTGTTGGTGACTATTTTCATCTGCTTTATTTCTGCCTCATCGTCCTGGATTCACAAACTTGTGACATCCACGGAGCTCAGCTTTATCTGGCTTCCCCACTGCCTCCAATACCCAGGACAGGGCCTGGCATGCATGGGTTGCCTGGTCCCTGTGCACAAGGCCCGAACTGTCATCGTGGTTCACTTGCTCATGGGACAGGATGACAGGAGGGCAAGCTGCACCAGTAGGTGTTCGTGGATGCGTGGGATAAAGGCATGGCCCCACACAAGATAAAAATGCAAGGCTCTAGTTCAACGATTCCTGAGCAAGGTTAACGTCAGTGGTGAGGCCATGTTTGTACCATGTGCCTTTGGCAGGATGTGAGGAGAAGAGCACTTTACCTCTGGGGTCCTCCCAAAAACCCATAACTCAGGAGGCACAGTGGCTCACACCTGTAATCCTAGCACTTTGGGAGGCTGAGGCGGGCAGATTACCTGAGCTCAGGAGTTCAATACCAGCCTGGCCAACATGGTGAAACCCTGTCTCTACTAAAATACAAAAAATTAGCCAGGCATGATGGTGCATACCTGTAGTCCCAGCTGCTTGGGAGGCTGAGGCAGGAGAATCTCTTGAACTGGAGAGGCAGAGGTTGCAGTGAGCCAAGATCATGCTACTGCACTACACCCTGGGTGATGGAGGGAGACTCTGTCTAAAAAAACAAAACAAAACCCATAACTCCAGTCTAACCGGGAGAAAAGCATCAGACAAATCCAAACTGAATGATGTTTTATAAGATACCTGACTGACACGCCTCAAAGACTATGAGGAATTTCAAGACGACAGCAGAGTGTTAAATCAAAAGTCAAGCCCTTCTAAGCGCAGGGCCTGGGCGATGGCACAGGCCACATACCTGAGAAGCAGCCTGGGCAGGAGGCCTGAGAAGCAAATGTGGGGGTGCCCCAGGCCCCCACAGCCCTTGGAAACAGGAAAGGGGGCCCTGAGAAGGAACCCTGCAGGTGGGGGTGAGGATGGGGGAAGAACCAGGGGCCTAAGCTGGAGAAGGGGTAAAGGGTATGACTGTGGGCAGGACCCAGGGCCCCTCTCTGAGGGTCCTCAGCACGGAGAGGGGCTGCCATGAAGTTGGGCACTGCCCAAGCAGGGCCACGCACCCCATCTACAAAGAGACCCCCCATAGCTGCAGGGCCCCGGGAACTGGGATGTCAGAGCTTAGCCACCCACAACCCATGAGTGTCCCCTGCATCCTGATTCTGCTCCTGTCCCCAACAACAAGCAAAACAAAGAGGGGAAGAGCCCCCTCAGTGTCAGAGACCCCTCACGTGAGAGTTCGGTTCTGACCCGCACTAGGGTGTACAGAAGCAGTGGCCAATCAGGAACAAGACCAGCACTTTAAACGAGACAGGACTTATTTAGAAAACCACGTCAGCAGAAAAACAGAGAATCTTCTCAAGATATCTCCAAGGGGTAGAAACTGGGGCATTTGGCTTCACCCAGCCGATAGCAGTGTTTGGGTAGAAAGTAACACACCTGCATATTCAGGTCAAACTGGTACAGATTCCTCAGCAGTTCCCAGTGAACTCTACGGGGCATGCAAAGAATGTTCTAATGAGGCAGGGGTCAGGAGCCCTGGGCTCTGGTTCTCTGTGGCTAATTTGCTGTGTGATTGGAATGAGTCCTTGGCCCTCTCTGGGCCTCAGTTTCCTTGGCTGAACAGTAAGGGAGCTGTTTGGGGTGAACTCTGGCAGGCAGGAGCCTACTGTCCTTACTCTGCTGCAGGGCTGACAGGGCAGAGAGAGAGAGAGGCTGGGTGAGGAAGGGTCTCTGGGGAAAGGAGGAGAAGAGGGAGCTTGTTGGGGATGACAGAGGCAGGGGAGCATCCGTGCAGAGGTGACACGGGGCACCGAGGGAGGGGAGGTTCCGCTGTGGTTAGGAGCTGAGTTCAGACTCACACTTGGGTTTGGATCCTGGCTCTGCTGTCTACTTGCTGGGTGACTTTGGGCAAGCACCTTAACCTCTCTGGGTCTGTTTTCTTATCTGCAGTGTAGATGAAACGGCCATCCCTATCTCACGAGGGTGCTCTGATTAGATGAGACGAGGCGTGTGAAGGGTGTAGCTCAGTCTATAAGGAGCACCCGGCACAGTGGTCAGGCTATTGCGAGCAACAGTGCTTTGCGAGCTGATACTACCTTACAACCACCCTGAAAGGTGACACTGTCACTCCTTGAACACTGAAGAAATGGACAATCAGTGCAAGAAAGTGTCACCCAGCAAGAAAGAGAACAGGACCCAGCTCCCCTACTCCACGAGGGCTCCCCAGAGGTATGTACAGAGGGAACTGACAGCAAGAAAATCAGCAGCCCAATCACCATTTGAAAAGATGCTCATGGCTTGATGTGGCAGCTCACGCCTGTAATCCCAGCACTTTGGGGGGCCAAGGCAGGTGAATTACCTGAGGTCAGGAGTTTGAGACCAGCCTGGCCAACATGGTGAAACCCCATCTCTACTAAAAATACAAAAATTAGCCGGGTGTGGTGGCAGGTGTCCATAATCCCAGCTACTTGGGAGGCTGAGGCGGGAGAATCACTTGAACTTGGGAGGTGGAGGTCACAGTGAGCCGAGATCTTGCCACTGCACTCCAGCCAGGGTGACAGAGTGAGACTCTGTCTGAAAGAAAAAGAAAGAAAAAAAGAAAAAAAGAAAGAAAGAAAGGAAGAAAGGAAGACGGAAAGAAGGAAAGAAAGAAAAAGAAAAAGAAAGAAAGAAAGAAAGAAAGAAAGAAAGAAAGAAAGAAAGAAAGAAAGAAAGAAAGAAAGAAAGAAAGAAAGAAAGAAAGAGAACCACTACCCCACAAAAAGATGAAAAGGAGATAGACAGGAAGGAAAGGAGGGCAAGAGGGAAGGAAGGAGGGAGGAAGGAAGGAAGTACAGACAAGCCCCCGACCCATAGCACTGCATACAGCCTCTCCCCTAATGCTCTGGCGCAACCACGCCAAGACGGCCTGGAGCAGCACCTGCTGGCCACGTCCCTGGACGCACAGCGCTGGCATCCTCCCTGCAGTCCAGCAGCCATCCTCCGCTGGCCATAAAGGCCCCTTTCTCTGGTGGCTGTTTGTGTTGGGCCCTTCCCACCTCCATGGGCAGCCTCCAGACACTGCCGGCGGGCACGAGGACACAGCCCCTGCCCACTGCTGAAGGGCCGCCTTTGTGGATGCACGGACCAGCCGGCTGGTGCACCCTGGCCCTTGGAAGCCAGCTGCTTCCCCCTCCTGCTCATCCAGGAGGTAAACAGGACTGAGAGCCAGCTTCTGCCACGTTCCCAGCCCCCTCCCCACCCCAGCTCTGTGAGGTCCTGACTCCAGGAATGAACACACAACCCCTGTTCTTCCTCAACCCACGACATAAATCACTGTTCCTCTGTCCAGGCAGCCTGTATCACAGGCGCCACTGACGCCTGCTGCCTGGACACCGGGCCCGGTCCTGCTTCCACCGGCCTCCTGGAGCTGTGGATGAGGCAGGACCGGGAGCTGCCTGGAGCCACAGCTGGGGACAGTTCCAAGGTGTATTTCTCATTTTTAAAACACTGTGTATTTAAACATGCCCTGCCTTGTTCCAGAGAAGATCTAAAGCAGCTACAAGGACACATCAGATGCAAGCAGTGTAAATGAAGACTGGGACGAAATGCTCAGAACGACTTTGTTTTTTTTTAAGAGACAGGGTTTTACTCTGTTGCCCAGGCTGAAGTGCCATGGTGGGATCCTAGCTCACTGCAGCCTCAAACTCCTGGGCTCAAGCAGTCTTCCTGCCTCAGCCTCTTTAGTAGAGACTACAGGTGTCCGCCACCACACCAGGTTGAGATTTTGAGTATAGTTTAAAACAGAGGAACATCAGAAGCCATGTAAATGTTCAATGATAGGGAATTGATTAAATCAATTACAATATAGCCACACAATTCAATTCATAAAAATATTCATTATGCAGACATTAATACTGAAATTATGGGTATAGAACCTAATTAATTTACTACTTCTGTATTTATAGAATCCAATGGCAAGCTTGTATGTATAGGCCTAAGAGGATTTTTCCTCAAAGGGAGCTAGAAGTCTCGTGACCTTCTTGAAATGACTATGGCCTCCAAGAAGTTAAGCGTCACAGTATAAACTGGACGTATTGTGAAATCCCACTTTCATGTATGTGTGCAGTCTAGGAGGCTGTACCACAAACTTCAAAGCGCTCTTATCTCTGAGTATTAGAATTGTGTATTTTTTTCATCATTTTCCTACCAGTATGATCTATACCCTTATCATGGTAAGCCGCAACTGTGGCCACGTATCTTCCAGCAACCAAACCAAAAACAAAAATGTGGTCAGTTACTAATTCCCAGTGCTCATAGGAGAAAATAAGTGACTGCTTTTGGCATTAAAGAGAGTAGAGAGTTCGCTGAACTCTGAAGGGGTTCAGAGATGTATTTTATTTTTTTACTTTTATGTATTTATTTTTTGAGATGGAGTCTCGCTCGGTCGCCCAGGCTAGAGTGCAGTGGCGTGATCTTGGCTCACTGCAATCTCCACCTCCCAGGTTCAAACGATCCTCTGCCTCAGCCTCCTGAGGGAGATGAGGCTGGCTCATATAGAGTGTGAGAACAGGGTGCAGGGAAGTCTCCATCAGGGGCTGAGGCATCTGCAAATATCAGATGATGCATCTGTCCAGGAGAACATCTTGCAGCCCCCCTCGGCTGGCCCCATTCAGGAAAGGGGCTGACTCATTGCTTCACAATAGGGTAGAGTGAGATGGGGTCAGACACTCGCTGTTCATGTCTTCATAAGAAGGACAGGTAGCAGTATCACAAAGAGTCAGCCAAGAGTTGTCGACTGTCTGGCACAAATAGAAGAATATTTGGAGGTTACTGAAATCAAAATATACAGAAAGCTGTTCACTCCACCCAAGCCTAGGAGGGCTTTTCCACCAACCTCAGAGGAAAATCTGCAGAACATATTCAAGAGTGTTCCAAATATCTATTGCTGAGTCACAAATCACCCCCAAACTTAGTGAACTAAAGTTCACAACAGCAATCCTTTTATTATCTCTCACAGTTTCTGAGGTCCAGGAAATCAGGAAGGGCTCAGTTGGGTGGTTCTGGCTCAGGAAGGATCTCATAACGTTGCAGTCAGATGGAGGCTGGTGTTGGAATGGCTCAAGACTGGAACTGCTAGGGATGGCCACGTATCTCTCTTCATATAGTCTCAGGGCCTCTCCACGTGGTCTCCTCATGTGTGACAGCTTGGGCTTCCTAACAGCATGGCAGCCTCAGAATGGTTAGTCTACTTATATGGTAGTTCAGGCCTCCAAGCCCAAGTATTCTAACTGACCAAGCAGAAGCTGCATCACATATTATAGGCTAGGATTGGAAGTCATCCATGTTACTTCCATTGCTTTCTATCGGCTACGAGCAAGCCACAGGCCCATCAGATGCAAAGACACAGGACACAGACCTCTCCATGGAAGAAGTGTCAAGATCACTCGACATCATGTAGATTGAGGGATGTTGCAACCATCTTTGGAAAATATAATCTTCCACACAGAGCCATCACCAATATCCAGAGCAGGTAAGAACAAACTGAGGCAGATGCAAGTACTGAAAACTTTGGCCTTTGAACATTTGACATGGACACCCTAAGACTACCTTTTATCTACACAAATTTCAGCCATCATAGGCCTCATGATGTGGCAAACACTTTGAGCTGTGATAGGCACCACGTGTCAGCCAAGAAATGGGCTTTGGCAGTGGCCATCTTTGTCTGTCAGCAGGGCTGAGTTTAGGCAATGATTTAAATACACTGTTGAGGCTGGG
>NW_012113141.1:5301147-5390497 GCF_000951035.1 Colobus angolensis palliatus
AACCCGGGAGGCGGAGCTTGCAGTGAGCTGAGTTCCCGCCACAGTACTCCAGCCCGGGCGACAGAGCGAGACTCCGCCTCAACAACAACAACAACAAAAATACAAAAAGCTAGCCAGGTGAGGTGGCTGGCGCCTGTAGTCCCAGCTAGTCGGGAGGCTGAGGCAGGAGAATGGCGTAAACCCTGGGGGTGTGGGGGTGGAGCTGCAGTGAGCTGAGATCCGGCCACTGCACTCCAGCCTGGGCGACAGAGCGAGACTCCGTCTCAAAAAAAAGAACAAATAAAACAATGTGTCTATCTAAAGTATTTTGGGGTAAAATTATACAATGCCTGGGATTTGCTTTAAAATACGCCAGCAAAGTAACAAAAAGTACATAGAGGGACCAAGATTTGTCATGAGTTGCTAATTGTTGAAGTTAGAGGTGGGTACATGAACGGTGTTTGTTTGTTTGTTTGAGACGAAGTCTTGCTCTGTCGCCCAGGCTGGAGTGCAGTGGCGTGATCTCAGCTCACTGCAACCTCCGCCTCCCAGGTTCAAGCGACTCTCCTGCCTCAGCCTCAGGAGTAGCTGGGATTACAGGCGCCTGTCACCACGCCCAGCTCATTTTTGAATTTTTAGCAGAGATGGGGTTTCACCATCTTGGCCATGGCTGATCTCAAACTCCTGACCTCAAGTGATCCGCCCACCTCGGCCCTCAAAGTCCTGGGATTATAGGCGTGAGCCACCGCACCCAGCCATGCGTCAATTTTCTTAAGTTAATTGATTGATTCATAATCAAGAAAAATCATCAAATGGTTATTGTTGGCTATTCCTTTCTTTTCCCTGTAGTTTTTGTTTGTTTGTTTGTTTGTTTGTTGCTGTTTTTGAACTTGTTTTGTCTGCCAAGGGAGCAGGTATCTTTAGTGGACAAGAGGTACCCGGCATAAAAGATTAGGAGACAATTATGGAAGAGTAAGTGTTAAATAGAATGAATTTTGGTCATTAGCCTAATCCTAGACCTCCCCCGATCCCATCCACTCCCTGACTTGAAAAACCTCCGCTGGATTTCCCTGGACACCTCCCGGGCCTGGTTGTCAGAGGCCTTTTCTAACGCAATGGCTGGCACGCCCTCTGGTGGCTACTGGCAGAAGTGCATAAATCCGTGCTTTTTTTCTGAGCTCACAGAAGCCAAGTTTTAGAGCTTCACACTAGAGATCACAAACTGGTTGCTCCAACGGCGGAATGAGACCTATAGATGCGCTATCTACAGAGTATGCATATAGGGGCCAGGTTCTTCATGTGTTACCAGCATTTAAAAATCTAGATATTTTACGTACGAATCCAGATTTCTGACTTCTTTGGAAAGCCAGGTCTGACGATGACAGGCCGAGGCCTGTACTCTCCAGTTACCTGTCTGGCCTCTGTGGTTTACGCTCAGTTTCTCCAGCACACAATCCCTGTAGTGCGTGGAATAATAACTCCCAAATATTTGTGTCCACCAGGAACCTTGAAATGTGACCTTATTTAGAAATAAGATATTTGCAGATGTAATTAGTTAATCATCTGAAGATAAAAGCATACTGAATTTGGAGTGGGCCCTAAATCCAACAACTTAGGTCCCTGTAGGAAGAGGGAGGATACCAGCTGGGTACAGTGCCTCACATCTGTTATCCCAATGCTTTGGGAGGCCAAGGAAAGAGGATTGCTTGAGGCCAGGAGTTTGAGATGAGCTTGGGCAGCATAGCAAGACCCAATCTCTACAGAAATTTTTAAAAATTAACCAGTCTTAGTGATTCACACCTGTAGTCCTAGCTGCTCAGGAGGCTGAGGCAGGAGGGTCACTTGAGCCCAGGAATTTGAGGTTACAGTGAGTTATGATCACACTGCTGCACTCCAGCCTGGGCCACAGAGCAAGACCCTGTCTCAAAAACAAAAGAAGAAGAAAGAAAAAAAAGAAGAAGGACAAGGAGAAAGAGGAGAAGAAGAAGAATCAGGAAGAGGAGGAAGATAGAGAGCCACAGAGGAGAAGGCCATACGGAAATGGAGACAGCCTGGAGTGAGGCATCTGCAGGTCAAGGAATGCATGGATGGCTGGCAAACACCAGAAGCTGGGGACAGGCCTGGCACAGATCCTCCCCAAGAACTTCAAGAAGGAGCCAACCCCACTGACACCTTGATTTTGAACTTTTGGCTCCCAGAACTGTGGGAGAATAAATTTGTGTTGTTTTAAACCACCCAGTGTATGGTCATTTCTCATGACAGCCCTAGAAAACTAACATGCAATCCCCAAGAAACCCTTGCTCTTCTACAACAACCCCCAAACAGGCCTCTGCTCTAAAGCCTCAAGGGAGGGACAGCTCACATCTCCCCGCTGGGTGATGGACTAATCATTGGAAAGTTCTTTCTGCTAAACCAATACACAACACAAACAACACAAAATCAGGCTAGAGTCTATAAAAAGTGGGGGGAAGGGTACCTGGAAAACACTGAAAAAAAGTGGGTGGAAACAAGATCATAAAAAGAAAGAAATCCTGCTGGTTGTGGGATCAGGGAGGGCTTCATGGAAGAGGTGGCACCTGAACTGGGCTTTAAGGATGGCTGTGACAAGACAAGCAGAAACTGGTGGGAGTGGAAGGCATATTCCAGGCGACAAAGCAGTGAAAGGCCCAGAGGAGGAACGTGTGGGTCATGCACAGTAACATTCATCCACCCATCCCTTCCATGAATGTTTCTTCACTAAGCAGTGAGCAATGAGCTTAGTTGGATGGAGCCCTGTGGCTGAGGGGTCAGTAGGTTGAAATGAAACAGCAGAGTCTAAATCTTTACAAAATCCTGGGTCCCCAAGCATGCTAAGTAAAGAATTTGACATTTACACACCTCCGCAGGGGTTTTCCTTCAAGCTAAACTATTTCACTCACCTCTTGTATAGAGAGGGCTGTTGGTTTTGTGTCTTTCCAGGGTCCTTCCCCTGGTAACAGACCCATGCCCTGGAGACAAGCATGGGCACATGACTGGCCCAGACCTGGCCAATCACTGCATTCCATCCACCTGGCAACAGTAACGGATCCAATCAGGGTCATTCCCTGGGATTAATATACAGATTCTGGGTGCAACCAGCTCTCTGTCTGCTGGGGCAGTCTTGTTCCCTGCCACATGGAGACAGCCCATCAGGAGTCAGACGGACTGAGGCCAACAGCTGAAAAGAAACAGTAAAGCAAAGACAGTCAGCATGGAGGAGCCCTGGGGGTGCTGAACTCACAGTTGCCATCCCCGAAGACCTGGTTCCTCAAATTCTTCCTTCAATTCCAAGACCTGCTGCAGGATCCCCACCTTCTATGAGAGCCAATACATTCTTTCTCTGTCTAAGCCAGTCGGAGTTAGGTAGGTGTCTGTCACTTGCAACCAAAGGCTCTTGGCTGGTACAGTCCTGTTTCTGAAACCCTGCCCCTGCGGACCAAGCAACCAGTGAAAGCAAAGGGAGATGGTGCCCATCCCGGCAGCAGCCCTCTCTCCGGTTCAGACAGATCACTCCAGGGCACTTTCTGGTGGGTGCTTGGTGCTGAAAAAGGTGACACTGAAAAAACACAGGGATGTGAACTGAAGTCAATTATGAATAGGGTAGAAAAGATAACAAATCAGACTCTCTCCAAAGGACGCACATGTCCACCCTCAGTCATTCCTTTGGATTACGGCTCCCTTTGAAATAGAAACTAGGACAAAAGTTCAGGAGGTAGAAAGTAGGCCAATTTTCCAAAATACCAACATGCCTTAGATGCAGCCACCAAATTTACTGGTGCAAATTTTGTAAATCAAAATTACTAAAAACTTGTTTCTTTTAACTAAAGATAACATTTTCAGAAATTCATGTAAAGTATTGACATTTTGGTTTCCAACAAGAAGCAGCTGGGATACATTGACTTGGAAAAAATTTACAGAAAGATTCTGAAGGGAAAAGTAAAATTGTTTAAAGTAACTGAAAAGAAATGAATCTCCAATGGTGAGAAAAAGTACTAGGAGTGCTTGTAGATGTTTTATTTATTTCTTTATTTATAGAGACAGGGTCTTGCTCTGTCACCCAGGCTGGAGTGCAGTGGCATGATCTCGGCTCACTGCAACCTCCGCCTCCCAGGTTCAAGCGATTCTCCTGCCTCAGCCTCCCAAGTAGTTGGGATTATAGGCACGTGCCACAACTTCCAGATAATTTTTTAAATATTTGTGGTAGAGATGGGATTTCACCACATTGGCCAGGCTGGTAGATGTTTTAGACATGGATGATATTCAAATGACAGGTAGAGAAGGTAGCGTAAGGGTGATGTCAGGGCTGAATTGGGTCAAGATCATTCATTCATGCATTCATTTCAATGTATGTCCTGGTTACCCACCAGGCCCAGGCCTCAGGGATACAGATGTGACAAGACATGATCTGTGCCCTAAAGAGCTTGGCAGGAGGAGCTTCAGGGAGTCAAGAAGATATGACCCAGTTCTATATCCTTATAGATATATCCCATATCTAGCCCAGGGCAGGGTAGAGGCCTGTGCAAGGCCATTAAGGAGCAGAGGCAGCCTGGTTCTCTCTGCCTTCGGAGGTCAGGGAAGTCATGATATTTGAGCTGGGTTAATTTTTTTTTTTTTTTTAGATGGAATCTCACTCTGTCACCCAGGCTGGCATGCAGTGGCGCGATCTCAGTCCACTGCAGCCTCTGCCTCCTGGGTCCAAGCGATTCTCCTGCCTCAGCCTCCTGTGTAGCTGGGATTACAGGCACCACCAGGCCAAGCTAATTTTTTTGTATCTTTAGTACACATGAGGTTTCGCCATGTTGCCCAGTATTGAACTCCTGGGTTCAAGCGATCCACCTGCCTCAGTCTCCCAAAGTGCTGGGATTACAGGCATGAGCCACTGCACCAGGCCAATTTTCTTTCTTTCTTTTTTTTTTTTTTTGAGACGGAGTCTTGCTCTGTCGCCCGGGCTGGAGGGCAGTGGCCGGATCTCAGCTCACTGCAAGCTCCGCCTCCCGGATTCACGCCATTCTCCTGCTACAGGCACCCGCCACCTCGCCCGGCTAGTTTTTCGTATTTTTAGTAGAGACGGGGTTTCACCGTGTTAACCAGGATGGTCTCGATCTCCTGACCTCGTGATCCGCCCGTCTCGGCCTCCCAAAGTGCTGGGATTACAGGCTTGAGCCATCGCGCCCGGCGTAAATTTTCTTTTTTTTAAGAGCAAGGGTTCCCTATGTTGTCTAGGCTGGTCTTGAACTCATGGACTCAAGTGATCCTCCAGCCTCAGCCTCCCAAATAACTGGGACTACAGACATGCACCACTGCACCTGGCTTGGCCTGGATTTTGAAGGATGTGTAGGAAAGTCAAGAAAGGAGTGGTGAACATTTTCAGGCAGGGGGTGCAGCCCTAAGCAAAAGGCTGTAAGGCACAGAGGGTAGAGGGAAAAGGGAGGACAATGAGGCTGGTGACAAGGGCGAGGACCAATTCTCCTGGCTTTCAAAAGGTGAAGGAACTTGACCTTCACCCTGTGGATAATAGGGAGTCATTGAGGGTTTTATGTAGGAGAAAGACCCCACCTCACCCATCCCAATGGTAGTTATGACAAAAATGGATGAGGAGCGCTAGAAAGAAAGGGGCTAGAAGCCCAGTTTGCCAGCTGCTGCAACTGTCCAAGTGACAGGTGATCAGGGCTGAGCTGGGGAATGCATTCATTCAGCAGGTATGATGAATCCATACTCAACTAGAAGGCAGACTTTATCCTGGACAGTTTGGCCTCAACTACTTCTCCAGTCTTCAGTTGAATCCTTTCCTGCCTCCCAGCCATAGCACACACAAGGTCTGCAGCCCCCTCTGCACAGGGTATGCACCCAGCAGACCGCCACTGTTCCCAGCCCTCCCTACTGTCACACAGGCCCCGTCACCCCTTCACAATGAGTTTGCAACCCCTGGGGAAGCATCTTCCTGCCCGAGAAGAATCACACTGGGACACATGTTCTTGTGTCTTTTTTATTGGACTGTGGGCTTCCTAAGGCAGGCCAGGCACTATTTCCCTCTGTATCCTCTTTTGCACCACCTAACTCAATTTCTCCAAGCCTGATAAGCAAAGAGCCTTGCATACAGCAAGGGTTCAATAAACCCATCCAAGTTGACATCCCATCTCCAAGGGTCAAGGGCAGATGGTGTAGCTCTAAGGAAGGGGCAGACCAAATGAGCTTTGACATCTCTGGGATTTGATGATCCCAGGATCCTGAATCCAAGAATCTGGGGTTGAATGGGCTCCTTGGAGCCCAGTGTGTGAGCAGAGGGAGAGGACAAGGAGCAAAACCAAAGAGACCCAGCCTCAGTGGAGTCCCGAGCCTGCTGGAAACAATGCTGGAGAAGGGGTACAGGGAGAGAAAGGTAGGAGCCCGCGTCTCCCTCGCTGCCCTCTAACCGCTGCAGGACAGGCCATCACCTGCCCATCAGCACCTCAGCAAGTGAACAGGCCCCCTCAGCCCTGGCCCAGGGGTCTTGCCTCGCCTGATGGGGGCCCCTCCAGGGTGGTCCTAGGGGCCCTGGGGCAGATCTCCTTCATGTTGAACAACTGGGCATTGCCAGGCCCCAGGCTGGCCCTCAGGGACAAGGGGAGTGCTGGAGAACCCGGCTGGAGCCAGCTGCCTGGCAGATTCGGGGAGGAGGCTGGGGCTGCGGAGGAGAGAGTGCAGTCTCTGTTGGTGTCACTGACTGTGATATCGTGATATAAGAAGAAATATGTATTTGGTCTTTGTCCCAGTTCCTGACCCAGAGTTCAAAACCTTTGTAATTTCCTGAGTAATAGGAACTACTGACGCAGAGCTCTGAAATCCCTTGGAATTTCCGGAGTGATGGAACATCTATTGTTCCAATGAGGTGACTCCTGGGGGGCTCCTGGATACCCTTGGAATAAGGGCTGGCTGCCAGGGGAACCAGCTCCCCAACCGCTGGGGAAAGGAGAGGGGCCAAAGGTTGAGGCGATCACCAGTGGCCAGTGATTTCATCAGTCATGCCTACGTAATGAAGCCTCCACAGAAACCCAAAAGACAGGGTTCGGAGAGCTTCCTGAGAGCTGAACACGTGGAGGTTCCTGGAGGGTGGTGCCCATGGAGGGCATGGAGGCTCCACGTCCTTCCCACCCACCTCACCCTATGCGTCTCTTCCATCTGGCTGTTCATCTGTGTCCTCTGTAATGTCATTCACCATAAATGGGTAAAGGTGTTTCCCTCAGTTCTGCAAGCCACTCTAGCGAATTAACTGAACCTGAGGAGGGGAGTGTGCGAACTCTGATCTGCAGCACACCACCATGGCACAAGTATACATATGTAACAAACCTGCACGTTATGCACACGTACCCTAGAACTTAAAGTATAATAATAATAATAAAAAAAAGAGAACCCTGATCTGTAGCCCGTAGGTCAGAAGCACAGGTCAGAACCTGGGGCTTGTGACTGGCATCTGAGGTGGGGGCAGCCTTGTGGGACTGAGCCCTTTTTAAAATTGTTAAATTCATTAATTTTAATTTTTTTAGATAGGGTCCCACTCTCTTGCCCAGGCTGGAGTGGAGTGGTGCAGTCATGGCTCACTGCAGCCTTGACCTCCCAGGCTCAAGAGATACTCCACCTTCAGCCTCCCAAGTAACTGAGACTATAGGTGCACGCCACCTCATCTGGCTAATTGCTTTGCTTTTTTTGTAGGGATTGGGTCTTATTATGTTGCCCAGACTGGTCTCAAATTCCTGGCCTCAAGTCATCCTCCCACTTTGGCCTCCCAGTTCGCCACTGCGCTTGGTGGGACTGAGCCCTGACCTACAGGATGTGTCACTCTCTCCAGGCAGTGTAGGAACTGAATTGAATGTGGGACACCTAGGTGGTGTCCCCTGGAGAACAACTTGGTGTGTAGAGAAAAATCCCCACACATTTTGGTGACCAAAGGGGAAGTCTTCTGTGTTGACAGAGTGAGAGTAGAAGAGAAAAAAATAGTTTTGCTTTTTTTCCCCTTCAGACAGACTGTAAAGGAGATTGAGGCCAGGCACGGTGGCTCATGCCTGTAATCCCAGCACTTTGGGAGGCCAAGGTGGGTGGATCACTCGAGGTCAGGAATTCCAGACCAGCCTGGACAACATAGTGAAAACCCATCTCTACTAAAAATACGAAAAAAAATAAGCCGGGCATTGTGGTGTGCACCTATAATCCCAGCTACTCGGGAGGCTGAAGCAGGAGAATCGCTTAAACCTGGGAGGCAGAGGTTGCAGTGAGCCGAGATCATGCCATTGCACTCCAGCCTGGGCAACAGAGCGAGACTCCATCTCAAAAATTAATTAATTAATTAATTAATTTAATTAAGGAGATTGAGAGGAGATAGTGCAGGGAGAGGCCTTCTTCCCCACCGGGGCCAGGGAAGCAAATATTCCTGGGAGATTTGGAAGGCATCCACCCTCTCCTCTACTGGCATGGTGGGAATCAGAAGACGATGGGCAGCCGGAGCAGGAGCTCCACCCCAAGGGTCAGCCCAGTTTTCTCTAGAGGCTGACCCATCCCACAGGGGTGCATCAAGGATGCCCATCCTTTTCCTTCCAGGGAAACAGTGGCAGAGTCACACCAAATGTGCAATGAGAGAGAGAGAGAGAGAGAGAGAGAGAGAAAGCAAGACAATCCTGAACCTAACAAGACATTTTCTGGACTCGTACCTGTGCATGTTTTTTGGGGTTTTGTTTGTTTGTTTGTTTTTTCACCTGTGCACGTTTTCACAGACTCACAACACTGGACAATTGAGTCCAATGCCCTCATCTTACAGATGGGGAAACTGAGGCCCAGGGAGAGGTGCTGACCCAAGTTCAGAAGCAGAGCCTGGCAGAATCTCCATATCCTACCTTCTTCTGTTCTTCCCCAGTACCCACGCTCCCATCCACATTCAACCATGACTTATTGATGAAAACACAGGATTTTCCACCGTGGGCATTATCTCAGTGCGGGAGGCACGCCAGGAGTGGCTACAGCCCTGGGCAGCTGACCTTGCAGTGAGCCAGGCCTGGAGCAACACCAAGGCTCCACCGCACACCCCTGCCTGAGCCAAGGTCAGCCCTGCGAAACGGAGTCTTCTCATCCATAAATGGGTCTGAGTGGCTGGTGATCCCTGCCTCGTGGAGTTGCTGAGGGGATTCAACAGCAGACGCGGCCTGGACTGGCTTATACCTGTGGATCCCAGCACTTTGGGAGGCTGAGCCCAGGAGTGCAGGACCAACCTGGGCAACCCCCATCTCTACAAAAAGTTTAACAATTAGCTGGGCATGGTAGCATACGCCTGTAGTTCCAGCTACTAGGGAGGCTGAGGTGGGAGGATTACTTGTGCTCAGAAGTCTGAGGTTACTGTGAGCTATGATCTCACCACCGCCCTCCAGCCTAGGTAACAGAGTGCGAAGCTTTCTCTGAATAATAATAATAATAATAATAATAATAATAATAATAATGATGTAAAGGGCATAGGGCATTGAAGGGAACATAAAAACATTTTTTTTCCTCTCCTCTCCCTCACCTATTTTGCTCAAATATAAAAAGTTCTGATTTTTGTTTGTTTTTGGTCAAATGCACCCCCTCCCCTCTCTGCGCTCTCCACAAAGGTGGCAGGTGGAGAGAAAGGCTGCCTGTAGGACTCTGTGTGCAGTTTGGGTTTTTGCTTTCAGATTTGTTCTCAGGCCCCAGTTATTCACTGGAGAGAAGTCAGTACACAAACCCTGTTCCCAGGAGGCTAAACACTGAGGGAAAGCGAGGTGCCCACGCATTTGGTCTCCAGTGACGGCTTCCCGAACGGCCTCAGCCACGTCTGTACTGCAGGTCGGCACCTGGGCCTGTCCCCGGCAATGCTCCGTTTGCTGCTGGGCTCAGGAACCCTGAGAACCCAGGTTGACAGGACATGGTGACAATGGAAGGATTGTTCCAGAAGCTGGGGCCCTGGCTGGCCTCTGGCTTCCCGTCATCTGAGCAAATGTCGATCCGCCAGGTACAAAAGCCAACATTTCCCTGACGATTGAAGACGCTCATTCAGAAGGCTCCCCCTCAACAGGCTGCAGGCTCCTCCTAGCCACTCCGAATCCGAAACCGCTGTTCTCATCACCACCCCTTTCATCCTACATGCTGGGAGCAGCCCCTTGGCAACCCCATTGCTCCTCACACCACCTTCCAGAAAGCTCCTGAGCCTCCAAGTCTGAGCCTACTGGTGGCAGCAAGGCACAATGAATAGCAGAAAAGGTCCCCCTCCTAAGGAGCCGCTGCAGCCAGACAGGCAGAGCCTGCCCTGGCTGCAGGCTGTCACCGGGGGCTTGCTTTTGCTGTTTGGAAAGCACAGGGTCTAGTTACCATAGGTGATCCATCCATCAGATCCTGGCCCAAGGTCACAGTTAGCAAGCTCCAGGGCTAGAGCTTAGAGCTCCTGTGCCCAGATTCCATCCCCCTCCACACCGCAAAAGGATTTTTCTAGTGAGGAGTGGGCAAGGCCTAAGAGAAGAAAAGTCACAGAATAATAATGACAGTCCCCCAGCTCAGATAATCCCAGAAATAAAAGTAAGACACATGGTTATTCTTCTGCCACTCTGGCTGGGCCTGGTGGCTCACACCTATAATCCCAGGACCTTGGGAGGCTGAGGCTGGCAGAGTGAAACCCTGTCTCTACTAAAAATACAGAAATTAGCTGGGTATGGTGGCACGCACCTGTAGTCCCAGCTGCTCAGGAGGCTGAGGCAGGAGAATCACTAGAAGCGGGGAGACGGAGGTTGCAGTGAGCCAAGACTGCACCTCTGCACTCCAGCCTGAGCAACAGAGACAGACTCTGTCTCAAAAAATAAAAAAAAATTTAAAAATAAGTAGAATCATGGGCTAGGTGTGGCGGCTCATGCCTACAATCCCAGCACTTTGGGAGGCCGACGTGGGAGGATCACTATAGGTCAGGAGTTTGAGACCAGTCTGGCCAACATGGTGGAACCCCATCTCTACTAGAATTACAAAATTAGTCAGGCATGGTGGTGGGTGCCTGTAGTCCCAGCTACTTGGGAGGCTGAGGCAGGAGAATCACTTGAACCTGGGAGGTGGAGGTTGCAGTGAGCCAAGATCGTATCACTGCACTCCAGCCTGGGCGACAGAGCGAGACTCCATCTCAAAAAAAAATTAAAAAATTAGAATCATAACGCTGACAAGTACGTAAGGGCCCGATACTCACGTACTCCACTGACGGCGCTGTCTCAGTTGGTTTTACCTTTCTCACAAGCCGTTTGCTAAGAGGTGGTTGAAGTCTTTGAAAAGCTCACACCCTGGATGAAAATGCTCTGGAGCTGGATTGTGGTGATGGCTGTACGACACGCGAATGTACTAAATGCCACTGAATTGTACTGTACTGTATTTTTATCTTTTAGAGATATGGTCTCCCTCTGTTGCCCAGGCTGGAGTGCAGTGGCACGACCATAGCTCACTGCAGCCTCAACCTCCTAGGTTCAAGCAATCCTTAGCCTCACACACTGCCCCCTCTTCCCAGCCTAATTTTTAAAACAATTTTTTTTTTTTTTTTTGATAGATACAGGGTCTCGCTATGTTGCCTAGGCCGGTCTCAAACTCCTGTGCTCAAGGGATTGTCCTGCCTCAGCCTCCCAAAGTGCTGGGATTATAGGTGTGAGCCACCACGCCCAGCCATAAATGCTGTTTTTGTGAAAAATAATACCAAGGGTAAGAATAATCCGCGTATTGCCAGCAGATGGTGTTTATAAAGATTTTATTTTCCATTTTCTTAAAAATAACATTTGATTTCCTTTATGCATGTGTGGAGTGTACTTGTTTCCTTACGCTGAGTAATAGGCAGATAAAGACGACACGAGGCAGCGTCCCCAAGTGGAGGCGGGGCGGGACGTGAGAGGATGGGGGTGCAGGGGAAAGGGGTGGCTGGATGACTCACGGGACGCTTGAGTGCCCATCAACGCACACACAGTCTAACACTTGGTTTTTCGATTTTTTAAAGACATCTAAAATTACTGAGAGATACGATTTCAGCACTTAAATCTACAGACGGAAATCCAAGCACTTGAACACAATTCCTAACTCTAAGCTCGGTTATTGCACATCACACAGTTTAAGCAGGCTTCAGGCTGGAAAGCAGTTTGCTCGCTGGGAACTTCCTCGGGATGTCTGGGTCTCCTTCTGCACCCGTGGTGTCTCTCCCCTGGGACTACCGCCAGCCTGCAGCCTCTCAAGGACCCCGGGAATCAAAGCTCAGCCATTCGTTCTCCCCAAGAGCTGAGGGCTCGGGCTTTGGTGAAGCAGAGGGTCCCATGTTGATGCCAACAGACCCCACTCCCTCCAAGGTGAAGTTGGAAGCAGGTGGAGCTCATGGAAGGCTGAAGCCAGGCGGGCTGGAGTGAAGAGGTGTGACCACCCCCTACGTGTGGGACAACAGGGGGCAGTCAAGATGCCACCACCCACCGCCCCTCCCTTCCAAGCTCCCAGGCCATGCTTCCTTCTCCATCACCCTTGGACCCTCTCTGAGTGGTCTCTCAAGGCACATTTATTTTCTGTGCTCCAACCTACCAGATCTGACATCCACCTCCCCCGGCACCCACGGGCCAAGGAGGCCTGGGGCAGCCAAGGGGAGTTCCAGGACCAAGCAAGCAAGAAACCATTCTTTGAACACATGGTTAAGCTTCTTCCAGCATGGCCCTAATTCCCTTACCTGCCTAAGCCAGGGGAGTGGGGGCAGGAAGAAGCAAGGCATCGAGGAGAGGGTGCTGGAGGGGCTGGGTGGCAGGCCCCTTGGTCAAGGGCATGAATCAAAGAGCTGAGGAAGGACCAATCTGTAACCTTGTTCGTGAGGAAACCTTCACCTTGTCTAACAATAAGCCACTTGGAGGCCGACCTTCAGCCCCACTGGGAGCTGCTGTTCTGTCTACTTTTGAGGGGCCCAGTCTCAGTGGAGCAAAAAGCAGTGTAGAGGCTTCAGAGACAGGCAAGGCTGGACCCCTGCAGTCCTGCCAGAGGCTAGTTCAATCCCTTTTGCTTTCTTCCTAAAACATATTTACAAGGACACACAAACGCATACAGTCAGAAGACCCAGAGACAGAGAGAGCACGTGCCCAGGAGCAGAGGGCAACAACAAGAGGACAGGGAACGCCCTTCCTCTGAATTCCTTCCCTTCCCAGGCCCCCCAGCATCCTTAACAACCTGCCTCCCCGCAGTAGGAAAGTTCCAGAACTCCAGCTGGGGCAGAGGGAAGAGACAGGTAGACTTCAATCCTAGCAAGAGCAAAGTGTCAAGTAGCTCTGAGTCAGAGGCGCAGCTGCCTCAGTGAGCAGAGGGCTGATGTGGAACAGCATTTCCCTGAACTGAGCCGGGGCTGGAGGAGGAGGTGGAGGACAGAGAGAGGACAGGAGGAAGAAGGGGCTGGGGGACCTGGAATGGCACGACATCTCAACAATCAGAACTGGGCTGAGGAATGGGAAGCGGTTTATGGGGCTAAGTGGGGCTCTGCTATTTCCCTCAAGAAGGATTCAGAAGATGGTGATTCCAGGGCAGAGTGAGGGGCAGACAGGGTGAGGCTCTTCTGTAAAGTCCAACAGACACTCGCAGATGCTGGGAGGCTGGGGACTGCCAGGTTGGGAGCTTCACCCAGAGAGCCTCACCGCATTGACCCCACGCCCACCACCCACCCAGCACACAGGAGGCCCCTCCTCACACTCCCAGGCCACCAAGACGGCCCCCAGGTTCACACACAGGCACACACACGCACGCTGCTCTCTCGCACTGAAGGGCATCATCACAGCCCCAAGTCTGGGTAAGAAATTCTCCACCAAAGGTGTTAAGGAATTTGCTTCCACGGGGAGAACTTGACGGCTGGGGGAAAACAGCAACAAACAAGCAAAAGAAATGCACGGGGCCTTTTCTCATCTGGCAAGATGAGCTTACACTGCTCAGGGGATGTTGGGAACAGCGAGGTGTGAGGTGTGGCCGCAGAGCCTAGCTGCACCTGTCCTGTCCCCTCTGACTTCTCACTTTTCCATACTGCAGGCTTCGAAACGGAGCTTGGGGAAGCCCCTCTGCTGGGGCAACCCTAGGGGATCTTCAGAGGGGCCAGAAGGAAACCCCGGGGGGCTGAGGGGAATGGGGCTGGACATGGCCTGTGGGTGGCTCTCCCCTGGCAGGAGGAAGATCATGGTCTCAGAGCACGGGAAGGCTGCAGCCTTCGACAGCTGCTTCTCTCTGGGGTCTCAGGGACAGGTCTCTCTGTTGGTCTGGGCAGGATGGGAGTGTTAAGGGTCAGGGAGGAGGTGAGCACACACAACCCTAGCCTAGACCCAGGCTCCTCGCCTGCTGCTGCTGGCCCTCAGGCGCCCTCAAGTGGACGAGGGGACCCCAGCAAGGGGGATGAAGGCGGGAGCAGCACCCAATGGGATGGGCTGCACCAACGGGGAGCCAGGCAGAGGTCAACTGTGTAACCACCGCCCAGTGTCCCCAAGAGAGCAGCCCAGACCATGGCTCCAACATGAGACCCAGAGAAAAGGGACAGGCTATTCCAGGGTCTTGGATTTAGAGCTACCCCTTCTCAACTCCTAAAAGCTCCTCCAGTCTCTGCAGCCACAGCCTCCTCCTGCTGAGCCAACCCCTCTCCCCACCCTGTTCTACCCGCACCACCTGGGCCCCCTGGGACAGACCTTGGACAGCCTAGCAAGGTACCCTGTCCCCGGCCTCTCAGCTGCTGCCCTCCTCCTCCTCCTCGCTGCCACCTTCATCACTCTGCCTTGGGTTAGGAGAGTTTCTCTAGTGCTTGGGGATCAGCAAAGGGACAGGGCTTGCTGTGGCTGGGCGTCCTGGCCCGTCTCATCTGAGGCTGGTGGGGATGTCACACCACATCGGCCCAGTTTTGGGAGGACCTCAGCTGGTAGACAGCTCCGTGCCCTCCCTCCCCTTTGCAATGGGGACAGGCTCGCAGGCCAGAGCTTGACTTCAGAAGCAAGAGGCAGAAGGGCAGGCAAGGGCCGGTTGAGCCAGGGTAGGAACCCAAGGGGTCAGGGCTGGGCTGGGGGACGCGGCTGGGGGCATCTCATTTCATGGATTTTGACCTGTCAATTTGTATTTGTGTGTGAATGTATTTTAAAACCAACAACAAAAGGAAAGAAAACAGCTACAAGGAGGCCAAAGCAGCCTTTGGGTGACTCACTCTGCCAGGAGCAGTGTGGATCAAGGACACATTTGTCAGCACATGCCACACACACACGCACACATACACACACGCACGCACACACGAACTCACACTGTCACCCATCCCAGCCATCTGTGCCACACTCATGCCATGCACACTCACACTCCCAGTCCCCCCGGGTGGAGCAGGGTCCTTCTGACTGCATTTCCGGATCCGTTCTCGAAGCTGCCTGCTGCTGCTCAGAGCTCTGCTGTTGAGTCCCCTCCGGCCGCCGGCTCCTGAGGGCATCTACCAGATGTAGCCCCCGTCGTCAGCCTCGCCTGCCTCGCCCTCCTCCTCCTCGGCCTCCTCGCCTGCTTCCTCCGTCTCCTTCTCCTCCTCGTCCTCCCAGCCAACGCCGCTCCCAAAGTCACCCGAGAAGCCCACGATGTCATCTGTGAGGGGACCAAGCCAACAGGGGTGAGGGAGCTTCTGGTACGCCCCCACCTGGCATCCTATGACAAGTGCCCCCCAAGCCCGGTCCCCCAGCAGGCCCCGAGCCGCCCAGCCCGTACCGCAGTCGGGGCTCCCGTGCGTGCGGGTGCCAGTCAGCTCCAGGCCCAGCTGGTCCACACACCAGCAGTCGCCGCTGCTCTGGTCACACTGCATCTTCCGGTAGTAGCCATCCTCGTCGCAGCTCGGGATGAAGATGCCTGAATGAGATGGGGCCAGGCAGGGTCAGAGCAGGGACCCGGGCTGTGGGCCCCTCAGAGAGGTGACCTCCGGCTCTACTCGCTGGAGATGAGGAAACCCGCTTCCTTGAACCACTGCTCAGCCCCTGTGCCAGCTCCCAGCCACCCCATCGGTTTCCCTGACTCTGTGGCCCAGATCTTGTAGGACAGCCAGTCTGACTTCACCGGGTTCGACACTCTCCACCCTCCCACAGTTCCTCCAGCCTGGCTGTCCCCTGCCAGGAAAGCCCAGCCTTCTCCTCCCAGCCACTCGGAGTCTGACCTGCCTCCAGGGCCCACTCGCTTTCCTGTAGGCCCCGCAGCTGAAGGTCCTGGGCGCCTGCGTACAGGTCACACTGCTAGTTCTATCTTTTCGGTGTGTCCATTTGTGTGTTGCGTGTTTCCTGACTGGCCCAAGCTAAAGGGTTATGAGGCCGAGGAGTGCGTCTGTCTTGCCTTCCGCTCTGAGCTGGGTCTGTTGCTGTTGTATCTCTGGAGAGGCCCCCAGGTGTTTATGGAGCATGTGAGGGAGTGTCTCTCAGGGAGCCGCCTCACTCAAACACTAGTCACATGCTTGCTGCAGGAAACTGAACTCAATGGAGGATTCCAGGGTCCTTCTGTATCCCAAACTCTAGCTCCGGCATGGATGGGCATAAAATTAGTGCCTAAAACACGCTTTTCTGGGGCGGATTGGGAGGCCCTGCCCCCCACAAGGATAGACACAGGAAGGGGGCATCCCTCTCCTGTCTTCCTAGGCCAGGGCCTCCTGTGGGCTCCATGTCTGCCATGAGGCCCAAGGCTTGAGCCACTGGGTCTCAGACGAACCCAGGAAGCCGTCCCCACCTCCTCCTCTGAGTGCCTGGTCTGGCCCCTCACCTGGCTTCTTCTTGGCAGCCTCCTGGATCTGGACACGCTCCAGCTCTGCCAGGCAGGGGGGCTCTGTGGGGAGAGAAGCAGTCTCTGATGGGGCTGTCCCCTGGTGCTGGGGGGATGCACCGAGCCCTTCAAGGCTTAGAGACCCAGGCAGGGGCTCTGCAAGATGAAAACACCCCGTTTCCGACACAGGGCCACCCCACAGCAGGGGGTGGGAAGCACAGGAGCTCTGTGGCATGAAAACACCCAGTCTCTAATTAGGGGAGCTCATCCCACAGCTGTGGATGACCTGAGGTTCCCCAAGAAGTCCTAGGGACCCATGAGAGGAGTAACAGGATTCAGAAGAGGAGGTGGGGTGAACACATAGACACCCAAAGGTGAGAGACCCCAGGGGAACGTAAAACTAGAGGGAACGTTAGAGAGAACTCCCAGGCCTGAAAATACAGCCACACACTACATGACAACATTTCAGTCAACAATGGATGGTGGTCCCATAAGATTACAACACTATTTTTACTGTACCTTTTCTGTTTTTAGCTCTTTATTTTATTTTATTTTTTGAGATGGACTTTTGCTCTTGTCTCCCAGGCTGGAGTACAATGGCGCGATCTCGGCTCACTGCAACCTCTGCCTCCCAGGTTCAAGTGATTCTCCTGCCTCAGCCTCCCAAGTAGCTGGGATTACAGGTGCCCGCCACCATGCCTGGCTAATTTTTGTCTTTTTAGTAGAGATGGGATTTCACCAAGTTGGCCAGGCTGGTCTCAAACTCCTGACCTCAGGTGATCCACCTTCCTCGGCCTCCCAAAGTGCTGGGATTACAGAAATGAGCCACCAGGCCCAGTCTATGTTTAGCTATGTTTAGATGCATAAATGCTTACCATTGTGTTACAATGGTAAGCATTTATGTGTTACATGTTATGTGTCTGCAGTATTCAGCACATAACATGATGCACAGGCTGTAGCCTGGGAGCAATGGGCCAGATGCACAGGAGGCCGCACCACCGGGGTCTGTGGAAGCACTCCTGTGACGCTTGCACAGTGAGGAAATCACCTAACGATGCATTTCTCAGAATGTATCCCCCTCGTTAAGTGACGCATGACTGTAACTGGCAGCCAGCCTCTAACTTGTCTGCGACCTTGGGAAGTCCCCACCTCTCCAAGCTGGAAGCCTGCCTGGTTGTAAAATGAGGACAGTTCCCAGCCTCCTGCCCAAGAAAGCTGCTGTACAGAATGGATGGAATGGCCTTCAAAGGCCCGGAAAGTCAAAGTGCTAGAGTGACACAGGTCACAGGAGGGCTGGGCAGTCAGAGTTGAAACAGATCACAATACCACGCATTTGCAGAGGGATTTGTGAATTACACGGTGCTCTGCACAGATTTTCTTGGCACAACCTCACAACAGGCTCCAAGATAGGTATTGTTATTTCCTGATGCAGATGAAGAAGCAGAACTTAGAAAGATGTGGTCACTTGCCGGGGATCCCTGACTAGCGTATGGTGGGGCTCGGGCTGAAGCTTTGGGCCCTGACTGCCGATCCCCCACCAAGATGGGGAGAATCATCCAGCGAGGAACACCAGGGCTTCCCCAGCTCCGGCCGCACAGGTCAGGTGAGCCCTGGGGACCTCAGTCTTTCCAGAGAGGACTCTGGTTTGAAAGCTCTGGCTTCAGGTATATTCAGCTGAGAAATTTCATCACATCTCTAAGGTTGATGACAATGTATGTAATCACTTATTTGGCGGCACAAAATGTAAGATATGCCCAAAAGAAGAATCACCGAGAAGCAAATGCATCTTCAGCTCTAAGATCCTCACTTACACAGCCCTTTCCCAAGCCCTCTGAGGGGCCCCAGAAAGTTTACATTTGTAATTTTTCATACTCTTTCTTTCCTTTTTTTTTTTTTTTTTTTGAGACAGGTTCTTGCTCTGTTGCTCAGGCTGGAGTGCAGTGGCACAATCTCAGCTCACTGTAGCCTCAACCTCCTAGGCTCAAGCGATCCTGCCACCTTGGCCTTTTAAGCGGCAGGGACCACAAATACATGCCACCACGCCTGGCTATTTTTTTTTTCTTCTTCTTCATAGAGATGAGGTCTCCCTGTATTGTTTGGGCTGGTCTCCAACTCCCGGGGTCACATGATCCTCCCACCTTGGCCTCCCAAAATGCTGGGATTTTTTTTAACTCTTTCTTAAAGAAGACCTCCAAAAGTATATAAGCATCAGGACCCACAAAATCTGGATCCACCTGGGAGCCTGCCAAGTAAGGGAGCTGAAAGTGTTGGCTTCCCCAGGTCTTAAAGGATGAAGCCCTGAGGGAGTACAGGAAGTGGGCAAGCTGGGAAAGTGCTGGGTCTGGGGACGTAGCCAAGAAAGAGCCACTCTGACTTCCCAAGAGAGCCTGGAACTTCAGGCAGAGCCCAGACGGGTGAGGCAGGGGCCTGGGAGAGGGGTCACACTCACTCTCCCTCCAGAAGCAGAAGCACCACTCAGCAGTGGAGACCCGGCCATCCTTGTAGGTGTCACAGGAGTTGAAGAAGGGACGGATGCAGATCTCGTACTTGTCCAGGTTGATGGCAGCCAGCTCCGTCTGGTCCAGGAAGAGGTCGGCACTGGTGTCCAACTTGGAGAACATCCAGCCAATGGAGTCCTTGCAGCTGGCCCCCAGGCTCTTGTCCAGCCCTGGGAAAAGACCAGGTTCAGGCACGCTTCATCTAGCTCTTCAGTCGTTTCTCCAGCCCTCCATCCCTCCACCTCACCATCAGCCCCAGCCCTCTGTTCTGGGTCTGGGCAGCTTGGAGTCTAACCATGGCATTGAGAAACTCGAGAATGGCCAAAGGTCCTTCCTTTCACCTCCACATAGGACTATGCCTGAACCATTCAAAACCCTGTTCTGAAAGCCCTTCAGGGAAAAGAATTCCTGCTTTCCCTGGGCTACCCATGTCAGGGTTTAAGCTCCCTCCACCCATGTTAAGTTCTTCCTACTAGCTAACCAGTATCCCTCCTGCTCTGGTGGAAGTCGACTTCTTTGGGGTGAAGGTTCTTTTGGACCCAGAACCTTCTGGGTAGGACCCAGAGTCCAGCAGGAGGGAGCAAGGGCGGGCTGGCTCAGCATACACCTGTGTCCTCAGCCCCTTCCCTATCTCCCTCCCTCCTCCAGGCAGAGCAGCAAGCTTCCTACCGCTGGCCGGGCTGGCTGCACTGCTGGCTGAGCCATTCTGCTTGGAGTTCTCATGAAGGAGCTGGAACCAGTCCCGCAGCCGATCTCCCAGGTCAGCCAGGTCCTGACCGGTGCAAGTCTCTGCAGAACAGAGAGAAAGCATGGAGGGTGAATGTGCAGGCTCGATCTCAGTCTGGGATCCTGCCCTACAGGCCAGGAGGCTGAGCAGGGGTCAGGGAGGCAGCAGCAGAAGGGAAGGTGGAAATTGGACTTCCTCTTGAGTCCTCTCCCATCTCCCACCACCTACTCCTTCCTAGCATGAAAAACACACAGCCCAGATTATCTGTGGCTGAGTCCCTCCCTCTGCCCACCTTCCAGGCACCCAGGGGAGAAACAAGGGCTGAGCCCAAGCCTCCTGCTCTGTGTTAACCTGGACCTCTGACCTCACAGCTCCCTCAAGCCTTTCTGCATTTTTGCCACTTCCCTCTTGCTCTGCACACCTCTTCTACCATCCTAGAGCCCTGAAGGAGGTGCCAGGTGGCCCTGCAGTGCCCCCAGCCTGGTGGCCCAGTGCTCTCCTCACCTGGTTTGCCATCAGCAGTGGAGGTGGCCGCCTGCTCCGTGGGGCAGGGGCAGGGGCCCTCGCATCGCACCGCCAGCTGCTTGTTGCTCAGGCACGCCTGTTGCTCCAGCTTACACTGCACACAGGGAAAGGTGGGACAGGGGACTGAGGGCTTACCCCAGGGGTCCCCACAACTGGGACACCCTCAAGCCTCCCATGGCAGCCTCATCTGCCTCCCCCGATGGAGCACCCACGAACAGCCTGAAGGGCCCCTTTGGTCCCTCTGCAGACCGAGGTGCACAGTGGAGAGAGGCAGGGCCCGGGAAGCGGGGTCCAGAGCTGGTCCTAGCCATGCAGGCTCCCATGAACCTGCTCGGCCCTCTCTGAGGATTTGTCCCTCCCAGGACACCCATCTCCCCTTCCCTCCCTGCCCCTGTGGCCCCTCCCCTGTGTTAGCTGTCTGTCACTCCCCCTGGTTCTCATGGCCTGTTCCTTGGTCCCTGTGTAATCAGCCATCAGCCCTTCCCTCAGTGATCTCCGCACAGTCATCCCAGTGGGCTATTCTCAGCTCTCCTGAGAAGACACAGCACCACCTATGGAGCATCTAACAATTCCTCGGCCTTCGCTAAGAACTGCTTCTGCCACGACTGCCTGCTAAAGCCAGGTTCTGAGTGCGGCTCATGCACTCCTCATCATGAAAGCCTTTTCTCCTGGTCATATCTCTTTTTTCTCATGGGGTGGCTGCTAATGGGAAGTGGGTCATCACAGCACTCGACAACATTGTCTCACTTGGGAGGCTTGGGTTTCTCCTGCTCAGCAGAGAACAGCAAGGCGCAGACAGGCCCAGTGACTTGCCCGAGGCCATGGGCCGGGGTGAAAGCCAGATTTCCTGCCGACCTCCACCTCCCTAAAGGACAGCGTGATCCCCGAACCGGGCCGCACTGCAGCGTCCTGCCCAGACCTCGCCCTGGCCTTGGGTTGTGGGACACTAGCTCCTCTTCTTCTCCTCCTCCCCCTGCCAGCTCTGCCAGCTCCTCTGCACCCTCCCACCTCCTAAATACAGCCTCTGCCCTGGTCTCTTGCTCATTCTCTCTCTCTCTCTCTCTCCTCCCTTTCTTCTCCCTGGTGACCTCATCCCCACAGCAACGTCAATTATCACCCACAGCGGGTGACTGAAATCTGCATCTCACTCCAGGAAGGCCCCTCAGCCCTGGCATCCACCCCGAGCCAGCTGTCAGTGCCCTCCCAAACCAAGCAATTCCTGACTCCTTGTTGCCAGTAAAAACATTCATAATCAGCATCTGCATTTCTATGTTACTTTTTTTTTTTTTTTTTTGAGATAAGGTCTCACTCTGTCGCCCAGGCTGGTGCAATCATGGCTCACTGCAGCCTCAAACTCCTGGCCTCCACCTCAGCCTCTCAAATAGCTGGAATCACAGGCATATGCCACCACACCCAGCTAATTTTTATATTTTTTGTAGAGACAGGGTCTCACTATATTGCTCAGCCTGGTCTCACACTCCTGGACTCAAGCAATCCACCCGTCTCAGCCTCCCAAAGTGCTGAGATTACAGGCGTGAGCCACCATGACCAGCCTAAAATTTTTTAAATGCTTTCTCAAATATTGTCTCCTGAAATCCTCACAAAAATCCCCATAAGGTGCAAATTCATTCTCCCAGTCAGTTCCTTCTTCCATCGCCTTCTTATGGAGGATTATTTCCTGCTGCCCCAGAAGGCCCCTGCTCACTGGTGAACACTGGTGCCTCCCTGTGGAAATCCTCTTCTTCATCCTCTAACAACTGGATGCCAGAGCTCCTTCTTCCACACCCATGGACACTTGGTTGAGGCTTCCCTCAGTTCCTCTGACTTGCAGTTACCTGACCACAGAGTCTCCTTCAGGCCCCACTCCCTACCTGCACCTATCCGCGGTCAGGTACAGACAGGGTCTGGCTCCAATTCTCAGGTAGTCCCAGCCAGGGCTGCAGGTGGCCCCAGTATGGCTGGCTGCATTGAACGCACTGACCTTGCCATCTGGCCCCACCTCAGTCCTGGAAACCCCTTGGAAGGCCCCAGCTGGGTCATCCTTTCTGCTTCCTGTGGCCTCGGGTGACTCCACCCCCACCCTACCTGGGGCCAGGGCTCCTCACCACAGAGCTGTACGTGTGGCCATCTGAGCCGCAGACAGAGGCAAGCTGGGCCATGTGGCAGGGCTTGCAGATGGAGTCTTTGTTTCCATGGAGTTTCACGGTCGGCTGCTTGATCCTACAGGAGAGGATGGGGAGCACACCAGGGTGGAGGTGACAATGAGGAAGGAGCAGGGGAAGGGAGGGCTGAGGAAACCTGTTCCAACAGGAAGGCAGCAGCAACCTCCAGCAGATCAGCCCCTTCCTGCCCCTGCCCACCCTCCCCACACTGCTGCCAGATCTTCCTCCAGCTCAGAGGGTTGAACCAACTGGGCAAGGCATAAATTCCCCCAGCTTTGCTTCTTCCAGGCTTCACTGAGTCCTATGGGGCCTTCAGGTAACAACTCCGGGTCTGACAGCCAGAGGTAAAAGGGAGTCACACTTCACTTAAGGGGTCAGACCAAATCTGAGGTTGCAAACTGATGACCTCTGGGCCATATTTGGCCACCAAGGGTTTTTTTTTTTTAATTGAGTTATTTATGCACTAACATTTACCAAATGGGAGAGTTCACAAAAATACCTGGATTCTTGGCGTTTCTTTGAAAAACGGAAGACGTGGGAGTCCTGGACTTGCATTCCCACATAATGGGCCAGGGCCAAGAAGGAGCTGCCAGGCCTGTGCTCCACAGAGCGGCCCGTGAAAAAACCACTCTTCATGCATTACATTACCGGCCATGCCCCTGCAGCCTTCTAAGACTGCAACTCCATCTTTCATCTTCTGTGATTCAGGAGAGAAGGGAAGGAACTGGAACCTTTTCCAGGGTCTCGAAGCCAGACAGAGCCTTGTCCTTGGGCTAGAGCTAAGACTTCCTTTTTTTTGTTTGTTTTTTTTTTTTTTTTTTTTTGAGATGGAGTCTCACTCTGTCACCCAGGCTGGAGTGCAGTGGCATGATCTTGGCTCAGCCTCCCAGGTTCAAGCAATTCTCCTGTCTCAGCCTCCCGAGTAGCTGGGACTACAGGCACAAGCGACCATGCCCAGCTAATTTTGTATTTTTAGTAGAGACAGGGTTTCATCATATTGGTCAGGCTGGTCTCGAACTCCTGACCTTAGGTGATCCACCCACCTCGGCTTCCCAAAGTGTTGGGATTACAGGCGTGAGCCACCACACCCAGCTGGAGCTAAGGCTTCCTTAAATGTCCCTCACTCCTTTCTCCTCTGCAAGCTACAACCTCTCACAAGCTACCACCTTAAATATTTCATGAAGTCACTGCATGTCAAAGCTGAAAGGAACCTCAAATTATCTAGTCTAACCTATTTGTCTTAGAGATACTACATCAAGGCCCAAAAAGGAGATGTGACTTTCCCTGGATCCACAGTGTTTGGTAATTGTTCTTATATGGTGTGACTTTCTCCTCACTAATCTCTTGAATGACTTACTTTAGGTGAAGGCAGCCGCCATGTTGTAAGGACACTCAAGCATCCCTATGGAGGGGTCCACATGACCAGGAACTGAGGCCTCCCACCAAGAGCATAAGAGCGAGCTTGGAAGTGGATCCTCTAGCCCCTGACAAGCTTTCAGATGAAACAGCCCCAGCCAGCACCTTGATTATAACCTCAAGACAGACCCCGAGCCAGAACCATCTAAGAGAACAACTTCTGGATTCCAGCCCTCAGAAATGATGTGAGATAATACATATTTGCTGTTTTAAGCACTAAGTTTTATAATTTATTTCACAGCAGTAGATGGCTAATTCATAAGGAGAGGGTCAGTTCTCTGAACACACCCCCTCCAGGGCTCCCACCTCCCCAAACCCCTCACCTGTGCTCCAGCTTCTTGCGACTGATGCACATGGCCCGCTGGTAGCCCTGGGCGATGCACACTTTGTGGCGGCTGCACTTCACCTTCTGGCAGGGGTCCTTGGTGGTGTCCAGGGCTACAGGGGCACAGAGTCAGGACACAGGTCACCTGGGAGAACCCAAGAACCTCCAGCCCCGCTTCTGAGCTGGGAGGCCTCTCCCTCCAGCAGCCCTTGATAACCAGAGCTCCTGAGCTCAGGAGTACCATCCCCACCGGGGCCTGGCTGCTCAAGGAGCCTCCAAGCGGGGTCAGGGCTTGCCCTCTGGTCTCAAGTCTTCACACTTGTCAGTCACCTTTCCCTGCTGGGAGAGTCATGTTACCTTCATCTCCTTGCTGATTGTCCTCCCAGCTCTTGATGTAGTCGTCCTAGAGGACAGAGAGGGACAAGGGAGAAGGGAAGGGCTAAGATCCATATTCCAGAGGTTCAACTGCGGGGCCAAGGAGAGGCCGGGCCAGCGATGCCATGTGCCAATGGCCGTCATCCTGGTGGCTGACTCCTGTCCACCCAGGCCCTACCAGCTGCCTTCCCCACACCTCCATCCCTGTAAACCCATGTCTAGAATCCTTTCCAGCCTCTCCCGTGAGCTCCTTATTGCCCCCACGCCACACTGGAGGCTGGCAGGGAAGGCAAGTCAGAGTGAGGGTGTGGAGGGACAGGAGGGGAGGGGGTGTGCTCTGCAGAGACCACACAGACTGGGCCCCCCGGCAGTACTCACCTCCACTTCCTGGAGATCAGGGAACAGCCACAGGCCATGGAAAACGGAGCAGGAGGAGAAAGGGAGAAAGACGAGGATATCAGTGTGAGGCCCTCTGGTGTTTCTGCCCCCCCCCCCCGTCATGTGGCCATGGGTGCTGAGCAATGGCCTTTGATGGCTGTGTTCCTCTGACCCCCAGGAACCCCAATAGGAGGCCAGTATTCTTATGTCTTCACCACAGAGCTTAAGACTGGCCTTAGGAGAAGAGGCGTTTTCTTTGAGAGGGTGGGGCACCCCCCACTCCATTCCCAGCCCCACCACCAAGACAGATGTCCCAGGGGCCCACACTGCACGGGAACAGAGCTTCTCATGCCTGTGCCCTGGGTGTCCCAGAAACTGCCTGAGAAACGGAGCACTGTCTGTCTCCTGCCAAGGCCCCTTCCTTGTCAGTCCCCTCTCCTGACCTCTGCCCACCATGTGAGTGAGGCGGCAGGAAGGCCCTCTCATCCAGGCTGCAAAGGGATGCTTTTTGCTCAAGGTCTTACTTCTCTACAGAGCTCAGCTGGTGCACGGAGTGAGTGGGGAGGCCATGCCTATGATGAGGCTTCCCCAGTCTTCACAGTTCAGCTTCAAATCCTCAGAGGCAGAGGACCCAGAAAGGGTCCTACGAGGTCACCTGGTCCAGCCCCTTCTTTGTGCAGGAGAAAGCCCATAGACAGGAGATGACCTGAGCCAGGTCCTCCTGTCACAGAACCCCGGGCTCCCGACACCCAGCACAGGCCACTCTTCTTGCTACAACACACTCTCTGAGGCCTAAGACACAAGGGAGACCTTTTCACCCTGCTCTGGCTGCAGGGGCCTCTCGGGCCATGGACCACAGAGTGGCCAGAGGCAGAGCGCCTCCCACCCAACCCGGCTCCCTGGTAAGAACACTCAACTTATCTGGCTTCCTCCCTTTCCCCTACAGGGCAGAGATAGTTGCTAAAAAACACCAAACAGTCCCAGGGCACTCCTGGTGGAAGCTCTGCCAGGCAGGCAAGGAGGGGGCTTCCCAGGCCTGGAGGCTGGCAGTTACAAGGACCAGCTGCCCACTTCCTCTGCGTGGGGCTCCAGGAGGGGCTCTGGGAGCTGGGGGGGAGAAGGACATGAGAAGTCACGCGCAGCTGCCCCCTTCATCCTGAGTTCTGCCCTAGCCCAAAGGAACAGAGATGTGCAGGGGTGAGCAGAGCTGTCAGGTCTGGGGGAAAAGCACATGGGGCCATGGCACCAAAGGGCACCCATATGCATGCAGCAGTGGGCACACAGAATGGTTCCTAAAGGGCTTTGAAATTCCAAGGCCTTCAGGCTTCTGAAGCCTCCCCTGGAAGCTGGCAAGCATCAGAGCAGGCAGGGTGAGGCCTCCTGGACAAAGGCCAGAAGGGGCCAGACCCAAGCAAGCAGCTGGCATCACCACCGAGAAAGACGTGGTGTGCACAGGCATAGATCCGAGTGCATGCTTCTGTGCGTGTGTGCGTTTATGCAGACCCAGGAGCACCCATGCACACTCACAGGTCTGTACCATGTAGCGTGTGTGTGCAGGTGCGTTTGTGTGTATGCACATCCTCATTTATGCACAGGTGGACATATGCACACACGTGTGTAGCTACAGTAGGAAAACAAGGACACTAACAAGGACATTGTTCACCCAGTGCCAGATGGTTTTTATCCAGAAACGAGGTGACAAAACCCACTCTGTGAGCAGCCTCCAGTTTCGCACTCGAGGTTCTCCCTCAGGCTGGCCTTCCTGCCTCTTCCACAGTGCGAGAGGGAGGCAGCAGGAGACAGGAAGGAGGGAGAGGGTGTGAGGACCACAAACTGCTCCCGTGAGGGCCCAGGCCGGCTCTCTCCCTCTCTCTTCTTCTTTCTCTTGCTTTCACCTGCGTCCCCGTGTGTTCCTGTGTCCCTCTCTCCTCTGTCTCTCTCACTGAGCCTCTTCCCCACCCCTCCGCTCGGCCCACACCTGGCCCACACATACCTGTCCCAGCAGCCAAGAGTCCCGCAACCCCTGGGCCCAGGAGCAGACAGAGGAAGGCTGCAGGGGTGCTTCCTGGGAGCCTGCGGGGCACCTGGCCTCACACCCACCCCATCCCTGGGGCTTGACCTGAGCGCTCCTGAGCTCCTAGGCAAGCTTCTGCGGAGGCTGCAGGCACCACTTCCCTCATTTGCTAAAACCAACAAAGCCTTCTCCAGGAGCTCCTCGGAGTTCAGGGGTCCTCTGCTGGGGGTCCACCCCATAGGAGATGGAGGGAGGCCAAGAGAAGTGCAGCTGCTGAGGCCATGATGACAAGGGTTGGGGCAAAAGTGGCAACTGGTCTCCATCAGCTGGGGTCTTCCCATCTGTACCCATCATCCCCTGGGGCAGGGGTGGGGACAAGACTGCAGGTGACAGGAAATGGCTGGGTTCTGGGAGGGAGGTATGAGCCCTCAACCATACCTGCCCTCAACCAACAAGATCTGTGTGCCCATAACCCACCTGCCCAGAGTGGGAGTACGGAAGGCACCTCCAGCCTCTGGGCGTCATCTGAGGCCGCTGATACTTCCATTCTCTGGCCCAACCCTGCTGCCTTAACCTCCAGCCAGGCTGTGAGTGGAATCTTTGGGACTCAGTACACAGTGGATTCTCAAAGATCAAGACCAAGAATTTCTGATTAGAAATTTGGGGGAAAGTGGGGATGGGGTGGGAGTTCTAAGAAAGGGACTTCCCCAGCAGCTCCACCATCCCCCACACCCCTCCTGACTCAGTTGGCAGGGAGGCAGCCCCTTCTGTGCAAAGCACTGCCCCAGGTTAGAGCCTCTGCTTTTTGCCTCTGCTGTGGCCAGGCTGGGCGGGAGGGATGGAGGGGCCCCGGTGGATCTGGATTCCAGGACCCTCCCTCCCAGGAGAACAAAGACAGCCAGCCAGAGAGGGACGAGGAGAGCAGGGCCCTGGGGTCCTGCAGATCCCCAGGCTTCCCCTGACCAGCGCACCTTGGGCAAGCACCCGATCTCAAGGGGCTCAGTGCCTCACAGGACTACTCAGAGATTAAAGCAGATGGCACCTGTGGGGTGCCTGGGATCCAAGAAGCACTTAACAAATCAAAGCTGAAAAGGCCCCGGACTGTGGGTGGGGAAATGGGGGACAGAGATGCCACATGAGGAACCCCGAAAAAGTGGAGAGGGAGAGGCCACCACGGGGACAGCAGAGACCATAGGCGGTGTGAGGAGAGTCCCCCAGGGGGTCTTGCGGAGAGGCAGGATGAGGAAGTCCTGTGGGCAACTTGGGAGTGGCCACTCTGAGGGTAAAACCCAGGGACACACTGAGGGGCCCCTGAGGCCAGGTGTGGGCTGGTGCCACCTTTAAGCTGAAAAGAAGGTGTTTGTTGGCAAGTGCGAATAATGCCTTTCAGTGCAGCGTTGTCTATTTCTGGCACCCCAGTGGGCTCATTGCAGTTGTGAGAAATGGTCTCATTAGGGCAGCTGGGGCTTCTCAGGAAACAGAGGCCCCATTCTACACCTGAGAGTGCTGGCAGGTGGCTCTGCTGCCAATGTCACCTGGAAAATGGGGATTTGGAAGAGCCCATGGCTTGTATTGCATGGTGCTTAGATATGCTTATCTACCTACCTACCTATATGAGTAAAGCTTTTAATTAAAAAACTTTTTTTTAATAGAGATGGGGGTCTTGCCATGTTGCCCAGGCTGGTCTTGAACTCCTGGGCTCAGGCAATCCTCCTGCCTTAGCCTCCCACAGTGTTGAGATTACAGGCGTGAACCACTGTGCCCAGCCTGCATAGTGCTTTTAGAGTAAGTTCTCTCCAGGAATTTGGATGGGTCTGCCTTTTATCTTCACAGTCCTATGAAGTAGTCAGAGCCAACAGGATCAACACCAGAAGAAAGGAGAAAACGAAGGTTCAGAGAGGAAGAGCAACTGGCCAGAGCTCGCAAGACAAAAGAGGAAATGAGCCAGGGTTCCCCATCCCCTACTCCCACCCCACAAGTTAGAGTATCTCTCCTTAAGAGAGGACCAGTGTCTGCACCGAGGAGGAGGAGGCAGAGAGAGGACACAGAAGGGGCATTGGACCAGGAGTCCACTTTCAGCCTGGCCCACGGCGTGTCCTCGAACCAGTCACTTCCTTACTGTGCCATGAGGACCTCAGTGGTGACTGTGCCTTAGAATCAGCCGAGGAGCTCTTTATTTTTATTTATTTATTGAGACAGGGTCTTGTTCTGTCACCCAGGCAGGAGTGCAGTGGCATGATCATAGCTCACTGTAGCCTCAAACTCCCAGGCTCAAGCGATCCTCCTGCCTTGCAAGTACCTGGGACCACGGGCATGTGCCACCATGCCTGTCTAACTTTTGGTGTGGTTTTTTTCATAGAGATAGGGTCTTGATGTGCTGCCCAGGCTGATCTCCAACTCCTGGGCTCAAGTGATCCTCCTGCCTCAGCCCCCCCAAAGCACTGGGGTTACAGGCATGAGCCACCGTGCCCTTTCCTGAGGAGCTTTTTAAATCTTCCAGCACCCACGTGCTACCCGAGACTTCTGGAATCCCATGGGCAAGACCCAGCTTGGGCCAGGCTTCTGCACCGGCTCTAGGCAGGCAGCTTAGAGACCACTGGGCCAGCCATGAGGCCTCAGGTCCCTCCCGCTCTGTGCTTATGTCTAATACTTTGCTGATGTTCTTGGGTGTCTTCACCCCAAATACGGGGCCTCTGGGATGAAAAAGAGTAGCCATTCTTCCTCCCTCCGAGGGTGCCTCACACAAAGCAATACAAGGTGTGCTGAGGAACAGGCTGGTCCCGGGAGAACCCAGGCTCCTGCTTCCCATTCCAGGCCTGTTCCGGCAGCAGGCTCACAGCGCCACCCTCGCCAACCCAAAGACTGTCCTGCCTCTTCCCCTCCCAAATCCCTCTTGCCTGCCCTCCCTGCCCTCCACCCACTGGCCTGGACCACCCCAACTCGAACAACTGCAGCGCCTCCTGAGGATCTCCCTCCTCCCACCATCTTCCACATGGCTGTGGCCACCCAGATCCTTCCAGAACACAATTCTGACCCGGTCTCTCCCTCCTTGAAACTGAATATACAGTTTGATCTCATTTTGGGGAAAAAGAAAGTGAGTAGGTGAAAAGGATTTATACCAAAATGGTAATAGTCATTTCCTCTGCTGGGTAGGAATACAGAGAATTCCGACATCTTTCTGCTTTTCCCCAACTTTCCCCAAAATTTCTGCAATGAACATATATTACTTTGTAATAAAGGGAAAAATCATAATCATAATCATAATAAATATAAATAATAAAATAAAATAAATTCTAAAAATAATAAAAAATATAATAAGGATTATATTTTGAAAGCCCTTCACGGGTTCCCTGTCACCTACAGAAGAAATTCCACCTTCTCTTGATCTCTCCCTGGCTACCCTGGCTCCAGGTCCCTCCTGCAAGGTTCCAGCATGGCCAGCACAGCCTTCGCCATCTGGAATGTGAGTTCACATCAGCCCCAGAATTTCTACTCATCTCCCAAAACCCAGCTCAGCCATCATCTTCCCAAGCCCCACTCCTTATCCTTCAGGCCAGCTGCGCCTCACAGAAGTCTACCATTGCTCCAGTGACACCAGGCAATGTCGCCTCTGCCTCACTCCGCCCTAGTTAGATGGCCAGTTCCTTGGATGCCCTCCTTGAGGGCAGAGACCACGTAAATTTCTTCTCTCTATGCCCAACATCTAGTAATACACACTCCTAACACTGGCTGACATCTTTACAGCAATTACCACGTGGCAAGCATTATGCTAAACACTTTACATTCATTGGCTTGTTTCCTCTTCACAACAATTCTAAGAAACACTACTACTATCTCCATGTCTCAGATGATAAAATTGAGACTCAGAGAGGTTAAGTGACTTATGCAGGGTCACACAGCAATTGCAAAGGAGAAGAGTGCTGCACCCAGAAATGTGATTCCAGAATCTGTGCCCCTAACCAGTACTCCATGAATGTTAGCTGATGAAAAAAGTCCCAGGCCAGGGGTGGGTCCCAGGAGGCCCACAGGTGGTTTCTCCTACCACACCAACTCAGCTTCAAGCCCTAGGCAGGGAGTTTTGCAGTTAGGAGGGGAGGGTCTGGCAGTGGAAGGGGAAGACACCTGGGAGCCCCTGTTCTCCAGGCATTTTTCAGAAACCCCTTCACACGACCCCTGGTTTGGCTGGTTTGGAGCTAACCCATCTCCAGCTTTGATCTCTGCAGCTCAGCTCAGTTGCCATGGAGACGGTGCCCACTGCGCCAAGCTGGGGAGACAGCAGTGAGTGTGCAAGCCTAGTCAGGCTTAGGGGGCACATGCTGGGTGTTTCCAAGTGCTGTTTACTTCCTGTCATTTTAATTAGCACCCAAATCACCCGCTCACTTCACAGCTTGAATTAACCCAATCTCTCCCAGCTTCTCCATCTGGTGGGAAGCTTGGGACCCAGCAGCACATCAGCAAAGAAGAGCAGCCCTCCAGATCCTGGCTTATGGGGTCAAGATCCACCTGCTTCTTTGCAGCACAGTGTGACAGGGAGACCTTACCCCCTACACCCCTCACCACCAAGGATTCGGGGGCCTGGGCTTCTGCTTGGTCTTGCCACTGACTGCCAGCAAGTGCGTTGCTTCCCTTGCTGGACTGGGTTCCTTGGCTGCAAAATAAGGATGACCCCCTTGCCTTCCCCTCTGAGCTACAGAAGAACCCAAGCAATCATGTCTGCAAGGGCACTTTGTGAACTGAAGCTCTGTACTTTCAAAAGACACAAGACAGGACACCTGAACCCCAGGTTCTCTGGCACACACCAGGCGAGCGTAGGGGCAGGGCTGGGCAGAGGCTCTGTAGGGTCTCAGTGTTACAAGGGGCCTCAATATGGGTGTCTGACATTGTCTCCACTTGCCACACAGCCAGAAGCGCAGCAAGAGGATGGAAAGAAGACGGTCATCATAAGACTGAATACACCACAACTTCCCTAACCTTGTTACGGATTTCTTCATTTTTTAATAGACCAAGGATCTCTAAAAATGGAAGTGGGCCAGGCCTGGCTCAGCATCTGAGAGGCCCTGTACCTGCCATTATTTTGGCCTCATTCCTCAGGCAAGGGAGCCTGTGATGGAGGCCAGTCCACCGAAGAAGGCCCAGGACTGGAAAGAAGCTGGCCTCTGTGGCCTTCTCCTGCCCTCCCTGGAAATAGCCACAGGGCACAGAGAGAAGGACCCAGAAAAGAGTGAGGCGGGGCCCAGTGGTGACACCTGGGATCCTCCTCTGCTGAGGATTAACACCCCATCACACGCCCGGGAGAGGGCACTTGGGGAGGCAGCGTCCCTGCGAGGGGGTGGGGGTGGCTGGGCAGGGGGGTGGGGGGCAGAGGGGCCAGGCATAAATACTTGCCTCTCTCTTGGAGGCGGCGGCAGAGGCTGTGTTAGGCCTGGATAAACAGAAGGAGACAGGCATCTAGAAGACTCCAGCCTCCCACCTCCTCTGCCCTCAGAGGAATTTCCTTGGAGGGCAAAAATGTGCTTATCATCACTCCCCGCGTGCCAGGAGCCGGGCTGGGCCTGGGCTCAGGTATGCCTGTGCCAACACCCACCTGATGCCCGGGGCCTGACCTCCCTGCTGGTCCAGTGGCATTTTGGTGGTTGCCCTAATCCTTGGTCCCTGCCCCAATAGTCTATAAAGGGCAGAGAACAGTAGGTGGAGTGAGAGGCCCGGGGCTGTGTTCTGAGCTGCCTCAGGACCCTGGTTTCCCTTCTGGAACATGGGGATGGGGGTCAGAATTCAAGCCCCAGGGAGGTTTGAGGGAGACCCCGGGGCTGGAGCTGAGCCACAGGCCATGGTGCAGGGAAAGAGCCCCGGGCCGCAAGAGGAGCGGTGTCGCAGGTGCCTGCCCTTTCTCTGGCCCTGTTTCTTTTTTTTTTTTTTTGCCCTTTCTCTGGCCCTGTTTCTCTTTTTTTTTTTTTTTGAGACGGAGTCTCGCTCAGTCACCCAGGCTGGAGTGCAGTGGCCGGATCTCAGCTCACTGCAAGCTCCACCTCCTGGGTTTACACCATTCTCCTGCCTCAGCCTCCCGAGTAGCTGGGACTACAGACAGGCACCCGCCACCTCGCCCAGCTAGTTTTTTGTATTTTTTAGTAGAGACGGGGTTTCGCAGTGTTAGCCAGGATGGTCTTGATCTCCCGACCTCGTGATCCGCCCGTCTCGGCCTCCCAAAGTGCTGGGATTACAGGCTTCAGCCACCGCGCCCGGCTGGCCCTGTTTCTTCACCTGTGAAATGTGGGGCTCAGTGCTTCTGAGCCTCCAGGGTTCTGCTCCCCCAGTTCTTCCAAACTGAGAACTTGGAGATTAGCAGAATGGGAGCCTGAACGATTTCACACTCTTTGCGTCCTCTGCCCTGTGCCAGGGGACAAGGGGTCAGGGAAGGAGTGAGTTGTTTGCATCCAGGCAGAGGTAAGACACCAGCGGGGTCTGGCTTACCCTTCTGTACAGGGCAGCCTTGACAGATTGGCAGGTGTCAGGGCAGAGAGCAGGAGGGGGCTGCATGCCCCGCCCTACAGAAGCTGTTCTCTACCCGAGGGAGCCCCGTCCCCACCATCCACATGTCTGATAGGTGACTGGCACATTCTGTGGGCATAATAAAGTGTGGGAGTGGGGAAGAGGCTCAGAGCACCCTCTCCACAGGATAAAGTAGGAGACCGGCTGCAGCCAGGGACAGGCACAGAGGGCTGAAGGACAGGGAGACACCTGGGGACAGTCGTCCTTCATTTTTTTTTTTTTTTTTTTTTTGAGGCGGAGTCTCACTCTGTCGCCTGGGCTGGAGTGCAGTGGCCGGATCTCAGCTCACTGCAAGCTCCGCCTCCTGGGTTTACACCATTCTCCTGCCTCAGCCTCCCGAGTAGCTGGGACTACAGACAGGCACCCGCCACCTCGCCCAGCTAGTTTTTTGCAATTTTTAGTAGAGACGGGGTTTCACAGTGTTAGCCAGGATGGTCTCGATCTCCCGACCTCGTGATCCGCCCGTCTCGGCCTCCCAAAGTGCTGGGATTACAGGCTTGAGCCACCATGCCCGGCCAGTCGTCCTTCATTTTATCATTCACTTCCTTATCCCACAAATGAATCACTGAAATTCAGGGAGCTGAGCATGTTGCTGTGTTTGTCCCAATGTTTTGGGGTTCAGGAAGAGGTAGAGATCTCCCCAAATCACCAGCACAGTCAGATCAGCACCCTAGCCCCTGTTTATTTGAACCCACAGCACTGCTACTTGGAGAGGAGAGGGAGGGGTGCAGAGAATGTACTGGATGAGATCCTGTCTGGCTCTAACATGCCACAGTGCACACGTTTACACTGAGCACCTACTGTGTGCCAAACACCCCATGCAATGCTCTGGGGATGGGGTGGTAAGCTATGCAAGGCAATCTGTTCCCAGACCCTGTCCTCAGGGGATTACGATGGGAGGAATGTGACAAACATACATTACAAATACCAGCAGGAGGACTCTGAAGATACAGCCCGCAGTTTAAGTGATGCTATGAGGTGGCATCTAAACCTGTGCCAAATGAGTTATGGCCAATAAATGCTGCAGGAACCCCAAGGAAGGAGCCACACCTGCAACTGGATGCTGGCCAAGCCCTTGGGCGGTCAGAGTCTGGCACACTTCAAGAGCCACAGCCAGGCCAGGTCTGCACACTGAGGCTGGGCACAGTGGTATCTAAATTCTGTATCCAGGCCTAGGCCTGGGCATACATTTTTCCCATCCACAACTCTAAGAAGACCCACATTGCTCCTGCAAGGAGACGCACAGAGATGGCGTTGTAGACTGCATGTTTGTGTCCCCCCAAACCCAAATGCTGAAATCCTGATCTCCAATGGGAGTTGATTAGGAGGAGGGGTCTTGGGGGGTGGATTCAATTTAGGTAAGCCATCAGGGTAGGGCCCTCATCGGGGTCTGTTTAAGAGGCTAGAGGCTGGCACGTGGCTAGAGGTGGCTCATGTCTGTAATCCTAGCACTTTGGGAGGCGGAAGGGGGTGGATTCCTTGAGTCCAGGAGTTCAAGATCAGCCTGGGCAACATGGTGAAACCCCCTATCTACAAAAAATACAAAAATTAACCAGGTGTGGTGGTGTGTGCCTGTGATCCCAGCTACTTGGGAGGCTGAGGTGGGAGGATCGCTTGAGTCCAGGAGATGGAGGTTGCAGTGAGCCAGGACTGCATCACTGCATTCCAACCTGGGTAACAGAGTGAGACCCTGTCTCAAAAAAAAAAAAAAAGGAAGAGGCTACACAGAGCTCATGCTCTCTCTCTCTCTCTGCCATGTGAGGCTATAATGAGAAAAGTGTAAGCCAGGAAGAGGGCCCTCATCAAACACCAAGTCTGCCAGCATCCTGATCTTAGACTTCCTGGCCTCCAGAAGTGTGAGGATAAAATAAATCTCTGTTGTTTAAGCCACCCCATCTCTGGTATCTTGTTACAGCAGCCCACGCTAACTAGCTAACTAAGAGAGATGATACGTGCATCCTCAGCCTGGTGCTTGCCCCAAGATGCCATTAGGCCCCATTTCTCAGATTTCTTAGTCTCCAGCTAATACACACTCTCCCCTAATCTGGTCACAGGTACTTTCTCTGGAGAAAAAAGAGAATCTCTTCCTTAAACCCAAAGACTTGCTGCCCAGCCTGTGGCGGTGGTGTGGTAGGATAGGCAGGCTATACCTGTGGGTGGCCAGGCCATTGCCAGGCTCTTCCTGGAGTCACAGCATGCTAAAGCCTCTGTAGATGATTTGGTTTCGCCTCCCCACTAAACCACCAGGAAAATCAAGGCCCAGAAAGGTGAAGTGGCTGCTCTAAGGTCACAACTAGTTCTATCCCCTCACTGGGAAGATGAGCAGAGCACTGTCTCTGGCCCTTGGGGCTCAGGGTAGGACAGAGCTCTTCTGTGCTCCAGGTAGCCTTCTGACCTCTTCGAGAAGGGGAGGGGAGGGTGCTGGCTTCCCATCCTCTCAGGCTGCTGCAAGACTGGAGTAGCATAGGACAGCCTCTCCAGGCAAAGAGGGCTCTTCTCTCCCTCTCTTCCCAGGCTTGGAGTCTTGCTGGGTGTTCAAGAGCCCATCATTCTGCTGACACTACTCCAGTTAGAAGCCAGGGTGGAGGGGAGGTCAGGGAAAGGCCCACCCTTGCATTCTCAAACCTCAATTGTTGTTGTTGTTGTTATATGTTTTGTTTTGTTTTTAGTCACTTTATCTGGCAGAGGACCCAAACCCCAATTATGAAATCCATCCTGACCCACTTTTGGGTTCTTCTCACACACCCACACTTACCCACAGACATTGGCGCAGCACATCCCCACACTCACGCTGGTTTAGGTGTGTGGGGTGGGAAGCAGGGAGGGGTGGTCAGGAGGGAGCCCCTTTGTGGCTACTTGCTACTTGCCTTTTTGGTGTTCCTAAACACATGAGACTCATATGTAGCCAGCAGGTAACAATATCCCTGGACCAGACCCCAGGATCATGATGAAGTCCCTGGCATACAGGAAGTGCTCAGATCTGCAGTGAATGAGTGACAGTGAAAGTGCAGTAACGTCTTTCTCACAGGGACAGGCATGGTGTGGGCCAGCGCCAGAAATGAGGGCCCATCTGGTGGTTTTTCCATGGGGGAGGAGCACAGTACCTGCCCTGGAAGCCCTGCAGCCCCTTGACAAGGTGCCTTCAGGCTTATGTGTCCCTTTTAGTTTCCTAGTCTGAAACCGAAGCTCAGAGGGGTTATGTGACGTGCCCGGTATCCTGGGGCCAGTCAGTGGCAGAGTCCAAACATGCACCCAGGCCAGAGCTGTCCCAGCACACTGCACCCCGGCCCCTCCTGGGTGGAGAGCTGCCTCTGGAGTGTTGCTAGGCCTGGGTGGGGAGCAGGCTATGGGAAGGCTGCTGGAGACACTGGGGGCTTTGGCCCACCTTCCTAGGAGGTGACACTCCTACTCAGGGCATCCTTGAAGACTCAGAGGACACGAGCCAGGGTAGACTTTGTTCTTCAGGGTAGACCCTTCCTTCTCACTTTTGCTAAGGGTGAGCCCTAGAATTCCCTGAAAAGCAAAATTAAGTGAGATGATTTGGATTCAAATCTCAGCTCTGCTACTTACTAGCTATTTGACCTTTGGGTAAGTTACTTCTGTGTGCCTCAGTTTCTACAACCATAAAATGGTAGTCTGTAAAGTAACAATAACTATCTCCCAGGTCCTCGACAGGCACAAGAGACCACTCAAATTAAAGTGTTTTCTGTAGGGACTGGCAGACATGAGTGCTCACTACACCAGAGACTCAACTTATATGAACTGTGTGCCTCCTGGGTGCCAAGCACTGTGCAAGACACTCATAAATATAATGAAAACTTCGTAGAAGTGGAGTACAAAGTAGAGAAGAACCAAGAAGAAAGAGAACAGTCAGTTCTTCACAGCCAAGCTCTGTGGAGCCTGCCCTGAAGAATGCTGTGTAATGGACCTGTCTCCTCCAAGTGTCCATCCCTCTAGGCCCTAGATGCTTTGTTCCAAAGACCTGCATTAAATTCCACCCAGTTGTGCAGGGAGTGAATTGGGAGGCAGGAGCATTGGGCAGCAGGGCTTGGAAAAGCCCATGACTGCCCAGGGCAGGGCATGGCTAGATCTGTGGGCCAGGGAGCCAGGTGGAGTCCACAACCTCCCTGCTCCTCTGCCAGAATCCCCTCCTCCCTGGCAGTCGGGCACCCAGCATTAGAAGAGATCTACCCAGGCGCAGGCTGTGAAAGCCCTGAGCCCACTGGAGGGGAGGATTACTCAACTGGTAAATCCTGCCTTCCCTATAATCCTGGTGCTCAGAGAAAGATGCTAAGCTGCGCTCCCTCTCAACCAGCTCTGGCCAATTCCAAAGTGGAGCAACTCCTCAAGTTTTCTTGCTCTTCTTCATTCTCCTGACCCTTTCAACATGATTCCTTCAACTTCCCCCTTCAGTTCTGTCCACATCATTTAATGAGGCATTTCCCTCCCAATCCTGTTGCCTGAGAGTATCCCATTCCTCCTGTTTGCCTCCACCCTACTTGGGCAAATGAGGGGCCCTGTACCATTTTGAGGTTATGAACAAAGTCCCAGTTCAACCTTGCAACCCTTAAGGGGTTCAAATGAAATTCCCATCTCTCCTTTGAGGAACCAAGGAGCATATTTTCCAAAGAGCTGGCCTAATGGAAATACAAAGCCCATTGCTACTGGGCCCAGTTAGAGTGCCTTCAGCCCTTAGGCAGGAAGTAGAGCTTCTTCTGGCAGAAGAGGGATATGTTTCTAGTGCTGGTGGGGACCCTGTATGCTGTCTGTGCACTGCACAACTTCAGGGGGCGCCATTTCTATTGTGACACCCCCAGAGTTATGCAATGCAGTGGTTCTGAGCTAGCAGCCTCCTTCCTGCCTTTCTGCAGAGGCTGTCAACAGATCCCCAGGGCCAGGCCCTCCTGCCCAGCCTTCTTTGTCCTACTTCTCTCCCTGACCCTGTCCTCCTGCAGCCAGAACTACCTTCAATGGGGTTTTAGAGGACATCTGCCCTACAAAAGCCTGAGGCTACCAAAATCAACACACGCCTAAAGCTTTCCCATAAATATTATATGTGCAAGTCCTGAAGACTTTCAAATCTAGTGCCCTTCTTCTGATGAGCATGGGAGGAAGGGGGAAGTGGTTGGCACCAATACAGGGAGACAGGTGGGCAGCCCAGCGCTATGGGGTCAAGCAGTAGGTCATTTATTCTCACCCACTGAGCTGGCTATTAGAAGCAGGTGGAAGAAGGGAGGTGGGGAGGAGGAATCTTTTATTTTAAATCTTTCCTATTCTGATTAAGCATTTCTTTTCCCTCTGACCTTCACTGGTCTCATTTTGGCAGATCAAACAGCCAGTGAGTCGGAGGGAGGCCCAGGCCAGTGACACATGGATTCCGGATGGGCCAGCCCGCTGCCACCCCCTCGCTGCTGTGGCCGGGCTGCTGCCCAGGAGGCGGCAGGAGACTGCGGCTCATCTGCGCCGGGCCTGCAGGTGCCTCGGGAAGGCCTCGCGGGGCTTCAGCCTCCTGCGGCTGGACAGGTCGCAAGTGGGGCGAAGGCGGAGATCAACAGCCCATCCGGAGCCCGGCCACTCAGCCTGGAGACCTGGCTACCCGTGGTTCCTGCTGTCCTCTGTGAATTACAACCTGCCAGTTTGACTTTGGGGAGAAACAGTCACTTGTCTGACGGTAACAAAAAGATCCAAATCTCTGCCTCTTTCCATTACTTGGCTGGACAGCCAATGAAGCAAGTGTGTTTTAAACAAATTTCCAAGGAACTTGTGGATGCACGCAGTTTAAGAGAAAACCGGAGAGGTCATGGTGTGGCCTGCGTTGTACTGGGTGGGTCCGACGAGGGAATCTGGGGAAGGAGGAGTAAGCACCGGGGTCCTAGAAGTTTTCTGGTGTCAGGGCGATGGTGAGCACCAGGTCGCCAGGAGCAGCCGGCGTCGCCTCTGGCGCATCCGGGCCCATCCCCTACAGCACCCACAACGATCTCGGGGTCCAGCCACACCCTCCGCCCGCCCTGCCTCACCCCTGCTTCCCCAGCCCACAACCCGGCCCGGCCCGGAGGAAGGAGCCGCCCCGCCGGGCCGCCGCCTGAGACTTCCCCTCTGATCCACAGGTGCCGGTAAACAAAAGTGCCGCAGCCGTCCCCCCGCCCCCACCCCGCGGAGTTCGGCCCAAGGTTACGCCAGGGTTCGGGCGGCGCCCGCCAGGGGCCCCCAGACCCAGCTTCTGGGCTCTCCCGGGCTTCTCAAGCCCACCGGGTCCGGAGCCTTCCTGCGGCCCCGAGCTGCTCCCCTCGCTCCGAGCTGGGTCCCCCCTGAAAGATTGGTCCAGGAAAACCCTCCTGGGTCCTCGCGCGCCCTTCTGCACGGGAACCCCAGCCCACCCCCGTACAGGCACGCCTTCCACCATCTCGCCTAGGAAGGCTGCTGGGACCCCAGACCCAGAGCCCTGGCCACACTCCCGTCCCCTGCTGCCCCCTCCCGCAAAGCCCACGGTGGGAACACAGGGCACCGCGCGAGCCGATGCCACCCTCACTGCCGGCCCCACCCAGACCTGCCGGTGCTGCAGTGCCCCGTATGTGCAGCCTGCAGCATCCCTGTGGCTGGGACAGGCCCGGGGGCGGCTCGCACAACGCAGCGGGAAAGCGGGTCGGGGTCCAGCCATAGCCAGAGCCCGGGTTCCCCCGGCCCCGCACCCCTTCCCGCTCCCGGCCCGCAGGGGCGACCCCGGAGAGCGCGCCCCCGGAGCGTCGGGCGGGTGTGGGGCTGAGGGTCCCGGGGCTGGGGGGTCCCAGGGCCGCCGGCCAGGGCCACAGGGACAGGGGAGGGGCGCCAGGCTGTGACCCCCCGTACTGTTTACTCTCCGTGTAATTAGCCGGCCGGGCGGCGGAGCCTTGGGCTGCGACGTGCGGCGGCCACTCCCGCAGACCCTGGAGCTCACTCCCCTAACCCGCAACCCCGGGCCTCTGCCCGGGCGGCCCTGCGGACTCACGTCTCGGAAGCGGTTCCAGTGCTTGATCTTGCCGCTGTACTGCGAGATGGACGACAGCCATTGCTCGTCCTCCATGAAATTGCCGGGGGTCTCGCCCTCCTTGAGACCCTTGGCGTCACCTTCGGCCAGGGCTGCCGCGGTCAGGAGCAGCAGCGGCAGCACCAGCCGCCCGCAGCCTGGGGCGCGCATCGTGGTCCGGGTTCTACCTGGGGGTCTTGACTTCTGCAGTATTTTAATGTCCTTCCTCCCACCCCGCTGCTGGTGAAGAGCACGCGGCTGTCCTCAGCCCTCCTCCCGCAGTCTGCGTCCGGTGACTGGCAGAGAGTGGGTCGCGGCTGAAATGTGACCTGGTTAGGAGATGCACTTGTCTGAAAAAGCCCAGCACTGGACGCGGAGAGGGAGAGAGAATCAGAGAGGCTGCGCCAGCAGGGGCTGTAACTGTAGCATCAGCATCACGTTTGACATCATCATACCTGGTTAAAAAAAAAAAAAGGAGTGGGTAGATTTCAAAGCGAAGCGCTCTCTGGATGAGAGCGCCAAACGCCAGCCAGCCGCAGCGGGGCCCAGCCCAGCCTGGCACACAGGGAGTTGCAGACCAAGAAATCAGAATCCCGAAATGTCCCTGAGCTCCCTCCAAGGATGGAGAGCAAGAAGGGCCCCAGGATCTCCCCGGGGAAGATGGGATGGGGGAAAGGGCGCAAAACTCTCCGGTTACAAAGCCAGCCAGGCTCAGGTGTCGGAAAGAGAATTTGGCCAGACACCGTTTTTCTCCCCTTGCCTCCCACCCGCAGGGGCCTGTGCCACAACCCTGACAGCTGGCTTCCTGGAGTTATGGCTCTACCGTAATGGGTGGCTTCGTTAAAACAAAAGCCGTATAACAACTGCCTGCTCAGAACCATTGCTCCCCAGCGGCACCGCGTTGCGCAAAGCAAGGCCTGAGCACTGAGTGGCTGGTGAAACAGAGGCAGATGTCCTCCTCCCCAAGCAGCTGTTTAGGGGCTGTCAACCTTTTTGTTAGCTCTTCCTAGAACAACCCTAAAAGGCAAATGTCTGACCATTTCATCTGCCTTGGAGGCTGCAAATTTGGAAAAGGCATATTTGCTTACGGTTTTTTGACTTCAAGTTAGTTTGAATAAGCCACTGGGGAAGCTGGGACGTGGGCGGGGGCGGGGGTTGGGTGCTGGTTTTGTTTAAGGTGTTTTGTTGAAACTGTGACCCTCCTTATTGGTTGTAGATTTAAATGTTGACATACCAGCTGGGAAGGTTGGAGGCCGGCCACAGTCCCAAGATCACAGCAGAAATGGGGAGAGGTTTACATTACAAATACATTAAAGAGGAAACATCATCTAATGGGACAAAACATAGTGAACTTTTGTGACCCAAGGCCTAGACTGTGTTTTTAAAAAGACTTAGCTTCTGTGATCTAAAAAATAAAATTTTAAAAGGCAATGAAAAACATGATCTTAATCAGTAGGAAAAAACATAGCTTACAAGGTTCCTCGTCACCTGAATCTGGCCTGTCTGGGAACTCTGAATGCCTCAGTGGCTCAGGCTGGAGTCTCGTTGGGAAAACAGAAAACAATAGCTCCCTTTCCGTGTTTTCTTGTTTCCTTTGCTGTTGGATTTAGTGGTGGTGCTGCAGTGAGGCCCTGGCCATTGACGTCTTCATCTCACAGTAATAAAGCATTCTTCCTGGGTGTGTCCTGGCGCTCTACAGTGGGAGAGCACAGCTTGCTGTCATGGAGACTGGGGGACAGAATCCCACTTACTGGCTAGATTCTTGAGCAATTACCTATCTTCTAACTAAAATTAATGGTAATACCATTAAAATCGCTGTAAAGTGCAAGCAAAATTACATACTAAGTGTCTGGGCATAATAGGCATTTTTTAAAAAGTTACTCTTCCCTCTGGTTGGGAAGAGAAGGCTACGGTGTCCCATAGTTCTGAAAATTTATGAAAATTTGCCATCTTTTCCACCATCTCAATCCTACAATCCTAGTGTGTGCGTGTGTGTGCGCGCACGCATGTGTTTTAGCAAAGCTAACTATATATGTCTAAGGCACTTAGGAGATAGGTACCAGATACCACAGCTCTCCCTTTCCTGTGCTATCTTAGGGGCTTCCAGAGTTACCAAAGTTGCTAAATGAAGAGTTTGGAAAGGTGCTGTCAAGATGCCCATCAATATGACAATAGCTGTCTCCAGACTCAGGGTTAAAATGGCTCCCACAGTCCCAGATAGCTTCTCCAGTGGGACTCGCCTTCTGTAGCACCTTCAAGCTGGGTCAATACTAGTCCTGTGTCGAAAGCTAATCAACAACATTCCAGTCGCATTAGTGAAGCCAATAGTAACGCTATTTAGGAAGAAGAACCCAAATTTCCAGATGACTGATGTAAAACTTGTAGGAAACAGCCAATAGTTTTAGTTTACAAGGAAGAAAAAAAGGGCCACATGTGCTGATTCACACCTGTAATCCCAGCACTTTAGGAGGACTAGAGGCAGGAGGATGGCTTGAGCCTAGGAGTTCCAGACCAGCGTGGGCAACATAGCGAGACCCTATCTCTATTCAAAATTTAAAAAATGAGCCAGGGTGCACGTGCCTGTGGTCCCAGATAATGCGGAGGCTAAGGCAAAAGGATTGTTTGAGCCTGGAAGCTAAGGCTGCACTGGGCTAGGATCGTGTCACTGTACTCCAGCTGGAGAAACAGAGCGAGACTCTTTCTCAAAAGAAAACAGAAAAGAAGAAAAAGAAAAGGTTTTCCTTTCTTTTTTTTTTTAGACGGAGTCTTGCTCTGTCGCCCAGGCCGGAGTGCAGTGGTGTGATCTCAGTTCACTGCAACCTCCACCTCCCAAGGTCAAGCGATTCTCCTGCCTCAGCCTCCTGAGTACCTGGGATTACAGATGCCCGCCACCATGCTCAGCTAATTTTTGTGTTTTTAGTAGAAACGGGGTTTCACCATGTTGGACAAGCTGGTCTTGAACTCCTGGCTTCAGGTGATCCGCCCTCCTCGGTCTCCCAAAGTGCTGGGATTACAGGCATGAGCCACCACACCCAGCTTGGTTTTCCTAATGTTTGAAAGAATTACTGGCAGGTCAGCCTTTTCAAGACAATGGCCCCAAACACGAGGAACTGCTAGGTATATGTGCTAAGTGGTACATATATTTTACACATTTTTCTGTTTGCACTTAATATTTAGCAATTCTAAAATGGAGAAGAGAAACCTTAGTTTCCTAATAAGAAACCCAAATGGAATAATACATCTTTTTTTTTTTTTTTGAGACGGAGTTTCGCTCTTGTTGCCCTGGGTGGAGTGCAATGGCACGATCTCAGCTCACTGCAACCTCTGCCTCCCAGGTTCCAAAGCAAATCTCCTGCCTCAGCCTCCTGTGTAGCTAGGATTACAGGCATGCAGCACCACACCCGGCTAATTTTGTATTTTAGTAGAGATGGGGTTTCTCCATGTTGGTCTGGCTGCTCTCAAACTCCTGATCTCATGTGATCCACCCGCCTTGGCCTCCCAAAGTGCTAGAATTACCGGCGTGAGCCACCGTGCCTGGCCTGAATACATCTTAAAACCCATTTAATTCCATTTCTAGATGACCCCACAAGCACAAAAAGATAAATGCACAAAGATAATTGTTCATAATATCTTTGAACAATTATCTGGAAACCAATTCAATGCCCATTAGCCATTAAAGGATAAAACATATCTATAACAGACTACTGGTCCAGACATTAAAAATAATGATGTAGATCTGTATCTATTAAAGACCAGTGTGATCCACTATTTTGCTGGGTGAGAAAAGCTCATTATATAGATCATATCTAATAGGATCCCATTTGGAAGTACAGTATAGTGTAGTCATTCTCAAACTTTCTGGCATCAGGAGCGCTTAACACTGAAAAATTATTGAGGACCCCAAAGAACTTTTGTTTAGGTGAGTTATATATATAGTGATATTTACTGTATTTGAAAATCAAAGAATTAAATTTTTTTTACTTTAAAATAAATGTAACCATTTCATATTAACAGAATATTTTATGAAAAACAACAGTCTCTACCCCTCCCCCAAATTAGTAAGACAGTGGCACTGTTTTACAGTTTTACAAATCTCTTTAGCATCTGGCTCAGAGGAAGACAAGAGTCTCACATAAGCTTCCGCATTACAGCAAGCGTATCCGTCGCTGGGGCTGCCGTAACAAAGTACCACAGACTGGGTGGCTTCAACAATAGACAATTATTTTCTCACAGTTCTGGAGGCTCAGAGTTCAAGATCAAACTGTTGGTAGGTCTGGTTTCTCTGAGCCCTCTCTTCTTGGCCTGCAGGATGGCCGCCTTCTTGCTGTGTCCTCGTTTCCTCTGTGCACACACTAGTCTGGTGTCTCTGTGTGTCCAAATTCCCTCTTTTTGTAAAGACACCAGACAGACTGGATTAGGGCTGACCCTAACAGCCTCATTTTAACCTAATCACCCCACTAAAAGCCCAATCCCCAAATAAACAGTCACATTCTGAGTAACTGGGAGTTAGAGCTTCAACATGTAGATTTTGGGTGGTCATGACTCAGCAGCAGGTATAAATGAAAATAGCTAGTAAGAGCACAGTAGAAGCACTGGCAGCAAACTGAGTTAATCTCTGAAAACACATACATTTATACCCTACACCTATCAATTTACAATATTCTAGAAAACAAAAGTACACACGCACACATTCTACTAACCGTCAGAGTGATGTCACCACGTCACAGAGCCTCTGGAAAACTCCACTGAACACTCGTGAGAGAATGAGTTTAAAAGGCACATAGCACCTTAGTATTCTTGTGAAGACAGTTTGGACTTCCTCATAGACATCCCCTAAAAGGTTCCTGGGGACTCCTAGAAGTCCGAAGTCCAGACTCTGAGAGCTACTGGTACAATCTATATGACTTAAGGCAATTTTTTTTTTTTGTTTTTGAGACAGGGTCTTACTGTCACCCAGGCTGGAGTGCAGTGATGTGATCATAGCTCACTACAGCCTTGCCCTCCTGGGCTCAATTGATCCCACCTCAGCTTCTGAAGTAGCTGGGACTACAGTCACATGCCACTATGCCTCGCTAATTTTCTTTTGTACTTTTATTTTGGTAGAGACAGGGTTTCACCATGTTGCCCAGCCTGGTCTTGAACTCCTGGGCTTAAGCAATCCTCTTGCCTCCCAAAGTGCTGGGATTACAGGTGTGAACCACTGCCCCCAACTTTAAGGAAAACTTCTTAACCTTGTTAAGCCTCGGTTTGTAAAATGGGGACAATATTACCTACTTAAGTGGGCTATTGTAAAGATTGAATTAATGTACAAAAAATAACATATGTGAGCATTCCACTAATATTAGTTATTATTTGTGAAAAAATTTAACTTCTCATATTTTATATATGTCTAAATGTGTAGGGAGTAGTTACCTCTGGAAGCTAAAATTTATTTTCATTTATTATTTTTTTTTTGTAGAGACGGGTCTTGCTAGTTTGCCGACGCTGGTCTTGAATTCCTGGCCTCAAGCAAACCTCTGGTTTCGGCGTCCGATTTAGATTGAAGTATAACACATACTGACAAAAGCACAAAGCATAAACTTGGTTATTTTTCATAAAGTAAACTTGTCTTCATTTAAAAGGGCATTTTACCAAAAAAAAAGAAAAAAAGATGTTAATAAAAACCATAATGGCAGCCACTTCTAGCAGCATAGGCTTGAACATTCATGCTCCCTATGGTATCAAGATGGAAGCTGACAGGTGTTCCACTGACTCAACTCAATACACCTCCAGTGCTACTGAGTTCCCTTGAGCTCCAGGACAGTGAGCTCCAGCACAGTGCAAGGGAAAACAGGAACTAAATCTGAATTACTATGATGCTGGATTCTACTCAAAGCCCAGTTTTGGAAACTCTAGAGCTCGCTTTAAAAATAATCATTACAAGAAACATTTATAATGTGTCTAAAATAAAAATTACTCTCCATAACAAAGTTCCGTGTGTAACAACACAAATTCTGTGAAGTAGCAAGTGAGAGATTTTTTCCCCTCTTCCTCTTAGAGGAACTGAGGGTGAAGTCAGTGCCTCAAAAGCTGGCCGGAGCAGTGTTAGGTACAATGAACTATTTCAGTGTAGAATGAATTACAAAACAGTAGTATGAAGGAAGGTTTGATTGTAAGCACAGCAGCAGCAAATCCTCCAACATTTACCCCATTATCATTTGGTGAGAGGGGGCCTGAATCTAGAAAAATTCTTTTCTAACCCTAACTCTAACCCTTTTACTGTTGTTGCTCTCTACCATTTTGCTTTTTCATAAAAGTTCTACATCAAAACTGTTACTCCCTCTTCCACCACAGCCCTGAAAACTGTATTTCCTTAGAGCTACACTGTCCCCCAATTTGGAATACAGACCTCATGAAAGAACATTTTATGTCTGCCTACCACAGCACGCGAAAAAAAAGGAATTTTTTAAAATTTAAATTTAAAAAACTTTCCAATTCTACCAATACCTACCAACTTACAAAACTCTAGAGAACACAGAAATACACACACACACATTCCATTAACCACCAGAGTGATGATGCTGTGGTGTCACAGAGCCTGTGGAAAACCTCACTGTATAACTTGTGAGAGAGAGAGAGGGAAAAAGGCAAACAACTTGAGAAGAATTACTTAACAAGATATAGGGAAGAGTAATCGCTAAATTCTCAATAACACAATTTCCAATTCTATTTAGAATTTGGTATTTGGGCCCAGTGTGGTGGCTCACACCAGTAATCCTAACACTTTGGGAGGCCAAGGCAGGAAGATGGCTTGAGCCCAGCAGTTCGAGATCAACCTGGGCAACACAGAGACCCCATCTCTGCAATTTTTTTTTTTTAAAGTAGCCAGGCATGGTGGGGCACACCTGTAGTCCCGGCTGCTCGGTAGGCTGAGGCGGGAGGATAGCTTGAGCCCAAGAGGTCAAGGCTGCAGTGAGCTGTGATTGCGCCACTGCACTTCAGACTGGGTGACAGAGTGAGACCTTGTCTCAAAAAAAAAAAAAAAAAAAACAGAATTTGGTATTCAATATATAAAGCTAAATTTTCCAAAGACAAAAAACTTAAAAAAAAGTTCCTACAAATGTTAGTCATAAGTCTCAGACACCCAAAAGAAGTGGCATTTACTTCCTGGCTGAGGTTGCCCAATGGCTTGTCAGGAAGAAACCAACGAGACAGAGGCACACCAAGAGGAGATGGGGCATTAACTCCACAGTCAGCTTCAGAATTCAGCACTGTCCCTGGAGCACTCATTCCCAAGTGCCATCTAACAAGAATCTGAGGTGAGGTAACATCTCAATTTATATAGAAAACGAATATCCGTAGAAAGAGGAGGCCTGGGGGAAAAAATCAACCTTGCACCGGGCGCGGTGGCTCACGCCTGCAATCCCAGCACTTTGGGAGGCTGAGATGGGTGGATCACGAGGTCAGGAGATCGAGACCATCCTGGCTAACACGGTGAAACCCTGTCTCTACTAAAAAATACACACACAACAAAAAATTAGCTGGGCGTGGTGGCGGCTACTTGGGAGGCTAAGGCAGGAAAATGGCGTGAACCCAGGAGGTGGAGCTTGTAGTGAGCTGAGATCACGCCACTGCACTCCACCCTGGGCGACAAAGGGACTCTGTCTCAAAAAAAAAATCAACCTTGCAGGTACTAATATGTAAGTCCTCCATGAATGACACAGCTATGCTGGTAAATAAGTGAGGGCAACATTGTATTCAACACAGGAAGGGGGTAAAATTCAAACTATGTGATTATACTAACAGAAAAACCGTTAAACATTTTATTCACAAGTGATTTGTGCAGTCCCAATAATAAATCTCAGTGTTAGACACAGTCCTCACAATGTAGCAACTTAACACAGAGTTCAGAAGTGGACTTAAAGAATAGAAAGAAAGTAAGAATCAAGGTAAGAATAAGGAAGGAGAAGGAGGAGAGGGCATGGAAGGAGAAGGAGGAGAGGGCGTGGAGGGAGGAAGAATGTGAGGAGGGAGGAGTGGGAGGCTGGGGCTCCCCAGCATTCCCCTCTCTCTCTGCTGGTCCATGGTGAGGGAGGAGAGAGTGCCTCCTGTGGCTGACATTCTTCCAGGGAACTCTGCACAGTCCTGCTGATATCATCAGTTTCTTTTGCTGCTGCCTTGAAAAGTACACAAAAAAGGGCTACAACACTGCAACTCCATCAGGGGCATGGGAAGATGAGGGTGGGGATGGGGTGAAGGAACAGGAATCCAACAAATATAAAGAGGACAAACTTTGGTAGGAAAATGATAGATCAAGCAAAGTAAAAGGCAAAAAACTTTAATAGTTATTTTGCTAAAGATAAAACTCTGGGTGGTAAAGGAATTAAAGGCAGAGTCTCAAAGAGATATTTGCACACCCTTGTCTGTATTAGCACTACTCCCAATGGTCAACAGGAAGCAAGCCAAGTGCTCACTGATAGAGAAACAGAGTGTGGTACACAAATGTAACAGAACATTCCATTATATGTATAATACAGGAAGGAAATCCCGTCACCTGACACAACATGGATGAACCTTGAGGACATTATGCTAAGTGAAATAAGCCAGTCACAAAAAGACAAGTCACTGTATGATTCCACTTATATGAGATACTGAGAATAGTCAAAACCAGAGAGACAGAAAGCAGAATGGTGGCTGCAGGGGCTGGGAGGAGTGGGAATTACTGTTTAACGGGTACAGTTTCCATTTTACAAGCTGAGAAGCCTATATAGATTGACAGTAGCGACGGCCGCACAGCAATATGAACGTATTAACAGTTAATGTTACTGAACTGTGCACTTAAAAATGGTGAAGATAGTATGTTTTATGAGTATTTTACCACAATTTAAAAATTAAAAGGAAAAAAAACAGAACACACTAAGGGTTATAGGCACAAATTCTCCTTATGCCCACCACCATCTCGGCCGGTAGTGTGATGGCTGTAGACACCATTAGAGGCAACGGTGAATCTATGGGGCACCACCCAGGAAAGTCACCATCCAAATGTCCACATCTCTGCTTGGCAATTAAAACGAAGACACTTTTCTTCAGCACCTGGTGAGGATGTTCAGTTTCTAGTGCTTTCCAAGATCTACCTCAGGAGAAGTCAATTTGTCCACAGGAAGCGTAGTTTCCAAAGCTGTCTATGGTGAACCTCTGAGAGATATGAATTGAATTCAGCTTCAGGGAGCCAAAGTAGAAGTTCTCAAACAACTAAAAAGGAAGAATAAAAACCCAGAATGAATATTTACAGTATAGATGAAAGTATTAAACATCAGATTCTCTTGTAAAAACACCAAATCACAAAATCCCAACAAACCTCTCATGCTTTTTCTTTTCAGTGTTTACTCTGAATAATGATCCAGGAGAGGAGGGATGGGGGTGGGAGTGAGAAAAGAACAGCCAGCTCTTCTCTCTGATTAATTCTAAAGTCTCCCCTAACAAATGCACCAGAGAAAGAGGTTCTGAAAAGTCAAATCCGATATTCACCTATTGACCAGATATGACCAAGAATTAGTAGCAAATGCACCGTGGCCACACCCTAACTCACAGAGCCTGACCAGGCTGCTTCTGACTTCCAGTGACTGACCATGCAGGGATCCCGGCTTTGTTGCACCAGGGTTAAATTTGACATAACATGTGCCTAATCAACGCCATTTGTTAGAAGCGCTGACTAAAATAAATAGAAGATAAGGCTCTTGACTCACAAGTGATTTAGACAAGCCACTGAGGGGCACCGAACATGCACACACACACAGAACAACCCGAGGGACACTTCTACTTGCCAACAGAACAAGTACAAGTGATTACTTATCAAATACCTTTATTAGACTTGGATTCAAGCCAGCAACCTAAAATAAACACTTTTTACTGTAATCCTGTACTTTATAAAAGCTGTCAAGTGTGTCAGAGGGAGGGATGAACCATACATACTTCAAGAGGGACTGGTCTTTGTGATTACCACATTTATAAGGCAGGACCCAAAATGACATCAGAATCCATCCCAGGAAAATGCAGCCATACTGCCTGAATAAGGACTGTCAAAGAGTCAAGCATGTACCTTCCTCTGTTAGGATGTAGGAATTGCTCTTTCTTAAAATGTCAGTACAATCCCAAGAAAGCCTTTGCTTGTTTTTTAGAGATAGAGTCTCTCGCTCTGTTGCCCAGGCTGGACTGCCTTGGATTGCAGTAGTGCAATCATGGCTCACTGTAGCCTCAACTCCTGAACTCAGGCAATCCTCCCATCTCAGCCTCCCAAAGCATGGAGATTACAGGCATTAGCCACCATACCTGGTCCCAAGAAAGCCTTGTGATACACGTCCCCAACGATGCTTGAGGGGACCTTTGCACATGGGCAAGTGACTGTCTTTTCACTTATTTTTATACAACCTCCACACACGGACCTTGACCACCATTGCTTTTCCTCTTCCTGCAATTAATGGCCTAGCAAAATGCCTGAGGGTTCATTAAAGGTTAACTTTATAAAGTCCAGTAAATATTGATTCTTCAACATGACATCAACTTGACCCCAAAGATCTATTTAGAGGTTGTGTGCTGCATTGTCTTGTGTTTCAGAAAGGTGATCAGCTCTTGCCTGCATTGATTTACGCAATTAACTTCTCTTCCTGGCTTTGGCAGCCTACTCAAACCATATCCACCCTTTTATGTAAAGAAATTCAGCCTGAAATGGTTATCTGCTAATCCCTTTGCTGAACATTAATTTGAAGTGAAAGACACGTCACTAAGACTGACAGATTTATAGCTCTGCAAACTGAAGCCTTCTAGGTACAGAAAAGCTATAACCAAAGAGGCAATAAAAGACAATACAAAAGAAAACTAAAAGGAAACTCATAATACTTTCAACAAGTTACTTTTTAAGGATTGGCAGCCTGTGGGTTCTCTACCTTCTTCTCTTTGTGCCCATGTTTTCAAGTAGTGGGGAGGCCGCCGTGAGGAGCTGCAAGTGACCCACCCATGACTTAACTTCGCCTTATGCAGATGGCCTACAGACAGCATGAATCTGCCAGGGATATTCTCCTGCTCCAGGTTTAAGGAAACAGCAAATGTAGCAATCATGAAGTTAGCTGGGATGTGACTGCAATGCAGTAACAGAAAAATTGAGAGAGAAAACTGAACATAAGTCTACTAAGGCAAGAGCAAGCTGTGGAAAGACTGCTGGATTCTAAATGTATGCCCAGACATGTAAGCTGTGTGACTGTGGGTAGAAGACACCACCCACTGCACCAACCACAACAGGGGCAAAAGATCATAATGGGCAAAGACCTCATAAGAGCATGACAGTCAAACTTACTTATAAAATTCAAACCTGGCCGGGCGCGGTGGCTCAAGCCTGTAATCCCAGCACTTTGGGAGGCCGAGACGGGCGGATCACGAGGTCAGGAGATCGAGACCATCCTGGCTAATATGGTGAAACCCCGTCTGTACTAAAAATACAAAAACTAGCCGGGCGAGGTGGCGGGCGCCTGTGGTCCCAGCTACTTGGGAGGCTGAGGCAGGAGAATGGCGTGAGCCCGGAAGGCAGAGCTTGCAGTGAGCTAAGATCCGGCCACTGCACTCCAGTCACTCCAGTCCGGGCGACAGAGTGAGACTCCGCCTCAAAAAAAAAAAAAAAAAAATAAAACCTACTTATAAAACCTTTTATATCAAACCTACTTATAAAATACACAAGTTAAAAATATTTATCAAACCTACTTATAAAAATACGCAAGTTACCTCTTCCTTTGGATCTTTATTTCTGAAGGCTCCCATGTCATATAAAGCTTGTATTAAATAAATTTGTAGGCTTTTCTCTTATTAATCTGACTTTTGTTACAGGGGCCTCAGCCATGAACCTAGTGATGGGTGAGAGAAGAAATCTTTCCTCTCCTACAAAATAAAGGTAAAAAACTGAGATTCACACCCAAACAGCCTCACTCTAGAGTCTGAGCCCTTTGATTCCTCTACTCTACTGCCCCTTACTGTGGGTGGCTCCCCTTGAAACACAGCCCCATTAAATAGCCACGGTGAGGAATGCTGACCCAGACAACTCCCAAAGACTGAAATGAATATGTTCTTTCCGTTGCTGTTCGTATATTCACTGCCACTGCTTTTCCTGGACCTGGTTTAAGAATCGGATGGCTCTAGCTCAGCTGGAAGCATTTTAATTGAATTCTGGATGAAAATAAGCACGAGTCAACTAAAAGACTATATTTAATTTGGTATTTGAATGGGGAAAGAAGAAAAAGCTTAAACTACAAGTTTAAAAAAGAAACTTGGTTGCTCTTTTGAACCTGAACTAAACATGAAGAGCAAAGTGTTGTATTGTTTAGAAAATAACAGACCTAACAGGAAAAATTTAAGTTGAAAAAGCATCTAGTTAAGGTGTTTGAATCATGTTGAATTTTTTCTCCTGTTGTTTTATAACAATTCCCTTGGGGATTTTGAAACCTAAACCATTTTCTTTCTGAAAACATTTTTCCCTGACACGCGCACACACAGAGCCCTGTTGTTATGGAAGTCAGTATTTTCTAAAGCCTGCTATAAAGGAACGTAACAACGAACAGTACACAAAACTACAAATATTTAATGAGGAAATGGAAATAGGATTAAAACTGCCAATCGCTGTGATATAATTAGTAAATAATAAGTACTGACTTGGACGATTTAAAAAAAATTTAAAACCGGGCCGGGCACGGTGACTTATGTCTTTAATTCCAGTACTTTGCAGGGCAGAGATGGGATGATAACTTTAGCCCAGGTGTTCAAGACGAGCCTGGACAACATGGCGAAACCCAGTCTCTACAAAAAAAATACAAAAATTAGCCAGGCGTGATGGTGTGCATCTGTGGTGGTAGGATCACTTGAGCGAGTGGTGGGGACAGAGGTTGCAGTCAGTGAGACCCTGTCTCAAAAAAAAAGAAATGTAAAACCTAAGTAAGTGCAAGTATGACATTTGAAAACTGTTATGCACACAGCTGCTATCCTCTATTGAGTACTCATAATGACAGAGACAGGAGGCAGAGAAATTCTAGGCAGACAGGGGCAGGTCCCCGGCAAAGCCCCACCTTCAAGCTGAGAAGCCTGAAACCCGCAGACCAAAGTGAGAACTTCTATCCCTGTTTGCCCACTCTCTCCCAATTGGTTCTTCATAAATCACGTCTTTTTACCAATTGAATGTTGCCTTTTCCAAAACTGCCTACAGCTCACCCCGTCCCCCATCCTGTGCCTATAAAGACCCCAGATTCAGTTGATAGAGGGAAAGAAGCGGCTTGACTGGAGAGAGGCGACTTGACTTCAGAGGGATGGCTGGACTCTGGAAGAGAGATAGCTGGACTTCCGGGAAGAGCCAGCCAGAAACAGGCAGACTTTGGGGTAAGATTACCTGCCCGTCCCGTCCCTTCTCCAGCTCCCACGTCTGCTGAGAGCCATTTCCATCACTTAATAAAATTCTCCGCCTTCAACATCCTTCAAGTGTCTGGGCAACCTCACTCTTCTTGGATTCCGGACAAGAGTTCAGGACCCACTGGGTGCGGGTACCCAGAAAAGGCTGTCACACTGGCCCTTTGCCCTCACTGGCAGAGGGCAGCCACCCCACATGACAAGGCAAGGGTACCACTGAGCTGATCACACACTGCTGTCCATGGACAGTGGGACTAAGAGAGCATTCTAACATGCCCTCTGGGGCTTTGGAGGTCGCTGGCACCCTCACCTGGGCACTGCCACAGGGTCCACACGGAGCCTGCTTCTGCCAGCACCCAAAATGGCCAGCCAGATCCCATACTCACTCGCTCACGTGCTCCCTCCCACAAGGGTTGAGCACAGAGAGCCAAATAAATTGGGCCACCCCCATCACAAGTTTGACGAACGGGTCAAGAAAAATCCTGCATCAATAATATTTTTAGAAAATTAAACAAACTTTTCCTATCACCAAGTAAAGACAGAAATGTGGACCTTTGATGAAAGGTTTTTGACCAAAGAATGGCAAGATAAAATCCAACCATCCTGCTGTCCCCTGCTCACATGATCCGTAAAGCCTACCATTTTCAGTTTGTACATGTTTCTTTCCTAGGGAGAACACAGACGGAATTATTGATTTCTGGTAATGTTGTGGTATACACTGAAAGAAAACAAATAGCAAGATTTAAGGGCTCACTGTGGTTATTTTTCCTTGCATTCGTTTCAAACCTTCTACTCCTTCCCCACTGCCCTGTGACACAGCCATCAAAGACCAGAAATAACTCCAAATTCAACAAGGCTGCCAAAATGAAACCTGCAATCTCAAACAGAGGTGGGGAGGAAGGTGGAGAGGGGCATTCTCTTCTCATATCTGTGACCTCGGGCTACAAAACCGAATGAATGACCAGTCTGCAACAGTACAGTGACAATCTGCTGGGGATCCCTGCTCACTTGGCTTCCCCAAATGAGGCTCACTGTTTTTCTTCAATCTTAGACAAAGCTATGGTTACTCTCTTCCAAGATCCCTCTTAAGAAAATCTACTTCTTGTGCTGGTGGTCTCGGTGAACTATTTGCTGTCTCAATACTACTTGAATAAGAAGAAATTCCGTTTTGAAGTTACAAACGAAAATTCAAAATATTCAAGTCTTATGCTATTTATAATCATTTTTGACATACATGAGATAAACCAACCCTTAGGATGTAATCTGGAGCAACTAAAAGTAAGTGCAGGGGGTTCAATTAATTCAAATATTTAGAAGGATGTACTAGGTCATATTTCTCTCTAGGAAAGGATGCTATTGTTATCATGTATGGCAATCAGACTTTTGAAACTCAAAGCAGAGTGAACAGGAATAGCAAATGCATGCTACTTTGAGGTTTTCCCAGTGTTTTTCTTCCATAGTCTGTTTTACCAACTTCTATTTCTCACAATTACCCCTTTACAGATAAAAGTAACAGTAACAACACTATTTTGTACTTAATAATAATGCTTAACCACCTAACCTCCCTACCAAGGATGGTATGAGGATGAATAGAAGACAGGCTGACAAGTACTTTGAGCTCTTTGGGAAGGTACTCCCAGTGTGAAGCCTTGCTGTGGTTAAATAACACCTTTCATCTAAGGATCTAAAAGTGTCTTACAAAGCCCAGCTCATTAACTCCAAAACATTGCTATGATATAAACCAGAGCTGAGCATTATTATCCACATTTATATAAGAAACAGGGACAAGCTAGGACCACTAATACTGTGAGAGAAATTTAAGAGTTCCTGGGATGAGGCCTAGGATACAGGCCAGTAGAAGGCCATGTCCACAAGGCACTGTGTATGTGCCTCTCAATTCCATTAACAAATATGTACCAAAGAATGCCAAGTCGGGAAGCAGGTCCATCCTCAGGCTGTGCATATACAAAAAGATAGCAAAGAATGAGAAGCAAATGATGTGAAAAGCTATCATCACAGCCCTTGGAAGATCCCAATTGCAAAACATCAAAACAAATAATGGTATATTTCAGATGCATTCCTCATAAAAGGGGCATCGAGGTACAGGACTAGTATGACTTCAGGGAGTAAACAGAAATATATAAATAACAGACTAAAAATATAATCGATTTTGAAAAAAAAAATCAAGGTTCTTCATGTTACTAATCTCACTTAGAATTAAGATCACTTTAATGGGAGTTAAGTCATCAAAAAGAATTAAGTTCACAAATAAGTTTCACCCTCCAAAAAAATAAATTTTGTTTCAAAGTTATGTTTATTAAAATTCCTCAAACTTAAAAAAAAAAGATTCTGAGTTTCTGCCAAATACAATGCATTTGTCTTCTGGGCCACCTGTGAGGAGACCAAATGTGGGAGGTACGAAGAGGCAACAAGGAAATGGAATCCACCACATCCGGGGTACAAAAAAACCTTCCATCTACTTTAAAAATATTCATATGGGCTCTGCCCAAGTGGATTCTTTCTAAATATCATCACAAAAGAATGTAATTGAACCTGTTTATCCTAAGGTAAGTCATGCTCCTCTACATAGAGACACACATACGTTCACCTAGGTACAAAAAATAGAAATTTCTTTTCTACTGAAGAAAGGGGACAAAAAGTTTCTTGGGGCAGACTTGACTTTAATGCTTTCCTATTGTGAAAATATGTAATTCAAAATTTAAGCTGTTGGAATCTTAACATATTGTAAGGCTTAAGGGAATGTGATTGTGTGGGTCACTTAAACTTGTAGCTGTAACCTGGGCAGCTGTAAGTGTTGTTTTCCTGATTATAGATTAGCCTTTTGCCTCGCCTACACTGTTTTGTAAATTGTTGTAAATGAATAAAGGGTGCCAAAGACCCCTTCCCTTTTAACTGTTGCTCTTCATCACAGATTAAACTTCCCTCTTACACTTCTTATACAGAGACTTAAAAGACTATCACATTGTCTAGGATGGTATGTTAAATACACTCTTTTTTTTTTTTGAAACAAGGTCTTACTCTGTCAGCCAGGCTGGAGTGCAGTGGCGTGATCACAGCTCACTGCAGCCTCTGCCTGCCAGGTGCAAGCGATCCTCCCTCCTTAGCCTCCCGAGTAGCTGAGACTGTAGGTGCATGCCACCATGCCTGGCTAATTTTTGCATTTTTTGTAGAGACAGGGTTTTTCCATGTTGCCCAGGCTGGTCTCAAACTCCTGGGCTCAAGTGATCCTCCCACCTCTGCCTCCTAAGGTGCTGGGATTACAGGCGTGAGCCACCATGCCAAGTCCTATACTCTTCAGTTGGAAAGGAAGTGAAAACAAGCTGTACAGAAAAGAAAACAAACTGTAATTAACGAAATTATAGCTCATAAACCAACCTTGTATAGAAAATGTTACAATCCTACTAAATTTCTTTGTTTCTGCCTATATAAGCAGGACTTTAACTTTTAACTTTAAGCACTGACCTCATTTCTCGGAAGTCCCTCTTTCCCGAATGGCCATTCCCAGCTTTTCACTTGAATAAACTTTTAAAAACTGAGTTCTGATCCTTTCCATTATTGTTGGTCGACATTATCAATGACTACAGACCCACTCCCTCCCCTCAATTTCTCCATCTTTAAACAGGGATGATCCTTTAGAAGGATGTTCTGCAGTTACAGTAAGATAAATTATAAGATGAAATTTTGAGCTCTGATTATTATTGTCACTCACTGACTATAATCTCTAATGCATCACTGCAGGAACCAAAATGCAGAGTATCCTTAAAAGAAAAAAGGAGAAGGTTTATCAGGTACTCTGACAGCTTACAGTCTCTGCAATCATTATCTGGTCTCATAGGGCTGTAATATTTTTAAAGATCAAAATAGGAACATCTACTTCAGAATAAAAGACAACGAGATTGGCAGGTAGTGACTATCCTAGAGTCATCTCCAAATACAGCCTTAACTCTGCCCAAGATGCCACTTTTAATCTGAAACATCAGACTGCAGTATCAGTGGTGTGAGAGCCAATAATATTATAGTAGCTAATAATAGCCAATAAAAGAGAGGACATAATGCACTTCCAGGAGGCCTGGGCACCTCAGATGCAAGGAACAAGGTCAAGAGCAGTCTGTGGGAGGAGCAATTCTTATCAACATCGTGGCCCCTGTGAGGAGAGCAGCAAAAAGGCTGTCAAGTCAGTAGAACAGCTGTGATTTTTCAACCCATCAGCAGGCCACTCTTGTTTTTGTCTCCATTAAAATAGTACCAAAAGGCTTGCACATCCCCAGAGCCCAAATCCCCTCTCCACTGACTGAGATGGCATTCCTTGCATAGAAGGAAACAGGAACTTCCCTCAGTCATCCTGCTCTCAAATCACCCGCCTGTCTTGCTGCAGTGAGCAAGAGGAATGCTCAAATGAGCATTAGCCTGACCTAAGGATGTGCTGGCAGAAGGCAGACAAACAGAGCCAGGGAGGGAAGGTTTAAAAACTTCCTTCAAATAAACACTCAGGGATGCACTTTGGGAATTTGGCCTGAGGCTCACTGCTGATGTAAGGATTATCAAGTTTAAGACTGCGAGTAAGGCCAAATGACTTATTAGAGGGCAAATTAAAACCACTATATACAAACAGGATGCCAGGCAGTTCTGCTGAGCACCTCAATATTCAAAATGCCAAGGGATTTCCCCTCTTTGCAGTCTTTCAATTTTGAAAAGCAGCAAGAAAAAAAATATGAGTGGGGGTAGGAGGTGGAGGAGAAAAGAGGCTACACTGACACGGCTGGAGAATCCATACCTAATCTCCGCACAGGCTAGGCATACTCTGCCCGTTTCCACATTACCTCGCAGAATTAGTCTCAGAGATGAACTTGCTGCATGATTTACTCCCAAGGAGAAGCCTTGCCACAGGGCATGAATATTACTGCTCTACCGGACAAAACTGCCCCTGGGGCTGATGGCTAGCAGAGACTCTTCAAGCCTGTGACCAGCAACCCTAAGGGCAGGCACCCTTTCAGAACTAACCTAGATGATGTTTCTGCAGCTAAATTCTCTCCCTTAGAAAAATGCCTCTTCTTGGCCAGGCGCGGTGGCTCACGCCTGTAATCCCAGCACTTTGGGAGGCCGAGACAGGCGGATCACGAGGTCAGGAGATACATGGTGAAACCCCGTCTCTACTAAAAATACAAAAATTAGCCGGGCGAGGTGGCGGGCGCCTGTAGTCCCAGCTACACGGGAGGCTGAGGCAGGAGAATGGCATGAACCCGAGAGGCGGAGCTTGCAGTGAGTGGAGATCGCACCACTGCACTTCAGCCTGGGTGACAGAGGGAGACTCCGTCTCAAAAAAAAAAAAAAAAAAAAAGAAAAATGCTTCTTCTTATCGCTCTTATTTCTGGTGTGGTCATCTTCCCTCAGGTATTATTCATAATGGTCCCTCAAACAAATGCAACAGAAGATAAATGTTTGGTCTCCATATCACACAGTAGAAAGGAAGAGCAAGTCAGCAGAAATGAATCCTTACAGGGGAATACATAGGGGACAGCAACAGGGTTTCTTCCTGGTCCCCGGCTTTTGGGAGGCTGGGCACAAAGGGATTGACTATAGTGCCAAGGCAATAGATTCAGGAGCAGCATGGAGGAAACCAGTCACCAGCCTCAGGCCATCTCCACTCTAACATCTCAACCAACAAGGCAGCATCCAGAAGTTAAAGAACAAATCACGCTGGGTGCAGCGGCTCATGCCTATAATCCTAGTACTTTGGGAGGCCAAGGCGAGTGGATCATGAGGTCAGGAGTTCAAGACCAGCCTAACCAACATGGTAAAACCCCGTCTCTACTAAAAATACAAAAATTAGCTGGGCATGGAGGCACGTGCCTGTAATCCCAGCTACTCAGGAGGCTGAGGCAGGAGAATCGCTTGAACCGGGGAGGTGGAGGTTGCAGTGAGCCGAGATCACACCATTGCACTGCAGCCTGGGCAACAGAGCGAGACTCTGTCTCAAAAAAAGCAAATCAGACATCCCTAGGCAACATCAGACAATGCAAAGAGTACACATACATATAAATAACAGCAGTCCAAATAATGGCTGGCCTTGGAATGGCTCCCTAGAAGAGGGGAGAGAGGCTGCCACATGTTATCAACTAAGTTATTTTCAACTAAGTTACCTCATTAGACTGGAAGACATGAAATACTGCATCCTCTGTCAGAACCAAAGGAAACACGCCTTGAGTAGCATCACTGTAACTTTACAGACTACAACACACACTTTTCTATAACCTAATTCAGATGGCCCTCCTTGCCCTCTGCAAAGGTGTGGGCAAGATGTCAAACAAGCAAAATGCCTTGGAAGAGAGAGAGGGTTGTCTCCACGCATGTCACAGTGATAAGGCCACTACAATTTAAGAAACTGCTATCAGGCCAGGCGTGGTGGCTCATGCCTGTAATCCCAGCACTTTGGGGGGCCAAGGTGGGTGGATAATTTGAGCCCAGGGTTTGAGACCAGCCTGGGCAACATGGCAAGACATCTCTACAAAAAAATACAAAAACCAGTTGGGTGTGGCAGCACACACTTCTAGTCCCATCTACTCAGGAGGCTGAAGTGGGAGGGTCACTTGAGCCTGGGAGATTGAGGCTGCAGTGAGCCAAGATGATGTCACTGCACTCCAGCCTTGGGTGACAGAGCAAGACCCTGTCTCCGGAAAAAAAAAAAAATCACAGTTTTAACCTACAATTGAGAGAATAAACTCTGAATTGGATTTCCGGTTGATTTATATCGTTTTCTTACTTTTAATTTGTAATAATAATGTTCATATTTGAGTATTAATTCTAAAATTGTTTCATCCCTGGGATATGGGGGAAGAGAGCATTTTCTTTTTTTTTTCTTTTTTTTTGAGATGGAGTCTCTCTCTGTAGCCCAGGCTGGAGTGCAATGGTGCAATCTCAGCTCACTGCAAACTCCACCTCCTGGGTTCACACCATTCTCCTGCCTCAGTCTCCTGAGTAGCTGGGACTACAGGTGGCCGCCACCACGCCCAGCTAATTTTTTTGTATTTTTAGTAGAGACAGGGTTTCACCGTGTTAGCAAGGATGGTCTCCATCTCCTGACCTCGTGATCCGCCCGCCTCGGCCTCCCAAAGTGCTGGGATTACAGAACATAGTTTCATTTGGTCTGGTCTCTAACAAAGGGCTGCTTCAAAGAAGACAGTGCCCTGTCACCATCTCTGCGTTCAGATTTATATTCTGCTACTGGTTTGTTTATACTGTAGCTAAAAACACACGATGCAGAATACATGTACAACGTAATAATATTCAGCCTCAATAAGGAATGAAATCCTGACACATGCTACAACATAGGTGAACCTTGAAAACGATATGCTGAGTGAAACAAACTGGACACAAAAGGACAAATGTACAATTCCACTTACATGAGGTACCTAGAGTAGTCAAATTCATAGAGACAGAAACTAGAGTGGTGGTTACCAAGGGGAAGGGGAAATGGGGAGTTGTTGTTCATTAAAATGAGTTTTAATTTGGAATGATGAAAAAGTTCTGGAGATGGATAGTGATGATGGTTGCATAACAATGTGAATGTACTTAATGCCACTGAATTGTACACTTAAAAATGGTTAAAATAGCCAATCTTATGTATATTTTACCACAATTTAAAAAAACAATGGCCAGGCGCAGTGGCTTACACCTGTAAGCACAGCACTTTGGGAGGCTGAGATGGATGGATCACTTGAGGTCAGGAGTTTGAGACTAGCCTGGCCAACATGAAACCCCATCTCTACTAAAAACACAAAAATTTCCTGCGCATGGTGGCATGCACCTGTACCCCAGCTACTCAGGAGGCTAAAGCATGAGAACCGCTTGAATGCAAGTAGTGGAGGTTGCAGTGAGCTGAGATCCTCCACTGCACTCCAGCCTGGGAAACAGAGCCAGATTCTGTCTCAAAAAAAAAAAAACCAACATACAACTCATTTCATCAGTGAACTACATCCAAAATAATATGAACAGCCTAGAAATGAAAACATAAAAGAGATGAGTATTTTCTATAAGAACAGACATCCCAAAGAGTTCATAAGAATGACATCACAGGAACCACAGACAATTGAATATTTATTCCCCCTCCCTCAAATGCACCAAGCAAGCATGTAGCTTAGTGTTTTATATTTAGTAGGTATTCAATAAACATTACCAAATATTTATTTTCATTCTGATAAGAACAAGAGATGATTTTAAGAAAGGCAATGCTGACCTCTTAATCTTTTTCTATTTTCCCTGCCTTTGCCAAACCATGGCCTATTTCTTGTTACTGTGCTGGCTGGGCCCTTTCAAAACCCTGCATCATTTCCTGACTGAGCCAAAACAACACATGGAAGTATTCCAGTTCCACTGCAAAGAGGAATAACCTGTGAACATGAATTCAAAAGACAGCAAAAAATATAATGTAGAAACAGATAGACCAGGGAAGGTGCATCTTCCCAGAATAAATGCTGGCTTCTGCCAAAAATCAGCCAATTTCTTGTTTTTCAGTTCCATGTTAACAATGGTTTCACCTCACTGACAGCCATATCTTCGGATGCTCTCATTAGACTTCACTGTCCAGGCAAAGTAACACATAAAACACATTTAAAAATTCCAAGGAAAAGTTTTGATGAAACACAGCTTAGATTTGAATTTTCCTTTCCCTCACCCCCTAAACAGACTGAAATAAGAAGCTACAACACCAAACTGAAGCATTTCAAACTGTACTTTTTCCTTATATATCTGATGCTCTAAGGAACTGCCCAATCACCTGTCAGAAGTCTTTCAGATCCTTTAAAACATGGTCTATTGTTTTTCTATTGCTGGCAAAATATGAAAAGCCCCTAATAATCTTCTGCAATCTCCTATTTTTATGAGTTTCATTTTTCACCATCAAAGAAGGGAGGCAGAGCCCTATCTTATCACTAACAAAGCACCATATTCTAGCAAGATGTCTCATCACAATCTCCTTCCTAAGCTTTCACATTTTTCTGACATGCATGTTAATTGTAAAATTAGCACCATTTACTTGCAAGTTCAGTGCACTTTATTTTTCATTCAATATTTTTTATTAATAGCTTCTGTAATAAGGCATAAACGAAGCTGCAAACAAAATCACTGTCCATGTTTCAAGTTAATTAGTGCATACCACAGAGAAGCACACAATTAGTTTTGGATGTATTTTGAAATAAAAGAAAGTTAAATGTAAATTTAAGCTCATTATTATCTTTATCAGCTGAGTGTTGCTATGTGTAGTAATAAAGTTGCAATCAAATTTAATTGAGAAATGAACTTGAAAGATTGTGAGTATGAGCTATAGGTATATTCAGTTTGTGGCTCTCTTTTCTTGAGTTGAGTAACCTCATTTTAAAAAAGAAATAAACGGATGGGCGCGGTGGTGGCTCACGCCTATAATCCCAGCACTTTGGGAGGCCGAGGCGGGCAGATCGTGAGGTCAGGAGATTGAGACCATCCTCACTAACATGGTGAAACCCCGTCTCTACTAAAAATACAAAAAATTAGCTGGGCGTGGTGGCTGGCACCTGTAGTCCCAGCTACTTGGGAGGCTGAGGCAGGAGAATGGTGTGAACCTGGGAGGCGGAGCTTACAGTGAGCAGGGATCGCACCACTGCACTCCAGCCTAGGCCACAGAGTGAGACTCCATCTCAAAAAATAAAAAAATAAACATTTGCTAGAAATGAAAATAAACAGAAATTCAATGGGATTGACTGTTACTAACTAAATCTTTATGACATAATTAGTTTATCTTGAAGGCCTATTAAATAAGTGCATCATATTTAATCATAAAGCAAAATTGTGTTGGATGAAATAAAAGAAAAACTAAACTCTAACCTCTAAGACAGGAGTCAGCAAATTTTTCCTTTAAAAGGCCAGGAGGCCACATGGATTCTACCACAACTACTCAACTGTGCCAAATGGTGTGTAAATAAATGAGCTGAGCTGTGTTTCAATAAAGTTTTACTTATTTGGATTTCACATAATTTTCACATCATGAAATATTACAGTATTCTTCTTTTGATGTTTTTTCAATCATTAAAAAATGTAAAAACTAATCTTCGTTTGAGGGCCATAAAAAAAACAGGTGGTGGGCCACATTTGGCCTTCAAACAGCAGTTTGCCAAGTCCTGCTTTAAGAGTTTATTATATGAAGTACAAGGCAAAAAATATCCCCTCTGGCAAATCCAGTGTTCTATTGATGCATAAGAAAAACTCTTTTTCTCCTCTCCTTCCAAAATCTGATGTCTGTAGAAAACAGTTCCAAAAAAGTTTCCTGAGTGCCTGCCAAGTGCAAGACACACTGCTAAGCACTGAGAGGCACCTAAGAGGTCTCTGAACAATCAAAGTAGGGAGAGGCGGGGTGCTGAGAGATGGGGAGAGCTCCATTGATTTGGACGGCTCTTAGCATTAAGGAAGAGGTAATATCCGTATTGGACTTTGAAGAACAAGTATCATTTGAATACACGAAGACTGAAGTAAAAGAAAAACACAGAGATAAGGACAAAACCTTAGGGAGTAGACATATTATGGAGTGAATTTTTTAAAAAGCAGCTCCAGAGTCAGGAAGAAAACCAGGAGAGCCAATTGCCCCTGAAGCCAAGAGAAGAAAGCATTTGAAGGAGAAAAGGGCTTAACACTTTCCATGCAGACACTGGGGAAAAAGTAAAAGTAGATCAAGGCACTGAACAAATAGGGGCTATCAATGACTTTTTACAGTGCTATTTTGGTATAATGATAGAGGTGACAGACAGGTTGGGGAGAATAAATAGGGACTAGTCTGAAAGGGACGGTGGTAGGAAGAATGGCTTTACAGTGCTTACTCAGACTAGAGAAATGGGTTATCCTTTCTTAAAACAAAAAACACTCCCATGAAAGATGCAGCTACCTTCTTAGTAAATTGCTCTAATATGAAACACTGTAATCAGAAAGTTGTTCTTTATACCAATTAAATTCTTACACTCTTTGAAGTCAAATGGCCCAATTTATGTGGTAAGATCAACAGTTAATAAAAGGTTCATCTATTGTAAACATTGCAAAAAGACACAGCCAAGAATCAACAAACTTTTCTGGAAGGTGCTATATAAACACACACCCACCCCAAATGGTTAAGTGTCCTACTAAGCTCCTAAGTGCATGTCTGTCTGTCCTTCTTTCTTTATAAAACTTTTTATTTCAACATAGTTTTAGACTTACAGAAATGTAATAAGAATAGTAAAAGGAATCCTGAATACTTTTATTCTTCCTTCTTTTTTAATAACCTACTTTAAGAAATGCATTCTTTAGCTGAATTTCCTGCTTTTTATTCTTTGTAATGTAGATATTCCCATTAAATTTTGGCCATCAGTTTAAATACTGTTAGGACTCAAGTAGTTTAGTTAATGTTGTCCATGATTCAGCCACAAGTTGTAAGAAAGCAAAGTACAACATAAGCTCACTTAACAGAGTTCCTGTTTAAAATTCATCGGGCTTCTTTAATCTTTAGATTGATGTCTTTCACCAACTATGCCCCATTCTCTCCTTCTGAGGTTCCAATTAAATATATGTTAGATCTTCTCACTTACTATCCTGAATGTCTTGCTCTCTTTCTGTAATTTTTATCTCTGTCTATGCATCATTCTAGATAATTTCTCCTGATGTTCTGGTTCACTATTTCCCACTTCAGCTATGTCTAATTTGCTGCTAAACCCATACATTGAGCTTTTTATTTCAGTTATTGCCTTTTATAGTTCTAGCATTTCTATTTGGTTCTTTTTCAGAACTGTTATATTGGTTTTTCTTTTTAATAGTTCCCAATTCTCTAATAAAAATTTCAAGCTTGCCAGCCAGACACAGTGGCTCATGCCTATAATCCTAGCACTTGGGAGGCCAAGGAAGGAGGATCACTTAAGCCCAGAAGTTCGAAACCAGTCTGGGCAACATAGTTAAGACCCCATCTCCATATGTTAAATTTTTTATTTTCTGAGATGGAGTCTCACTCTGTTGCCCAGGCTGGAGTGCAGTGGCGTGATCTCAGGTCACTGCAACCTCCACCTCCCAGTTTCAAGCGATTCTCCTGCCTCAGCCTCCCAAAGCGTTGGGATTACAGGCGTGAGCCACCATGCTTGGCTTTTTTAATTTTAAGAATTAAAAAACAAATTTAAGCTGGGCTTTGATTTCTTCGAACACAGTAAGCATAGTTGTTTTTAGTACAAGTCTGATAACTCTAGTATGTCATATATTTATGAGTTTTATAAGTCTGTTTGCTTATTGTGACTGGTTTCCTCTTATGTCTAATCACCTTTGACTGTGAACTGGTCACTTTTGGAGAAAAAGTTCCCTGGAGGAATATTTTTAGACAGAGGATGATGGTACCTTCTTCCAGAGATTTCTGTTTGCTACTGCCATATGCCTGGGAGCACTACCAGTTCAGAGCCTCTCTCATCCAAATTCAAGACCTTAGGGACTACTTCCTTCTTTTAGAACCCTGATAGTTAATTTTTGCACTGATTGAGAACCCTGTTTGTCATATTTTCCCCTCATATTTTCTCTTTGCCATTTGCTAGAGATTTCCTTGACTCTTTCTTCCAATCTTTGATTGAATATATGTATATGTGAGTGCATATATGTAATCTCCAAGGACTCTCTCCTTCTCTAATTGATCCTTTCAAATAACATTTTTACTTTCCAAATGATTCTTCAGAAAGTTGTATATCTGTCTGTTTCACTGACAATTATCTACTTCACATGATTGTCAAGAATAATGTAATTGCTTTCAATGCTATATGTAAACGCTATTATAAAATATTAGTATGGCCAACTGAACTGCAGTTTGTGTATTAGCATTAAAAGCCTGGAGAAGAAGTGACATCTGCTAGTGATTTTACTTAAACAATATTAAAATGTCCAGTCATAGAAATATAACTAAGTAAAAAAGGCAGAAGAGGCATGGTGAAAATCAAGGGACAATAACTTTATCCTAAATTCCATTTGCTGTTACATATCCTGCTATAATAGTGCAATGGGACATTCAGCAATAGACAATCAAGGAAAGACTTTCTGAGAAATTTGAGTTTTGAGGAAAAAAAACTAAAGACCCAAGTGACAAAGAAATAATTTTCAAAAACGGTACATAATATGGCTGAATATTGAACTGAATAATAAAACTGGATAATAAAAAGACACAATGTTTTCTTCCTCTAATGAAATAATATACTTTCTGGCTGGGCATGGTGGCTCACGCCTATAATCCCAACATTTTGGGAGGCCAAGGCGGGTGGATTACCTGAGGTCAGGAGTTCGAGACCAGCCTGACCAACATGGTGAAACCCCGTCTCTACTAAAAATACAAAATTAGCCGGTCATGGTGGTGCACGACTGTAGTCCCAGCTACTCGGGATGCTGAGGCAGGAGAATTGCTTAAACCTGGGAGGTGGAGGCTGCAGTGGGCCAAGATCGCACCATTGCACTCCAGCCTGGGCAACAAGAGCAAAACTCTGTCTCAAAAAAAAAAAAGAAAAGAAAAAGAAAGAAATAATATATTTCCTAAATGCTAGTCTTCCTTTGCAAGCATTAATATCTTTTTTAAAAAGCTACAAGACTTCTAGTTTACAGTCTAGCATGAAGGAGTTTGGAAGTCGCCACTCCATCCTAACAAGTGAAAAGCTGAACAAACTAAAACCTTGACAACTCTTCGTAGGTCTGTCAGAGAGGTGAGGTTGGGGACAAACTGCTGCCCCCAAAACTGGAGATACACACAGGTAGATACAGAGAATCACAATGGAGCAGAAACCCACAGGAGAAACATCCAGAGAGTGGAGAAACCTAACTGTAATTGACAAACTGCTACAGGCTGTGTGGACAAGTCTAAAAGTTAGAAACTCCAGGGAACCAACTCACCAAAAGTTTTTGTAGTTTTACCTCCAGGAGCTCTACTTGGCCTCCTGCTTCCAGCAGGGGGAGGAATAAAAGAACCATTCTGAAATACACCAGACCACTTAGTTCCTAACAAAGCCTGCCCTCAGGAGAAACTATTTTACCAGAGCCTAACCTGCTGGGGTTTTATGAAAGCTTAACAAACCTAGGGGAAGGATAACACCCAGCTCCAGCCCCCTCTAGCCATCCACAATGGGGAAGAGAAATATCCAGCCCTAGTGGGCACTAACCTTCCATGTGCAGGAACCCCACCTCAGCTCCCTCCAGCCTTCCACATAGGGGCCCCTCTAACCATCCCGTCCCACCTAACGAGGGTGATGAGAAGCATAGGTGATATTCACAGTCCAGTGGCACAAGCTCACCAAAAGACTAAGACCTAATCACAGAATTACAGAACACTTCCCCTCCCTCCAACCTCACCATCAAACCACAAAAGGCCTTTTTACAGGAGTCCCTTTCACCAAGTACATCATGTTCAGATTCAACAAAAAATTACAAGACATAGTAAAGGGCAAAAAAACACAATTTGAAGACACAGGGCAAACATCAGAACCAGAGTCAGAAATGGCAGGGATATTGGAATTATCAGACCAGGAACAACTATGATTAATATGCTAAGGACTCCAATGGATAAAGGAGACAACATGCAAGGACAGATGGATAATGTAGGTAGAGAGATGGAAATTCTAAGAAAGAATCAAAGAGAAATGCTAGTGATTAAAAGCACTGTAACAACTGGGCACAGTGGTTCACGCCTGTAATCCCAGCACTTTGGAAGGCCGAGGCAGGTGGATCACCTGAGGTCAGGAGTTCAACACCGGCCTGGCCAATGTGGTGAAACCCCATCTCTACAAAAATACAGAAATTAGCCAGATATGATTACGGGTTCCTGTAATCCCAGCTACTCGGGAGGCTGAGGCGGGAGAATCGCCTGAACCCAGGAGGTGGAGGTTGCAGTGAGCCGAGATTGTGCCACTGCACTCCAGCCTGGGCGACAGAGTGAGACTCCATCTCAAAATAAATAAATAAGTAAATAAATAAATAATAAAAACACTGTAACAAAACTAAAGAATGTCTTTGATGGGCTCACTAGCAGACTGGACATGGCTGAGAAAGAATCTCTGAGCTTGAGGATATGATAATAGAAACTTCCCAAACTGAAAAGCAGAGAACAAAGACTGAAAAAACACAACAGAATATCCAAGAACTGTGGTACAACTACAAAAGATATAAGGTATACACGATGCAAATACCAGAAGAAGAAGAAAAAAGGAATGGAAACAATATTTGAAGGAATAAAGACTGAGAATTTTCCCAAATTAATGTTAGATTCCAAACCACAGATCTAGATAACTCAGAGAGTACCAAGCAGAATAAACGCCAAAAACAAAAAACAAAAAAAAAAAACTGTACCTAGGCATATCATAGTCACACTTCTGAAAACCAAAGATAAAGAAAAAATTATGAAAGGAGCCAAACGGAAAAACCAAATACCTTTCCTACATAAAAGCAAAGATAAGAATTACATTTGACTTTTCCTCAGAAACCACGCAATCAAGAAGAGAGTGGAGTGAAATACTGTTGAGAGAAAGAAACTCCATCAACCCAGAATTCTGACCCCTGTGAAACTGTCCTTCAAAAAATGAGGGAGAAGCAAGTATAAGCGATATGCTAAGAAAGGAGAGAAAAAGAAATTATATATAATGCTCAACTAAAACAAAAAAGGCAGAAAAAGGGTGGGAGGCAAAACTAGAAACAAAGAACAAGGGCAATAAGTAGAAAACATAACATATATAATAAACACTAATCCAACTATATTAATCAATAATCACTTTTTTTTTTTTTTTGAGACAGAGTCTCGCTCTGTCGCCCGGGCTGGAGTGCAGTGGCCGGATCTCAGCTCACTGCAAGCTCCGCCTCCCGGGTTTACGTCATTCTCCTGCCTCAGCCTCCCAAGTAGCTGGGACTACAGGCGCCCGCCACCTCGCCCAGCTAGTTTTTTGTATTTTTTTTTTTTTAGTAGAGACGGAGTTTCACCATGTTAGCCAGGATGGTCTCGATCTCCTGACCTGGTGATCCGCCCGTCTCAGCCTCCCAAAGTGCTGGGATTAGAGGCTTGAGCCACCGTGCCCGGCCAATAATCACTTTAAACATCAATGGTCTAAATACGCCAATTAAGAGAGAGTGTGTGTTAGATTTAAAAAAAAAAAAAAAGCACCCAAACAATATATTGTCTACAAGAGACCGACTTTTTATTTCTTTCTTTATTTAGAGATAGGGTCTTACTCTGTCACCCAGGCTGGAGTGCAATAGTGCAGTCATAGCTCACTGTAGCCTCAACCTCCCAGGCACAATGATCCTCTCACCTCAGCCTCCAAAGTAGCTGGGACTACAGGCATGCACCACCACGCCCAGCTAATTTTTAAAATTTTTTGTAGAGACAGAGTCCCACTGTGTTGCTTATGCTGGTCTTGAACTCCTGGGTTCAAGTGATCCTCCCACCTGGGCCTCCCAAAGTGCTGGGACTACAGGCATGAGCCATTGTACACAGCCAAGAGACTCGATTTAAATATAAAGACACACAGAGATTAAAAATAAAGGGATGTCCCAGCATACATGGGTTCTTTAAAAAAAAAAAAAAGAAAGAAAAGAAAAAGTAAATAAAGGGATGAAGAAAGATATGCTATTCTAACACTAACTGAAAGAAAGTTGAGTAGCTATATTAATTTCAGATGGAGCAAACTTTAGAGCAAGGAAAGTTATTATGAATAAAAGGGAGCAATACATAATGATAAAAAGATCAACTGTCCAAGAAGACCTAACAATCCTTAACACATATGTGCCTAAAAACAGTGTCAAAATACATGAGGCAAAAGATGATAGAAGCAAGAAGAAACAATGAACTCACTATTATAGTTGGAGACTTTAACCCCCATATATCAGAAATGGACGGATCCAGAAGGCATAAAACCAGTGAGGATATAGTGGAACTCAACAGCACTACCAACGGACTGGATATAATTGACATCTATAGAATATTTCATCCAACAACAGCAGATTACATGTTCTTCTCAGGCTCACAGGAAACACTGACTAAGATCACATTCTGGGCCACAAAATACTGCTGTAATAAGTTTAAAAGAATAGAATCACACAGTGTCTGCTCTCAGGCCACAATGAAATTAAACTTGAAAGTAATAACAAAGATAGCAGGAAAATCCCAAAATAGGTGGAAATTAAACCACACACTTCAGCCAGGTGCAGTGGCTCACGTCTGTAATCCCAACACTTTGGAAAGCCAAGGTGGGCGAATCACAAGGTCAGGAGTTCGAGACCATCCTGATGGGGTAACACCCCATCTCTACTAAAAATACAAAAATTAGCTGGGTGTGGTGGCACACGCTTGTAATCCCAGCTACTTGGAAGGCTGAGCCATGAGAATTGCTTGAACCTAGGGCGGTGGAGGTTGCAGTGAGCAAAAATCATGCCACTGCACTCCAGCCAGGGCGATAGAACCAGACTCAGTCTCCAAAAAAAAAAAAAAACACACACATACACTTCTTACCAACACATGGGTCAAAAAGACCTTAGCTACCACACCCTTAGCTGGTTTCTCTTAGCTGTGTGTGGTAGCTCACTCCTATAATCCCAACATTGTGTAAGGCTGAGGTGGGGGGATTGCTTGAACCCAGGAGTTAAGAGAACAGCCTGGATAACATAGTGAAACCCCATCTTTACAAAACAATTTAAAAGAAAAATTAGCCAGGCATGACAGTGCATGCCTGTAGTCTCAGTCACTTGGGAGGCTGAGGTGGAAGGATTATTTGAGTCCATAAGTTCCAGGCTGCAATGAGCTATGATGTGCCACTGCACTCCACCTTGGGTGACAGAGCAATGAGGCCCTATACCTAAAGAAATTAAAAATTAACTTTTAAAAAGTAAAACTCAAAAGAAATTTAACACATTTTAAGCTAAATGAAAATGAAGATACAACTTATCAAAATGTGTAGGATACATCAAAAGCAGTGCTTAGAGGAAAATTTACAGCATTTAGTGCACATGTTAGAAAAGAAAAATGATATAAAATCAATAATCTAAGCTTCTACCTTAGTAAACTAGAAAAGTAAGAGCAAATTAAATCCAAATTAAGCAGAATAAAAGAAATAATTTTAAAAATCAGAGCAGAGGCCAGGCGCAGTGGCTAACACCTGTAATCCCAGCACTTTGGGAGGCCGAGGCAGGCGGATCACGAGGTCAGGAGATCGAGACCATCCTGGCTAACACGGTGAAACCTCGTCTCTACTAAAAACACAAAAAAAGTAGCCGGGCATGGCAGCATGCGCCTGTAGTCCCACCTGCTGGGGAGGCTGAGGCAGGAGAAGAATGGCGTGAACCCAGGAGGCGGAGCTTGCAGTGAGCCAAGATCGCGCCACTGCACTCCAGCCTGGGTAACAGAGCGAGACTCCATCTCAAAAAAAAAAGAATCAGAGAGGAAATGAATATAACTGAAAAGAGGAACTCAACAGAGAAAATCGGAGTGAATCCTAACGTAAATGGTGGTCAATGTGGCCTACTGATTTTAAAGAAGCATCAATCTGGTGTCAGATGCCAATAGTGGGGGAGGCTGTGCGTGTGCAGGAATGGGAGCATTTGGGAACACTGTATACCTTCTGCACAATTTTGCTGTGAACCTAAAAAAATAAAGCTCATGAAATTTTTTTAAAAGTGACCACATAGTTCTAAATCTCATGTCTCTTCTCTGTCCTCTAGAAAAAAAAATTGAATTTCTCTTTTCAACACTCTTCTAATACTTCAAAACAAAATATTCATTCAAAACAAGCCTCTCCCCTGAGAGTGTTTAAGAAGTTAATTGTGCTTTTGTTCCCTTAGGACAGACTGACTAAACAGTCTCCTGGGAGAGGCATGGGAGGCAGACTCTACTCTTTGACCTTGGTAGTAGTCACACTGTTCATTTTATGACTACTTGTTCAACAGTAAATGTATGTCTCATGTACATACATATATATATATATATATATTTCAGCAAAAAAGAATAAACAGTATTTTTAAAAGCTTCCTTCATAAAAATGTCTCTAAGTAAAGCAAACTAAATAAAGATCTCATTTAAATTTATTCATTCTAATTGTCCTTTTAAAGGCTCTAAAGAACAGAGATGGGACAAAACAAAAACTGAATGAAATACATGGGTGACTCAGTCACATCTTTCAAGAAAAGTCTCTGTGCGGCTAGAGATTTAAAACATTTTCAGGGGAAAGTATTTAAAATTAATACAGTCAGTTTAATACTGCCAGTTTCTTCTTTCTCTAAATTTAAAGATTCTTATATATAAAATAGAAAAGGTACAAGTTCATTTCCCTTTTACATGGCTTATATTTTCCAGGATTTTTAAGTGTCTAAAGATAATCCACTTTTACACTATCCTCTGACTTTTGACCTATAGTACTTTCCATTCTTTCCCAAATAAATCACTGCCTTTATTTGTACCATACCACCTTCTCTGATGACTGCAACCTAGGGCTCTAATGCCTCCTCTTCACTCTGCAGTCAGAAGCTATGCTTTTGAACCCCTGGTTCAATCTGCTGAGAGCACAATCTTGGAACACTGATTCTATTGCTTAAGACCCCAAACAGACTGTCATTACCTCTCTCCCCAGAAGCTGGCAGTTAATGACCATTTTACTTCTAGCTAGTGAGGGAGCAGTTACTTCTAGGCAGTGTGTCTTTAGGTCAGTATGATTTCTCCAATTATAAATTTATCACTGCCTAAGGCTATAAAAACAGCACTTTTTTTTTTTTTTTTTTTTTGCTATCTCTTAGATTAGAAATGGATACTCTCTGAGGGGGCATCATCCCACTAATTTGGCCTAAGTCTTCTTCACTCATGCATCCTCCTTTTGGAGCTATCTGGCACTTTTCCGCAAAAAAACACCATAACCAAATATGTTTGTTCCTTTTCAGGTTTGAATAACACAGGAGAATGATTCTAGTTATCAATTCTTAATTCAAAGTCTTTCTTAGGGAAAGACTTTCTTATTTTAACTAGGAATAACCAGACACTAGTATATTACAGCTGCAACAACTCTCAAAAAAGCTGTACGAAAGAAAAATGTGGCTTCCATCTGCATTAGTCATTAAAGATTTCTTTTTTTCTTATTAAGGCACCCAGAACACATATTATACCAAGCCAAAAGAACCAATTTTCTTCATGGAGTAGAATAGCAATTGGCTGTTACTCATTAAATTCTTACAGCAATGAGCAATGACTTTCTTTCTTGTTTTGTTTCTCTTTGAATAGTAGATGAAGTTGATTTTTTTTCTAAGGCTGCCTCCCATCACCAGCATTCCTGATCCTTGGCCTATGTAGCTGTTAATATGCTGCACACGTACGCCTGGGCTCCTTAACAACCAATGCAGTTAACCTTTCTGTTTACTCCAAGTCAGTTCCTATCTTGTTAGTGAAATTGATTTTTTTTCTTTCTAAACATAATAATTTCATATTGTACAAAAACTATACGTGTGTGTGTGTGTGTGTGTGTGTGTGTGTGTGTATGAAGTCCACTGGTTTTCTAAATCCTGTTTTTACTTTAAGGGCTTCAGGGGCCATAGAGTCTCATGTTTTAATTGAGAAAGACGTGTCCATTCATGGTAATGCCAAAAGGTGGGTGGACTATGGCTACTTCACAAACAGTTAATTGCCTCTGTGTTGGGGGTGGGAGGTAACTGTTGGAGCCCACAATTTACTTTTATTTAAAAAAGAAGTTAATTCTCTTGATTGAACATAGGTGAAAGATTATTTTTCTGGAACTAGTGATTAAAGAGTAAATATTAGATACTATACTAAAGGATACGTCATCGTAACTATCTGTGGTCAAAGACACTTGTCCATAACTCACTCCATGGTTTTTACATTCTAATTGTCTATTAACTAGCTGTACCCCTCATGGACTGGAAGCTCCTAGAAGGCAGGGATTGTATCACAAAGACTGTTTCATCTTTAGGGCACATAGTCTGGCAGATGGTATATAGTCAGTAAGTATTTTGGTTAGTGTTGATATCATATTCAGTAAAAGAATCTAATTATTAACTAGCTACGGTTTTAGACTAATTGGTACACTCACTGCCCCACCATTTATGAAACCAACTTTAATTGGCCATTATCCCAGTTCAGGCAGATAGGCCCAACTTCAAATATCTAATGTTCTCTACCTAAACACTGGGCATCTTTACAGGAGGCAGCAGAACACAGTGCTCAGTTTGTGAGTTTTGAGTCTTTCTGTTCTGATTCAGACTCTGCTACTAACTAGCAGTACCTCTGGCAAGTCACTTTACCTTAGTAGTTTTTTTTTTTTTTGAGGTGGCGTCTAGCTCTGTCACCCAGGCTGGAGTGCAGTGGCCGATCTTGGCTCACTGCAACCTCTGCCTCCCGGATTCATGCAATTCCCCTGCCTCAGCCTCCTGAGTAGCTGGGATTACAGGTGCCCACCACCACACCTCGCTAATTTTTGTATTCTTAGTAGAGATGAGGTTTCACTGTGTTGGCCAGGCTGGTCTTGAACTCCTGACCTTGTGATCCGCCTGCCTTGGCCTCCCAAAGTGCTGGGATTACAAGCGTGGGCCACCGCGCCCAGTCTTACCTTAGTAGATTTTGTGTCAGAGATTAAAGTAGGGAATTGGACTAAATGGTCTCCAAGAACCTAGCTAGGTCCAGGTCTAAAAGTGATTTGGCTTGAATTAATAAGGGTATTACTGATATAGCAAGTCCTTGTCAACACCAGAGGGAGCTACGTTCATATCATCACTGGGGTGGTTCAGAAGATTTCAGGAAAAAGCATAGTTAAATGGAAAACTTACTTTCCAGAATGAGAGAAATTCTATACCAAGGTAAGAGCTCCACACTGCTCATACGGCCACCCAACAGGCTCTCTGCCATCACCCCACTCTTATAGATGTCAAAGCACCTCATACCTGACTTGTACCAACACACAAGGCTTCAGTTTTAATTCCATGAAAACCCAGTTGGCTTTAAGCCATTCCTAAAGATTTCTTTCCCCATTCAGTCTATTTTCTTTCTTAACCAAATTAATAATAACAAAAAGCAAAGTAATTCATTGTGATACTGGAAAATCCCCAAAGAAGGGAGATAAAGGAGGAGAAAGATTTATATCACACCGAAGCTGTAGCCTGGAAAAAACAGTAAAGTTAACTACCATTGAATTCATTAGCAGCCTGCCACTCAAACCCAAAGCTACCTCAAAAACAAGAAAACTACTCAAAAAGAGAAAACCTATCAAGGAAAGGAAGGACTCGGCATAGCTCTGCAATGCGGGTACGGGAATGCCTGTCTGAGTCGATGGCTGGCACTGCCCTGTTGGGCTCCATGGTAAGCAGTCACAGCTGCTGAAGAGTGATGTCATTAATTAAGGCAATGGGGCCACATTACGCATTTGGCAAAAAAAACTGCAAAGCGACAAGATAAGGGAATGGAGGATGGGATAAGGAAGAAAAAGTAAAAGCATTTCTAAAGCTAAAGCTTATTCTGATGTTATTATATACTCCCTCCTCCACCTCAGTAAAGACCCAAAGCCGTGAAAATGACCTAAACCCTTACAGAGCAAGTGAAAAGAAGAACTGAAAACCTCTCCATTAGTATCAACTTATGTTTCTCTTTGTCCAGAGGAACAATGTCATGTTAACCTGATAGAGAAGGCATAAATCACGAATATTACAGAAGGGTAGTCTGCTGGAGAAAGATAAATGCAATCCTGAAGAACCCCTTTACTTTCATTTCATAGATTAATTCAACACCCAGAAAGGCAAAGCTTCAACAGTCAAAAATGGACCATCTACTTTTTAGGACATAGGCTGTTCCTGAGTAAAAATGGATTATAAAGTCACTACAGAGATTGACTTTGTGGGTAAAGAGAAAAATCTACTAAACAAGACAAATAATTATTTTCCACTTTAAAAAATGCAAGCTCAAACCTCTAGAGGTAAATACAGAGTAAAACTTCGGTTGAAATCAACTTATTTCTATGAATCCAAGTAGTTGGAATACCTAAGGATTTTTTTTTCTTTTGCTAAGTGTTTCTTATATCACCAATTTCAGGCAGGGTGCAGAGGCTCACACCTGTAATTTCAGCACTTTGAGAGACAGAGGTGGTAGGATCACTTGAGCCCAGGAGGTCAAGGCTCCAGTGAGCCGTGTTTGCACCACTGCACTCCAGCCTGAGCAACAGAGCGAGAGAGTCTCAGATAAATAAACAAACAAATCACCAATTTCAAATACTCTAGAAGTGCCAAAACCTTAAGGGGGAACATCTACTTTTCCTCTCTTTCCCTTTAGATAATTTAAAAAAAACAAGTATGAGAAAAAGTATGAAGAAGTATGAAAAAATATCCTCTACTGCTAAAAGGAGAACTACTCCTTTTCCTCCCTTATTTAGGACATGTGCCAAAGGATTTCCAATTCACTCTGCTTCATACTGACCTTTAAAATATTTCGGCCATCAAATGATTCTCTTTCCTTGAAGATATATTTGCCATCCGCTGTGTAGAGATTGTACCTGCCTTCAGCTGTAAATATTCCAAAGATAATGTTAGAAGCTTAAATTGGTTGGTTGTTTTCTCTTGGACTTCTATAGGTACATAGGTACAACTAGCAAAATTTTCATGTACTACCTGGAAAGTAGCATAATGCAGAGGAAAAATGTCAGGCCATGAATCAAGAGACCTGGCTTCTAGTCTCAGTTCTGTCAATGATTCATTCAATACATATTTATTCATTAATCTATTCATTCAACATTCTCCAGGCACTCACTATATATTCCTAACTATGCAACTAGCTACATTATTAGGCAAATTATGTCTCCATTGTGGACCTTAGCTCCTCACTGACAAAGTGAGAGGTAGGACTAAGTGATCTTCAAAGGTTCCTTACGTTCTATAGATCCAAGAAAAGTGGCATATAATTTTCAATATGTAAAAACACATAACAGTTCACACATTAGCTAGTCAAAACTGCTGGCACTCATGCTCTGGGTTGATTTAAGGACTTCCCTCAAAGGAAAAAGAGCACTTTAGTTGCAATCAAAGGTATCCTTACAGACATTCTACACAGGAATGCAGCAAATCTATGACCTTAGCCTAAACCAAGCTGTGCTCTAGCTTCTTGAGTTAATTTGGGTTGCGTATCTCAAAAGACATCCTTTTAAAGGTTGGCAAGAAAAAGAGTATCAAAGGAGAGGGAAACAGGAAAGAAAAAAAATGTAACATCATTTCATGTCCTTTTCAAGTAAAAATTCAATACAGGAGAGTCCAGAGCACAAAAAATTCAAAGCATACTCAAGAATTAACTCAGAATATTTTCTGAAATATTAATCATTTCCTACCCACTGACAGACCTTCAAAAATACTTATTTCCACCTTTAAGTACATTATTTTACTTATATAAGTAAGGAGAGTACTAGGCCAGAATAGATCAAATATATCTAGAGTTTTAAAAACTACATGAACCGAATACATAATACATTTCAGCTAGCCCACTGGAGTTGCATATGGGTAACTATGGAACTATTTCTCTAAACAGAAGAATGCTCTTAATCAAAGATCCCAACGCCATACATGTTTCCCAACTTAAAATTAGGAGAAAGGGAATGTGTGAAGTTGCAAAAGAACAACAAATACATTAATACCAAATAAATATCAAAAGTGGAAACAACATAAATGTTCACCAATTGATGGATGGATACATAAAATGTGGCATATCCATACAATGGAATATTATTCGGCCATAAAAAAATGAAGCACCAGGTATGGTGGCTCACGTCCGTAATCCCAACACTTTGGGAGGCTGAGGCAGAAGGATCACTTGATCCCAGGAGTTTGGAACCAACCTGAGCAATATAGTGAGACCTTGTCACTTCAAAAAAAAAAGTTAGGCCAGGTGTGGTGGATCACACCTGTAATCCCAGCACTTTGGAAGGCCAGGGCAGGTGGATTACCTTAGGTCAGGAGTTGGAGACCAGCCTGGCCAACATGGTGAAACCCCGTCTCTACTAAAAATGCAAAAATTAGCCGGGCATGGTGGCGCGCGCCTATAATCCCAGCTACTCGGGAGGCTGAGGCAAGAGAATCGCCTGAACCTGGGGAGGCAGAGGTTGCAGTGAGCCAAGATTGCACCATTGTACTCCAGCCTGGGCAACAAGAGCGAAACTCCATCTTGAGAAAAAAAGAAGAAAAAGTTTAAAAATTAGCTGGGTGTAGTGGCATGCGCCTGTAGTCCCAACTACTCTGGAGGCTGAGGTGGGAGAATCACTTGAGTGTGGGAGGTGGAGGTTGCAGAGAGCCAAGATCACCCTACTACACTCCAGCCTGGGCAACAGAGACCTTGTCTCAAAAAAAAAAAAAAAAAAACAGAAAATGAAACAAAAAAGGAATGAAGTACTGCTATATTATAACATGGATGAGCCTTGAAACTACTATGCTACGTGAAAGCAGCCAGCCTCAAAAGATCACATACTGCATGATTCTGTTTATATGAAATGTCCAAAACAGGCAGCTCTATAGAGACATAAAGTAGGCAGGTGGTGTCTAGGGCTTGGTGGAGGTCGGGGAGGGCAGAGTTAAGAGGGGTAGGAAGAAATGGAAAGTGACTGCCAATGGGTATGGGGTTTCATTTTAGGGTGATGAAAATGTTCTAGAACTGATTGCGGTGATGGCTATACAACTTTAACCAGACTAAAAACCACTAAATTGTATATATATATATATCAAGAGAGCAAATTGTATAGTATGTGAATTATATCTCAATAAAGTGATTATATTTTGAAAATCTGCAGAGGGATAACTAGACTGTGAACACACAACACTCTCTTATATAAAGCTCTAGTGCTAACTGAATATAAACCTGCATCTACACAACTTAGAATATACAGATTCCTACACATCTGAACTCTTTCTGTTAAGAGATTAGTTAATAATGGACCATGATGTAGTTTTAAGAGCTCCAAACAAATATTTAAGGACTAAGACAAATGGAAAATGTACTGATGGCTAACAAATGTCTCATAAAATACTGTCTATACCTGCAACACCCAAAACAGAGGCCCCTATCCAGATGTGTCTCTATAAATTTTAATTAAAATTAAAAATAAAAGTTCACTTTCACAGTCTCACTAGGCACCTTTCAAGTGCTCAGTAACCACATGTGTATAGTGGCTACCATATTGGACATCACAGATACAGAATACTTCAATCATCACAGACAGTTTTCTTAATACCATATGTCTTCTGAAACAATAAATTTAGGGTATACTCCAGAGTTCTGAAACTCTGCCATTACATAGTAATGTTAAAATGCACATCACCTCAGGGGATTCTCAATTTCTTTTCCAAAATTAAAATACACTGTCCACAATAAAACAAATAGCACAAACCTAGTTATATGTTTCTACTGGACAAGCTACATTATAATACATAGATACCTAAAATATTCCTACTTTCTGTAGTACTATTCCCCGAAGGAAAGAAATATGCTCAACTTGGTCGGGCGCAGTGGCTCATGCTTGTAATCCCAGCACTTTGGGAGGCCAAGGCGGGTGGATCACGAGGTCAGGAGTTCAAGATCAGCCTGGCCAAGATGGTGAAACCCTGTCTCTACTAAAAATACAAAACTTAGCTGGGCGCAGTGGCAGGCGCCTGTAATCCCAGCTACTCAGGAGGCTGAGGCAGAAGAATTGCTTGAACCCTGGGGGCAGAGGTTGCAGTGAGCTGAGATCATACCACTGTACACTCCAGCCTGGGCAACGGAGCGAGATTCCATTTCAAAAATATATATATATATACACACACACACACACACACACACACACACACACACACACTCAACTGGAACAAGTTCAAAGTTTTGGATTCTATCACCTACCCAAACAAGAATATATAGGCTTTGACTGAGTTACTTGAAGCTCTTTTAATCTCAGTGTTCTCAAAAGTAAAATAGAGATTTATTTATAAGTCTTAAATAAAATTCAATATGACATCACAAAATAGTAACATTTTAGAACTAATAACTAGATAGCTACGTATTTCTTGGTCCTACCATGGCTCTAACCAAGCGGGGTTAATAACAAATGATTTCTACTTGGGATCTTTGGTACATATCTGAGCGAAATTAAAAGACGTACCTTAACTAAAAGGGACACACAAATTGTCCTAACTAAAAACCTACAAATAGTCAATGGTTCAAGTCCTGATGGAGTTCTCTTCTCCTCTAGATTTTTTTTTTGAGAAGGAGTCATGCTCTGTAGCCAGGCTAGAGTGCAGTGGTGCGATCTTGGCTCGCTGTAACCTCCGCCTCCCAGGTTCAAGTGATTGTCCTGCCTCAACCTCCCAAGTAGCTGGGATTACAGGCATGTGTCACCACACCCAGCTAATTTTTGTATTTTTAGTAGAGACGGGGTTTCACCTTGTTGGCCAGGCTGGTTTTGAACTCCTGAACTCAAGTGATCCACCCATTTCAGCCTTCCAAAGTGCTGGGATTACACGCATGAGCCACCGTGCCTGGCCCCCATCTAGATTTTCTAAAACCAAGGTCGGGGCCCAAGAAAGGAAATGGAACCAGAATATGTGATCTCAGTGCTAGTGTATTTTGAACCACGAATCTTGGAAGGAAGAGTTTCATATGGCTTGAATGTGTGAGTCCGGATCAGATGCTGAAGGTACTAGAGAAGCTTTCACTTTGGAGATAGGGACAGGAAGAAAAGAAAACTTCTTTTTGAAATAAACAACTATCCCAAATCAAGGATTAAAATAAGGCATTTTTATAAAAAGGCTCAGAGTCCATGAAGAAAAACATTATTATTTTAACACAAGGTTTCTCAACCTCTGTGCTACGACATTTTGGGAAGGATAATTCTTTGTCGTGGGCGACCATCCCACGCATTGTAGAGTGTTAGACAGCACCCACTAGGTGCCAGCAGCAATCCATCTCCAACTCCCTATGATAACCAAAAATGTCTCCAGACAATGCCAAATGTTAGCCGGGGGCAAAATCACCCCCAGTTGAGAAACACTGACTTAACATTTACTTTTAATAGCTCACCTTCCTTTCTTTTCTCTCCTAAAAAAAAAAAAAAAATAGCCACCAAGTATTGCATGCGACATATTTATGCCAAAAACTTATTCACTATTCATATAAAATTCACTGAAGCATCCTATATTTTTATTTGCTAAATATGGGCAATCCTATGTGTGACAGAAATAAAAGATCTGGAAGCCACAGTCCCATGCTATATATGTTCTTGCCCACCTCTACTATGTTCATCAGAATAAGCTAAGAGATCTAAAAAGAAGTATATCAGAGATTCTTTGATAGCCCATTCTGTGTAAACCTCAGAGATGCCACAAGGCCACTGATCATAAACTGCGCTACAGTTCTCCGGGGGACTTACCATTGGGGTCTTTCCTGAATAGTGTATTCATAACTGTAGCATGCAGTTTCACACTATTCCACTCTTTCACTATTAGTCCAGATGCCTGAAAACGTTCCAGCACTCGATCAACTAATTCTTGCAGCCTGGAGAAATTGGAGAAAAGTAGTGCAGAAATCTTAGTAAACTTCTGAACATGAGATTACTAATTCAACAATGTTTATGGAGCCTCTGCTCTGTGCTCATCACTAGACAAAGCACTGCATCACAAGAGGAAGAAGAGACTCAACTCCCACCATCAGGGAGCTAAAGCTCAGTCTTTTTTGTCTGCTTAACAGATAGTAGAAATAAATGATGGCAATATATTATGGTGAGTGTGAAGGGAGTGATCAGCTCTACATGGAGAGGGCCAGGTTTCCACAGGAGGTTTAGACACAGTCTGGAACGATCATTAAAAGATTTGCAAATAACACCAGGGAAGACCGGGAACTTCAAGTAGAAGAAGAAATAGCATGTGCAAAGATGCCAAACCATGCAAGATCACAGCATATTCAAAAAACTGTCAATTATTTACAATACAGCTATGACAGAGAGTGAGAGAAAAGGGACAATGGAGATGAGCTAAGTCTGTAAGTAGTGGTCAGATTAGGGAAGCCACAGAAAGACTTTCAAAAGGGAATAATGTGGTCTGATGTCCATTTTTGAAAGCTGACTCAACAGCAGAGTGGGAAAGGCTTTAGAAGAGGAACAGCTACAGAAGTCAGTCAGCTAGGTGGCTATTTCAACAGTCAACATCACCATGACGTATCAGGCACTGTTCTAAACACTTTTTATCTGTTAAATCATTTAATCCTCATAACCAATTATTATCCCTATTGACCAATACAGAAGCCAAGGCACCGAGAAGTTACAAAACTTGACCAAGTTCCCAAAACTAAGTGGCAAATCCAAAATTAGAAGAGGCCTGGTGCAGTGGTTCATGCCTATGATCCTAGCACTTTGGCAGGCTGAGGCAGGCAGATCACTTGAGGTCAAGAGTTCGAGACCAGCCTGGCCAACATGGTGAAACCCCACCTCTACTAAAATACAAAAATTAGCTGGGCGTGGTGGCACATGCTTGTAATCCCAGTTGCCTGGGAGGCTGAAGCAGGAGGACTGCTTGAATCCAGGAGGTAGAGGTTGCAGTGAGCCAAGACTGTGCCACCACACTTCAGCCTGGGTAACAGAGTGAGACTCCATCTCAAAACAAAACAAAAAAGAAAAACAAAATTAGAATGTATGCAGTCTGGCTTCAGAGTCCATATTCCTAAGGACTGTACTATCAAGGGGGAAATGGGGACAGGCATGGTGGCTCACACCTGTAATCCCAGAACTTTAGGAGGCTAAGGCGCAAGGATTGCTTGGGCCAGGGGTCTGAGACCAGCCTAGACAATATAGTGAGACTGTGTCTCTACAAAACATTTTTAAAAATTACCCACCCATAGTGGCATGTGCCTACAGTCCTAGCTACCAGTAGGCTGAAGCAAGAGGACTACTTGAGCCCAGGAGTTTAAGCCTGCATTAAGCCATGATTGCACCACTGCACTCCAGCCTGGGCGACAGAGCAAGATCCCATCAGTAAAATAAAGGGGATGATAAAGACCTAAACCAAGCTTGTCCAACCCGTGCCCTAGGACGGCTTTGAATATGGCCCAAAAGAAGTTCATAAACTTTCTTAAAACATTATAAGTTTTTTGTGTGATTTTTTTTTTTTTTTTAGCTCATCAGCTGTCATTAGTGTTAGTGTATTTTATGTGTGTCCCAAGACAATTCCTTCTTCTTCCAATGTGGCCCAGGGAAACCAAAAGTTTGGACACCCTGACTAAACTATGGTGGGGCAGTGAGAACTGAGACAAGGGAATGGGTTCACAAGAGCTGTGTGAGAGAGAAGCTGGTGCCCATTCGGATCTGGCTGTGCTAAGGGAGAGGAAGTGGTTGAGAATGACTCCCAAGTGTTGCCTAAAATGACCAGGTGGCTCATTAACCAAGGTGGGAGGCTGTGGGGAAGCAACTGCTTATTGTTCTGCTGTGTCATCTCGGGGAGGAGGTTAATACTATGCAAGATTTTGCACATGTGGCATGGGATGCAAGTAGGACATGTACAGAAAAGGAGATGGAAATACAGGCCTGGAACCCAGGAAAAAATCTAGGCAAATGACAGATTGGGAGTTGTCAGTGTAGCAACAGTAGTTAAAAGCATGGGATAGATGCTTTTAACATGGCGAAACCCCATCTCTACTAAAAATACAAAACTCAGCCAGGTGGTAGTGGCGCGTGCATGGTGGCTCACACCTGTCATCCCAGCACTTTGGGAGGCCAAAGAGGGAAGATAGCTTGAGGCCAGGAGTTCAAGACCCCCCTGAGCAATATAGCAATACCTCGTCTCTACAAAAAAATTTTTACAAATCAACTGGGCATGGTGGCATGCACTTGTAGTCCCAGCAACTCAGGAGGCTGAGGCAGGAGGACAGCTTGACCCCAGGAGTTCAAGGCTGCAGTGAGCTGTGATTGTGCCACTGGACTCTAGCCTGGGCAGCAGAGTGAGATCATGTCTCTTAAAAAAAGAAAAACAAGGCCGGGCGCGGTGGCTCAAGCCTGTAATCCCAGCACTTTGGGGGGCCGAGGCGGGGGGATCACAAGGTCAGGAGATCGAGACCATGGTGAAACCCCGTCTCTACTAAAAAAAAAAAGTACAAAAAATTAGCCAGGCACTGTGGCGGGCGCCTATAGTCCCAGCTACTCAGGAGGCTAAGGCAGAAGAATGGTGTGAACCCGGGAGGCGGAGTTTGCAGTGAGCTGAGATCCCGCCACTGCACTCCAGCCTGGGCGACAGAGCGAGATTCCGTCTCAAAAAAGAAAAGAAAAGAAAAACAACAACAACAAAAAACAACCCTCAGTTTCCCATGGCCTTCCAAGTAAGAGTCCACCTGGAACTTGCCTGACCCACGTGGCCTTCACAGCTTGGCTCCAGCCTGCCTTTCTGTTTCATCGCTGCCCTTCCCTTTCTACAGATTTTCTCCAGTCCTTGAATGGATTGTGTTCTTTGATACTGAATCTCTCAATTACTTAGGACAAACATCCTTTTAGAATCACCTTCACTTCTTTGACTCCCTTATACCAGGGAATCTCACTTCTCACCAATTCCAGTACCACTGTCCCAGCCACCTGGGAACCAGCAAAGACAACTGATAAGGATGAGGAAATAAGAACAGGAAGACTTCAGAGACGCTGAAATGAGAATTACAAAGGGGAAAAAAGGAATAACCGTACAGTACAATACTCGAGAAAAGAAAAAAAGCAAAACTATGTCTCCTTGTTTCTCACAATTACAGCCCTCTATCAGAGCAGTTTTGCTGGCACACTGGGGATAGAAATCTTGTGACGGAGGACCAAGGGAGGAGCCAGAGAGGAGGAAAGGCAGGAAGCGCACATAACTGTGTCCAGAAACTTAAAGGAGAGAAACGAATACCTGGGGAATCTGAAGATACAGAGTTGAGTGAGGGCTGTGTGTGTTTTCAATGAGGAGAAAGCGTTGAAAATGCTTACTGACAAGAAATTATCCAACAGAGAAAGAAAAGGAAACCAGGCAATAGGGGAAATAGACAGAAGAAGACCTCAAAGGATGGTGTGGTCATAGGTGATAGGAACACAGCAGTGAACATAACAAGCCCCACTCTTGTGCAGCTCACGTTCCGGTAGGAGCAATGAACAAACACACACGCACACCTCGGGGTGCCATGTGCCTTGAAGGAGATGAAACGGCAGAGAGGGAGTACAGTGTGATCTCACTCTGCTGACCATAGTGCAGCTAATATAAGTGCACTATATTACGTAGAGTGATCAGGAAGGGTCTCCCTGATAAAGTGACATTTGACAGAGATCTGAGGGAAAAGCATTCTAGAGAGAGGAAACAGCAAATACACATATCTGAGATGGGCATATGCACAGGACGACTGAGGAACAGAAAGGATGCCAGTAGTGAAACTGCAGTGAAACTAGAAAGAGAGAAGTGATGAGGTCGGAGCGATGTGACCAGGTTACCTGAAGCTCTCAGGCCCGTGGAAGGACTTTAGTAGTTACAGAGTGAGGCGGGAGCTTTTGGAGGGTGTTTAGCAGAAGACTGACATGATCTGGCTGCTGTGTGGAGGACAGATAGCAGTGGAGGCAGGATAGAAGCAGGAAGGCAGTTAGGAGGCTGTGGCAATCACGCAGGTGGTTGGGACAGTGGCACTGGAAGTGGTGAGAAGTGAGATTCCCTAGTATAAGGGAGTCAAAGAAGTGAAGGTGATTGTAAAAGAATTTTTGTCCTGAGTAATTGAGAGATTGAATGTCAAAGAACACAATCAATTCAAGGACTGGAGAAAATCTATAGAAAGGGAAGGGCAGGCTGAAGCCAAGCTATGAAGGCCCCATGGGTCAGGCAGGATTGGACTCTTATTTGGTAGGCCATAGGAAACCGACAGTTGTTTTTTGTTGTTGTTCTTGTTTTTCTTTTTTTTAAGAGACATGATCTCACTCTGCTGCCCAGGCTAGAGTGCAGTGGCACAATCACAGCTCACTGCAGCCTTGAACTCCTGGGGTCAAGCTAGCCTCCTGCCTCAGCCTCCCAAGTTGTTGGGACTACAAGTGCATGACACCATGCCCAGCTAATTTTTTTTAAAACTTTTTGTAGAGACGGGGTATCGCTATATTGCTCAAGTGGGTCTTGAATTTCTGGCCTCAAGCAATCTTCCCTCTTTGGCCTCCCAAAGTGCTGGGACGACAGGTGTGAGCCACCATGCCAGGTCATCAATGACAGTTTTTAAGAAGCAAGAAACAGGCCAGGCGCAGTGGCTCACACCTGTAATCCCAGCACTTTGGGAGGCCGAGGTGCATGGATCACGAGGTCAGGAGTTCAAGACCAGCCTGGCCAACATGGTGAAACCCCATCTCTACTAAAGATACAAAAAATTAGCTGGGTGTGGTGGTGCATGCCTGTAATCCCAGCTACTTGGGAGGCTGAGGCAGGAGAATAGCTCGAACATGGGAGGTCATGGTTGCAGTGAGCCAAGATTGTGCCACTGCACTCCAGCCTGGGTGACAGGGCAAGACTCCATCTCAAAAAAAAAAAAAAAAGCAAGAAGCATAAGAAAAAACAAAAAACAAAAAAAAACCCTAAAAGCCTGGAAACCAGTTAAGAGAGATGTTGTGCTTCCTTATATACTTATCTTAATCTTTTTCCCCAATTACAAAAATAATACAAGCTCAACACATGCCAAGTACCAAAAAGCATAAAAAGGAAAACATAACCTCACCACGCACAGATAAACACTTAACCTTTCTGTGTTAAGTGTATATCTATAGATGGTGAGGTTACCTAATCAGAAAAAATGTTCAGGTAAACTAGTTTTAAAAGTTTCTGATTAACACCATCGCAGAACCATAATATTTCTTCTTCGTTTTATTTATTTATTTATTTATTTATTTATTTATTTTTGGAGACAGGGTCTCACTCTCTAGCCTAGACTAGAGTATAGTGGCACGATTTTGGCTCACCGCAACCCTCTGCCTTCCGGGCTCAAGCAAGTCTCCTGCCTCGGTCTCCCAAGTAGCTGGGATTACAGGCGTGCGTCACTACCACCTGGCTAATTTTTGTATTTTTAGTAGAGACAGGGTTTTGCCACGTTGCCCAGGCTGGTCTCAAACTCTTGACCTCAAATGATCCACCTGCCTCGGCCTCCCAAAGTGTTGGGATTACAGGCGTGAGCCACTGCACCTGGCTGAACCATAATATTTCTAAATATAACTTAGGTCTGAATATAACCATGCACCACAAATTGCACCTCAGTTATAAATCACAACAGAATAATTCCTCACTTTCCCCCTTCTTCTCTTAAAGAAAAAAAGGAGACAGGGAGTTCAGCTACGTAAAACTGAACATGAAACACGAGGCATGAAATACTGGCGTAAGTAAACTAAACAGACCACATGAAAGAAATCAAGTTTCCACCTTTGTCTTTCTGGAAAAGTAGGATTTCTGACAATTTACAGGCTCAAAACTTTGAAGGGGCTAATATCCTTTAAAAAGTTCTAGTGTAACCTGCTCTTTTTACGCAGGAAGAAATGATGCAGAGAGGTTGGGTTGCTCAGTCAGTGACAGAGGAACCAGAATCCAAGTCTACAGGCAGCCTGTGCTGTTTTCTTTCTCTTTGTCTTTTTTTTTTTTTTTTTTTGAGACAGAGTCACTCTATCAACCAGGCTGGAGTACAGTGGCGCAATCTTGGTTCACTGCAACCTCTGCCTCCCAAGTAGCTGGGATTACAGACACTCGCCACCACACCCAGCTAATTTTTGTGTTTTTAGCAGAGATGGATTTCGCCATGTTGGCCAGGTTGATCTCCTGACCTCAGGTGATCCACCCGCCTCGGCCTCCCAAAGTGCTGGGATTACAGGTGTAAGCCACCACTCCCGGCTTGTTCTGTTTTCAATTCACTGCACTCCATGAAGACTGGCTCTTTGTCTTATTCACTGTTCTATCTCTGCACCTAAACTAATGCCTAATTGGCACATAATCAGTGCTCAACAGTCTTCACATGCATTCATGAATGAATTCACAGATAGCAAATATTTTGGAATTCTATTAAGAGAGCTTAAGGGTACTTGGACATAATCACTAAATTTCAGGTTGACAATATGTCACTTTTTTTTTGAGATAGTCTCACTCTGTTGCCCAGGCTGGAGTACAGTGGCACAATCTTGGCTCACCACAACCTCCGCCTCCCCGGTTCAAGTGATTCTCCT